>NW_027466460.1:14452500-14990000 GCF_050575085.1 Anarhichas minor | reverse complement strand
TATAAAAAAACAGAACCATCTCTTTCTCCCAGGGAGTTATTCGAGAGCGTCTAATCTGTTGCAACACAAGGCAGCGATGTTTCTTTGCTGTTCAGCCACTTAATAACACCTGAGAGAAGGTTTGTTACTGCTGGTTAGTACAGAGGTGATACAATGAATGAGAGTCCCTGTGATATCAGTGTACTACTACTCTATGTGTTATGGCTTTTATTTACAGAGGTGATACTTTGGTCCTCCAGTAGACAATCATTTAAAGGGCCACAGTGGTTTATTCGCTATTTGTAGCCCCTTTGATTGTGTATACTTGTGATTTTAAACACTACTGTCAAGTATCAGATTTGTGGATGTATCTTTGATTCCAGGCTGAAATATCTCAACAATTGGATGTTTATGTTTTATTGTTGTTTAGCTTTTTCCGCTTCTGGTTTTACATTTATTTTATGTTGTTTTTATGTCTTTTTAATTGCACAGCACTTTGGTCAACTGTTTTTGTGTTTTTAAATGTGCTCTACAAACATGCGTGGATTGGATGAGTTGCCATTAAACCTTTGTACAGACATTCTTGGTCCCCAGAGGATGAAGCCGACTGACTTTGGTGATCCTCTTGACTTTACCTGTAGCACCACCTTGAGGCTGATGGGTGCATTGTCTTTGCTTCATGTTCCCCTCAGGATGAAGTATAATAACTTATCGGATCCTCTGACGTTTCAACCGTCTCCAGATTGAATTTGTCCAATTTATGAGCAAATATCTGCAAAACTAATGACACCACCTTCAGCCGCCATTTCAGTTTTTATTTCTTGCTAATTAGCAAATGTTAGCATGCTAACATGTTAAATTAGAAAGACGACACACCCAAAAGTTGCGTAAGCGACATCTCTGCCTGTATGTTTCACACCAGGATGTTCTCTCACCAACAACAGGTCTTGTTCGGTTCACTTCCCTGCTGACAAGAAGATTCGCTGAATAAAACATATTAGGTAAGATAACGTGCGTGAAACTAAGTTAGCTAGCTAGCTAGAAAGCTAAGCTAAAGTAACCGTGTTGGTGTTGTTGACAATAAATCAATGACAAACTGTGACTTTCTTGCTAAATTACTTTTTAAATTGATAAACATTTGTGTAATTCATGGCACAATTTACACCGGATCAAAAAATTATTTGTCTCTCGCCATTGAATATTTTTTCCGAAATAAGGTGCCATAGGGGAACTTCACCTCTCAATGTAGTCATATTGTTAACATTACACCTTATTGATAGGACATAATTTCATATTAAATACTTCATTCATGGTTCCAGTGATGTCGCTTATAACTAATAACGTATTGGTCCAGAACCAGCTTCGTGGTAGCGGTTGTTCAGGACGACCACTGAAGACATGAACCCAGAGAAAAGCCGGACTAAGTTGAACTTTGGGACGCAGGCGTCAGCTGATTACTGATGTTTTTCGTACGTGGAGCGTCAGGCGGACTGGGAATCTTGTGAGTCCCAAACAGGCGCGGTGAGGGAGTCGCCCCGCCATGTGCTCCTAACGTGCCGTGCTAATTGCAGCCTTTTGTACTAAATCAGACTCCTGCTCCGCTGCTTTTTTGATGTGACTACACTCATTTCTCCCTCCGTCGAGCTCTCGCTCCAGCCATGCGTGGCTCACGGTTTGCTCTGCGAGCCTTTGATAGCGGTGCAGTAGCGTTAATTGTTTTGTGCTGTTTGGCGGCCACTCCCTGTAGGTGGGCTCCATAATCTATACCGACACCAGAGAGAGACTCCTGTGTGATGCCGAGGCCCCCCGCTCTGAGAAAATTGGTAATTAGGGGACTGACGTTTGGAGCAAAAGATGACTCTTATTTGTGTTTTTGAAGGAATTTTGATTCATCATCAACCGTTACATCACCTGTCAAAGCGTTGCTTGTTCTATTGATATTCGAAGCTTAAATATGATTAAAATAGTTAAAGAAATGTAAATTAATTTTGACTGCTTCTTTGTTTTGGGTTTCTCATGTTGTAGTTTGTCTTTTTACTCAACATGGTAACTTCTCAGTTATTTTCATGGATGTATCGATTACATCTCTGGCTGACTTTATAACTTACCGAACTACCTTGACCTAATGTTTTAAATTAAGTCACAAACCGCTTGTGACTTAATCAGAAACGGTTGCTTCTGTTGCTTTGGCACTTCTATTGTACACTGCAAAAATATAAAATACAGATACTTAAAACACATCATTTGTGGGTGTGAGGACTGAAATGAAACAGCTTTTGGAACGAATCAGAAGTGTGTTTAGATCGGGTTAAAGGTACACTGAGACAACCTGGTCTACGTTCCCATACAACAACACCCATTGTCAATTATGTTTTGAGAAAAATATATTTTTTCACGGGATTACGTTGGTTTTTGACGTACCACAAATACGTTTCGAATCAAACTCTGCGGAAGTCCATATCGTGAGCAGGTCATGGCGGATGGGTGGGTCAACGCAGGCAACGTATCCTCAAACAGTCCGTTTGATATCTTACAAAAGAGTTACTCCTCAGTTTTCATGTGTTTTCCTATGAAAGCCAGCAACACGTGACAATGTCCGCCAATTACGTATATTCAGTCTTTTTGAAAATAAACTTCCGTCTTCACAGGAAACAACTCAGTTGGGTTCAGGCAAAAAAACTACTAAGTAAGGTTTATGAAAAGTATCTATGGAAGGACTGATACTGAAGTACAGAAGTTATGTGACAAATAAATCAACATTGACTTCCCGTTTGGCATACGCAATTCTCTTGGGTCAAAGATCGGTGTTTAGGCTGCCGGCCCTATGTGGGTTTGCGTGGTCTTTATAATTCCTCGTTCATAATTACGTAATAACATAATTTCATGGGACATCTACGAATTACGGCGCATTATTATTTGTAGGTATAGCTAAGAATGATGGAGGAGAACAGCCTGACACAGGACTTTCACCCATGACACCGCTGTTCGTGTCCAGTGCGAAACCAAAAGTCAACATTCACTTATTTCAATTAATGTCCGGAATTTAAGTGACGTAACAAACTTATTTAATTTAAGCCAAACCATGATGTTTTTCAAACCTAACCAAGTAGTTTTGTAAAAAAAATATTGTGTGTTCAATTTACAACGTGTTTAAAACTGCAACCGTAGTCCGGGAGAAAATACGTTACCCTCAAAACACATTTGAGAATTCAGTTTAGTTGTATGGGACTGTCATTTTGTAGGAGACGGGGTTTCCTGATGAGTTTTCTAACACTAGCGCTTTGAAGTACGGCTGCAACTAAATGCATTTTTTCATTGATTACTTTCTCGGCTAACTGATTAAATAGTCAGATTATTGTGAAAAATGCTCATCAAATGTTTCTGTCAGTCAACTTTTTTTTATCCCCACTATGTCTTTAAGCAGCTCCTCATTTGGTTTGTGTCTTGTGCACAACATCTCTGCAGACAGCTCACCGTTACCCCACCAAGCAGTCACTGAAATGGGAATTTGTCCTCAGCCGGCCGTTAGCACATCGAAGCGGCAGATTCCTTTTGGTCAATTAGCGTCCCAGGAGTCACGGCGGCAGAGGCCTGTCGTCGAACAGAGTCCAGGTGAGCCTCCTCCTCGTGATCACTGGCATGTTAGAATCAGTTTAATTGGGCTCTGTTTGATTTTCACCGACGACAGCCACAGCGCCCCTTCACCGCCTCCAAACACTCCCACACACCAGCAGACAGAAAAAACAACCTCCCCCGAACCTAATGGCAGAGCGGTGACTCGTCAGAGTCGACAGTGACCTCGCTGTTGGAGGGAGGGCGAATAGCTCACAAGCTCCTTTGAAGTGTCAGCGACTCCCCTTCTGTCCGCTTCTTTAAAGAGCCACATTTTTGTCTTTCTGGACGAGCAGCTTCAAAACAGATTGACACCTGCAGGCCTCAAGTCTGCTTCAAACACCACAAGGTGCTTTTCTGGTGCCTTCAGTGGGATTACTACTCTTTTTAAAGAACAGGAACGTGTTCATTCTGTGACTGTTTTTTCCTGCTTTCTTCAAGAGATTCCAAACCTGCAGACTCTAAAGTTCAGCTAGTTGTCATTCAAAGGCTCTCCGACTTAAGCAACGGTGGAAGAAGAACTCAAATCTTTTACGAAAGTAAAAATACAAATGCTTTCTCACGAGTAAAAGTTCTACATTTAAAATGTTACTTAAGTAAAAATTCAAAAGTATTGGCATCAAAATATACTTTAAGCACCAAAACTCAAAGTACTCATTATGGATAGCCCATTTAAAAATATTGTGTGTAATATTTCTGGATTGTAATTATTAATGAAATCATGTGTTAATCACTTTAATGTTGCAGCTGGTAAAAGTGGAGCTAATCTTAATAATTAAACATCGTAATTTATTAGTTTATTAAATGTTGTATTAATAATCTAAAGCGGCAGAGCAACTTAGGTTTTAATAATAAATGTAAAGATTACATATAATATTTACCTCTAAGATAAAAGTATGAAGTAGCATAAAATGGAAATATGCTTCGTATAATATGCAAGTACTTTGTGTAAAGTAATTGAATAAATGTACTTTATTAGGGAAGAAACATGGTTCATGTAAGCACATTAAGAAAAAAAGCAACGGCTAGCAAAGGCGACACAGACGCACGTGTGTCAATTTCCGCTCGTTACTTGCGTACACTCGCATCAAAATAAACATCCGTCTTCACAGGAAAAACGTAGCTATGTTTCATCAACAAAACTACTTAGTTAGGTTTAGCAAAAGATTGTGGTTTTGGTTAAAATAACTAAGGAATTCTGTTCCTGAAGTATGTAAGTTACGCAACAAATAAATCAACGTTGACTTCTCGTTTCACTGTGTTCGACTGGCTGAAAGATTGCTGTCGGCCTTGTGTGGGTTTTTGCACTCTTCATACTTCCTGGTTCATGCTTCGTGGCTAACATACTTAATTATTTCATGGGATATCTACTAATAACGGTGTGTTCTTATTCATGGGTTTAGCTGCGAATGCTGGTATGAGAGCAGCCTGCCCCCCTGAACATGGGCTCGTGGAGGCAACAAACGTCGAACCTAAAGGGGGCAATATAGAGCTAATCGGAGCATTTCTATGAGCTCAGCAGTAAACAAACATGGCATCTGTGGGGGAATGTGTGCTGAGGCTCCCAGGAAGAGCGTCAGGTGTTGAAGCAAATTTTACATTGTGGCCAAACGGTGGAATTACAACTTCCAGGTTGGCCACGTGACGCCATGGGGCCCGAAAAATAGTTTTTTTCATAGACATTGGGAAAGAGACGTCCGTAACTTGGTGGATTTTTTTTTTTAAGTTAAATAAACTTCTCAGTATGAACCATTGAATAGCCCTTATTTAAATCACTATGTCCCAAAAGCTGTCAAATGCACCAATAGTCAAATCCAGAGTTATTTTAGGTTAAAGGAAAGGCTAGTGCGCTTTGCCTCCAAAGCTGTATCCTCTTCTCTTTATAGTGTGACATGAAGCAAAGGCCCCAAGTCCAGAATCAAACTGGATGGTTGCAGTTAAATGGCGCTGTAACCATTCGGCTTCCAATGCTTCCAATAAAACTGGTGTTTTATTATTGTAAAATTAGCTTTGAAGCTCTGTTTTAAGGACCGATTTTCTCATGTTTGTTTCTTTTACCGTCCTGTTATTGGTACATTAGCAGTGAACAATGAGACGTCTAAACTATTTTAATGAATGATTGCAGATATTTTATCATTTTAAAGGAACTTCTATTTGAGTTTTTTCTCATTTCTCGTCCACATGCCTCACCTGATTGTTCTTCCACTCGTGAATTTCAGTTGGACTTTAAAGGGATCATCCGTTCTTATAAAGTCTTCAGTGTCTTGTTTTAAGTATTTATTCAGTAAAGTGTCTTTTCTTCCCTGTTGTGTAAAGATTTTAGTGTTTTTATTATTAATCTATTAGCATAACATTACTGCAAAAGAGTGCAAATTACTTTTAAAGTACATCACCCACTCTGTCTTCAACTTTTTAAATCCATCCGATGACCATCCAATTTATGGTCATTATGATTTCCATGGCTGCTCTGCCGCTAATTGGAGTGGTTTGTTTCCATAAAGTGATGATAAAAAAGAGCAGGAGGTTGTGGCGGGGAGCTAGCAGCTCATCGACGCGTCATGCTCGCTGGACATTTTTCCATTTAAAGAGGCCAATTAGGCCTGCAGACCTCCCCGCTCATCACATGCCGATCAGGTCGAGGGCACAAACAAACACACCCAGGACCCCATTATCCTCTCCAAAGGCAGTCAAGCAATTTCTGCTCTTAAAGTGATACTCCACCCAAAACTATTGAGGGTCAAACACGTGAAAGGAGGAAGAGGCTTGGGAGTTTTCACTCTGGAAAAGTATAAAGATGTCAATAGAAACTTCTCGAGTCACTCCTGCCATATAATCCGTAAAAATATGGCAAAATCCACCTCGTCTCTGTCAAGTTTTGCTTTTCCCGGGCCTCTGCCCAAGTTGCAAAATATGACGAAGAATAAAAACTAGTGTAACTAATATTAAGTTTATCTAACATAGGATTATTTTTAGGGTTTACTTGTTCCGGTTTATCCAACAAGAGTACTTGGTTTGGGTTAAACTAAGTATGTTTGTTAGGCTACGTAACTTATGTGCATGGCGTTAGTTCATTATGTAAATAACGTAACTAAACTAAGGTTAAATAAGTCAACAGTTTGGTTTCACATGGACACTAACAGCGTTCTGCTAGGTGAAAGTCCTGCGTTTGTTTGATCCGTCCATCCTCTGTTGCCGCGTCGCCCTACGCGGACTATTGTGCTCTTTAAACTACGTCAGATGCTCTGACCGTCTAACAACGGTGCGGATGGGTTCACATTGGAGTTAATTGGTGCGTCGTTAGCAGATGCTGGAGGGTACTGACCAAACATCGAGTGTGACGAATTGGGAGTCTAAAGGGGTTGCCACAATGTACTACAAGTTTTTGGCGCAGGTGCAATAGTGAAAAAAATGTCCAATAATAGTTTCATACATAAATCTTAAGACTCCGCTACAGTTTACTGGGCAAAGATGCAAACTTAAATAGCTCCCACTATATCAGAAACTTGATAATGTAGTTGTGGCCAGTTTACAGCACTTTATTCTCACAGATGTATGTCGGTGTAAATGTAGAGAATAGAGTGAGATAAGAGGATATGATACGATACACTTTAACGTCCACAGAGGGAAATTTGTCTTGGACTCAAATGCTGCACACATTATGTGACACATAGCATGTTGTCTGATCCTTACTGATGGAATTACTGCAAAGGAATGTAAAAGTAAATACCAATGCAGGGAACCAAAGAGAGGCACAACGTTATGTTGAGGGTATTTCAGGCCTTAAACACCCCCCCCCCCCCCAGTGTTGTGGAATCTGCCATAAATGAAAGCACATAGCTTAGCTGGGGACCTGGGGGGCCGTGCGAGCCCGGGCATCAGGGGTGTTTCGTGCCGCCCCGTCAGTTGGTGTACGCGAATCAGTTTGAAGGCAGATCAAAGGGGTTTCTCTCTCAGAGCAGGAGTCCGGTCAGTCGGACGGGGCGCCTCCTTCGCCTTCAGCTGACGATCGAAAACCGTCAGGCGGAGCTGAGCGTCCTGTCTGTCCGCTACGCCGCAGGGATAACTGCTGGACGTGGACATGGGAACGGTTTCTCACTTTGACCTTTTTTCCCTCATGGTGTGTGGTGGCTGCGTGGCTGGACACAACACATCTGGACAAATGATGTTGTTTGCAGGAGTAACCCTTGAGATGCATCAACAGGGTTCTGACAAGACTTTACATTTATTGACAGCAAAAGGGGGACACAAAAAGGGTTGAGGAAGTGCTACTGATTGAAAATTCTTGGAGTTCAAGTTGAAAGATATGGAAGAAATTATGATATTTTTTGCATTTTGCTTGGTGTAGATTCAAGTTGAGAAGTTATAGATTAAAGACGTGACTTGGATTTGTTTCAAATGATTTAAACTCGACTTGTCTTTTGAGACTTCATTCTTTGACTTCAAAATGACTTGAGACTTGGAACTGCCCAAAATCAAAAACCCCAAAACAGCTTTGCCTATAAAAAAAACACATCTTTCTTTGTTCTTATCTCTGTTTCTCTTTGATATAAAACATCACACCACTATTCAGTCAAACATGAACATGCTGTTCCCGGAATTCTGGGTACTGTAGTTCACATTTTTTGCTGCCATTTGGGGCCGCAAGGATGCAAAACTGCCTTCCTCCTGCCTCCCTCCCTCCTGCAGTCTCGCACCACTCCAGTCCCGCCGTATCATCCTCTCACACACACGCCGCATCATAATTAGGCCATGTACCGAGTTCCCCGATAACGCGTACAGTTTATTTTCTGTCTTAATTCCTTATCAGATGCATCGATCGCACAGTGCGTTGACTGATCTGGGGCGGCTGTCTGGAGAGCAGCGATAAGCCGCGTTATGTGTGTGTCTCTCTGCAGCTCGCCCTGTGTGTTCAGCCTCTGTAGGGTGGAGGGAGGCTTGTGTGTGTGTGTGTGTGTGTGTGTGTGTGTTTGTGTAGCAGCTCAGGATTAGCACCTTATTAGCGCCGCAGCCTCGGCCTTTTTTAACAAGGCTGACACCTCAATGCCTGATTGCTAAAAAAACAACAAATACTCTAAGAGCTTGTTTGAGCCGCCTGAAAAAGGTGAAACGCTACCTTCTAACATTTAAACAGGACGGACGGGTTCTTTGTTTTATTGTATGCTAGTATCGCTCATTTCATCATCTTATTTTGAGATTCTACAAAAAAAAAAAAAAATCATTTAACTTCAAGGTCCATTATTTGTTTTTGTAGCTCATCACATATTCTTCATCAGTGGAAGTTAGTTTTTCTTACAGAATTGTTGGTGTTCAAATTCCCATTTCTTTCTGAGCACTGAACATTTTCACAAAATCTTGATTAGCATAATGCTAGCATAACACTAGCATAAAGCTAACGTTATGCTAGCAAGATTCAAAGTCAATAAAATTGCGTATGGTTGACAGATAGTAAATATAATTTGACAGTATGCTCAACAACAAGACGAGCTAGCTATCCAGCCACGCCATTGTCCCCAAATCAATATAATATTTTCACGAGAGGCCGCACCCTGAAGTAGCGAGTTGAACATTACAGTAATAACTTCTTGGTTACTGTTAGGGGACGATAATGGTTAAAAGATACCAATGTTGACTGTCGGGAGGTGAAGATCAATCTTAGAAATATATTTTGATGCTTTGCTGACCCAACCATCCACCACTTCCTCCGTTTCTCCTTTTTTTTGGCATTTGCTGAAACTATGAAAGATTAGGACAGTCTCGAAATCTGATGCTGAACTATAAATGAAAACCTTAACTGTATGTATGCACTGTTGTAATCTCAAGTGTGAATCAAGTACACACACACATGCACAGACACAGAAATGCACATTCAGTCCTATCTGATCTCAGAAGCTAAATCCTCTGTCATTCATCCCTGTGAGACTGAAGCTTTGTTTACTCTGAGCTTTCTCTCTCTCTGAGTCTTCATGTGTTGTAACCTGCCTTTTCTCCGGCCTGAGAATACCTCCATCCCTGAGGGGGGGTGGGGTGGCCTCTGGGCTAACGGCTGTGAATGGACTCCCATTAGGACACTGTTATTGGGATTCCTTCATTAGCATATCTGCCCATTGTCTCCTCAAACAATGGCGACAAACAAAACATTAACATGGAAATGGGTGAAATGTACCTAATTAGTGTTCTCTGCTGGTATTGTTAAGCAGAATAAAGATGGGGTTAAATTGCTTTCGAATAAGCTCTGAAGCCCCGCAGCAGCACCTCTGCAGTGGATTCTGGGAAATCGGTGTCCTTGTTGACATCTCAATCAACAAATCAGCACCAAGAGCCGCCCCGATCCAAGTGTGGTGTCTCAGAAACCACCACAACTGGAATTTAAGGAACGTAAAGGTCAGCGGCACAGTGTCTTGACGTAAGGGTCAACATTAATCAAACTCTGGTGCAGTTTGTTCGGACAGTTTTAAACGCAGCAATCGTGCTTTGGTGGCGACGAAAAAAAATCTGAGACCGCTTGCGTGAGGTGGTCCGTTTCCAAGCAAACCCCATGTGCAGTTTGTTTGCGCTGAGAACATGACCAAACCAAAACTCTGTAGAGGACTGACTTGGACTTCTGCAGAAGTCAGATGTTTGCTGAACATCTGGGCTGACTGATGGACAATCTCACTTGTCAAAAGTGGAGAGCTGTTCAGTTGTTCCCAACCAGGCGCCGACCTCCGGTTCTGAAAGGTGAAGCTAATGCTGAAGTGGCTTAAACCTGCGTTATCTCTACTGACCAGCAGGGGGCGACTCCTCTGGTTGTATAGAAGTCTATGAGAAAATGACTACTTCTCTCTTGATTTATTACCTCAGTAAACATTGTAAACATGAGTTTATGGTCTCAATCTCTAGTTTCAAGTCTTCTTCAATACAGCATGATGTTCATTTAGTAAATTATGGTCCAATTAGAGTCAAATAGACCATAAAGCAGAGTATGCTTTAGGGGCGGGGCTACCTTGTGATTGAAAGGTTGCTACCAGAGCAGTAAACGTCATCTCTATGTCACTCCTCCACAGTCCAAATATGGTCACTTCTGTTCCATTACATTTCCCACGTACGTCTTTATGGAGTAAAGTCTCAGATTATACCTTTTTTCTCTGCAACAGTTTTTTTTTTTTTTTTTAGCCCCTGACGATGAACGTTAGGAAGTAAGCTGATCGTGGATCAGCGCCTCCGGGGGCCGGCTGCTGAGCTGCACTGAAGAGCAGGATTAGGCCTGTTCATAGGCTTTACTGGGCTTTAATCTTTAATCCAAAACCATAATATAGACCGCACCTTCAGTGGCTGTCGCTCATTGCAACATAAGATAAAACCATCACACAAACACTTCAGTGTCAGAGGCCACTCAAACAAAAGCTGTATGTTCTAAGTCCCCAGAGGCCGGCGGTGCTTTAACTGTGTGAGTATGAAGTGACCAAACCGATATGAAGCCTGCAGGGATCATAAGTCCTTAATATATGAACACATGAGGGAACTGGTCTCTTCAGAACCGAGACTCTCAAACTATTTTGAATTAAGTCTGCATGAGCACAGAAATGTCGTTCTGCTCCGTGAGATGATAATGTGACAACTATTCAGGCTCCCTCCAACAATGATCATTAAATATGTATGAAATGAGACAGAAAATAGTGCAGAAGTTACAATATAGGCATAAAATATGTACTTAAATAGTAATTGCAAAATAAATAACCTGAGTGTAAACAGGAATGTAGTAAATGTGTGTCAGGCTGGTCATTTGAAGCAATACCTACAAAACATATTTGTAGATATCCCTCAAAATCTTTTCTTAATCTTTCGTCAACGTTGCTTCCAGAAGTTAACATACAGCCTGTAAATGAGCCGAACTGCCTCTGAGAAATAGAGTAACTGACTCAAGTGGAATCCTTTCTTCTGTTGTTGTTTTGTTTCCTTCACTTTTATTTTTTGTTTCCTTGACTCAACAGTCACAATCAGAGTGGAAGAAGCTGTGAGGAGCTGGAAAACACAAGAGAGATAATGGAGACTGATGGGAAGTTAACGATGAGCGTCCACCACGTTAAAGTCACTGTCTCACAATGGAGGGAGGTCACCGAGGTGACAGGCCGGTGTTTCCTTGTCTCTAGTTTATTGTGAGGAGTCAACTCACCGCTCATTAGCAGCCTGATCGCATGAATGATGAACTGTGTCAGCTGGAGAAACAAAAACTGCTGCTGCTGGTCTCAGGACAGCAGCTAAACGAGATGGAAGTGACGGGTGGACAGAGTTTTTAACTAGAAACCCCAAAGTTTAACAATTGCTGTAGGAATATTACACAACATACAGGTAAGCGTCAAGTGGGAACCTCCGCTGCTAAAAAATGAAGCCAACACGGAAGTGACAAAAACTACAGTTCCACATGAGACTCCAAAAGCAAGTCAATCCCCAAAGACTTCAATGTGAAAATCCCCAACTTTACAGCAGAAATAAACATGTTTAGCAGCAAAAAAAAACGTTCTGGTCTCTGTAGCTATTATCTGAATTTTTATATAACTCACCCGTTTAAATTATTTCACGGCTTAAAGTTAGGCATGATTGAGAGCGTGGTCTCTTTAAGTGACGGGTGGATGTAGCCGTCTCCACTGCTGTGTCACCTCTTTAACGTTTTTAGAGTTAGGCTGTGTTGTCACTGCCAAAGATGGCGACGGCCGGAGCCGCCCGCTAGGAGCTTCAATTCACAACTCTTCAGAAATCTACCGATGAGGTCACGGAGACTACGTCCTTTGGTGAGAAAGTCACAAAATGCAATCTGCGGGTTTTGAGATTTTGAGAACAACTTCTTTTTGCCGGGGTGAAGTTACACCACAAAACAAAAGTCAGGGTTTGGGAAAAACATCATGTTTGTGCTCACGATAACTACGTACAGTCAATTCAGTTTTAGACAACAAAATCCCAACAACACTTTGGGACAGGTTGAAAGTCCCGTGTTTGTTGGATACATCCACCTCCGGTCTTTAGCTCTAACCGTCGCGTGGATGTATTTCATTTGTGTCCACCACGAAAGAGAATATATTTTAACTGACTTTACATTTGCATCGTTTTCGCGCTGAGCGACACAAAACAATTAGACATTTCGTGTCCCTGTGCACGAAACCAATAGATTGCATTTCGTGACTTGATGGTAAATGTATGTGTGCGTTGTGTCACGAGTCAACGTCAGTGACTCATCATGTCTTTCTGACTTCTAAAGATTCACTCTCTCCTGTAAGTGGCGATCTTCCAGAAAGTCTCGATTTAATGAGCTCAATAAAGGTGAGAGGATTGGCGGATTGAGCGGTGTCTCAGCCAATCACAGTCAGTTTCCACACCGTTTTTCTGACTCCAAGACAGCAGCGACGCTTCGGAAACGAAACACACGCTCGCAGTTTAGCAGAGTGGCATCCTTTCAGTTCCTCCATCACCCTTTTTCTTCTGTTTGTCTCTCCACCTCCCTGCTCCCGCAGTCGGAGCTCCTCAGGGAGAAAGCTGGGGGAGTTTCCCAGCCTGCCTCTGTGCTGCCGGCCCCGGGGTTAATAGGTGTTCAACCCTCCTATTATCCAGGAGCGTTTGTGAATTACCAGCCGAGTGATGTTTACCACTGATATCATATATATGCTAATGCAGAGGCTTAATTGGAGGGGAGGGGCCGGCGGGTGGGAGGGCGCGGGGTTGCGATCATGTGTAAAATTGATTTGTGAGGGTTGATATTTGATGGGCAGCAGTGTGTGTGTGTGTGTGTGTGTGTGTGTGTGTTGGGGGGGGGGGGGGGGGGGGGTCTGCTGCCACAAACTTCTTGTCCTGCTGAATGTTCAGCATCACTGGAATTAAAGCACTTCTTATGTGCATGAAACCGGAGAAAAAAGAAGGATTTTCGTGAAAGTTTGAAGGGTTAATTGTCTCCCACTTTGCATAATTCCAGTATTTAAAGGTTATTGTTTCTGCAGTTTGTCACTGGTATTAATTAGTTATGGGTGGTAGTTAAATTTGCCAATTGATGTTGAGAGAATTCCCCAAACTCATTTTGTTAATTACTGTGAAACCCCCAGTGAGTCACCGGAGAGACGCGGTACACCAGTCGAATGTTTGCAGAAAAATAAAAGCTACAAGTTACAAAGAGGTGAAAACGCTCAAAGAGGTCAAAACACATAAATATTTTAACATATAAACTTTGATTTTACATACTGAGGCAGCATATGAATATGATTTAGACACTGAAAAAGATGATCAATCAGGTTTAAGTGCAGTAATTCAAAGCAAAGAGCAAGGAGACTGAAAAATGCATTCAGAAAAATATAAAAGAAAGACAATGCAGCATAACAAAAACTTCAATAAAATTGAAAAACAAGAAAATAGATTCAGTGGGAGAATACGATTTACAGTGCAGGGAAATGTATGAATTAATAGACGTTAATGTGATGAAGTTAGTGGCAAACAGAAAAGTGTGAAGCCTCAATTTAAAAGTTTGTTTTAGACACGTGGAGCATGTTGACCCTGAGGCAGCTCTTCATCAACCACATGTTAAAAGCAGCTCATAAAGAGCTCCTCCTGCTCACTGGATGGAGCATAGAGACGGATAGAAACGTAGAACTGACCCCAGTTTCAGGTGGAGTTTCTCTTTTAAAAGAACATTTCAAAGATAGAAAAGTAGGTATGTGAAAACCAGGCCTGATATAAAAAGAAAAACAAATACAAGTAAACAGACAAAAGCAAAAGTTAGCTTTGGGCAACAAAACTTCTTAGTTAGGTTCAGGAAAAACATTATGTTATACGTTTAGGCGACAAAACATACTTTAGTAGACGTGGTGGTTTCTGATTTAAAAAGAAAAACAAATACAAGTTACAGACAGGCCAGTTTTATTTGACAGGAAGTAAAGATGATTTTCAGCCTGTGAAGCAGCAAGTACAGGTACTTTCTCACTATCTTGTGAAAACCGTGTATTTCCATGAAATCAACTTTCCATGAGTCAAGAAAGACGACCCCTATACGATGCATTTGGGTTTTAAACGGTTTAAAGTGGTGGAATTTCCTCCAAAATCAGCAAATTTGGAGATACGAGGTTCTCACTCGACTACGACAGTCGAAGAGTTGGTGCACCTGCTCTAAGAGAAAACCTCACATGCGAAATGAAAGGACATTCTCTCACAGTGTGTCGTTTTATTTCCAACGGTTTTATAAAATATGGATGAAAATCTTTCCTCTCGGACAAAATCTTTCCTCTTCCGGCTCCGAACAACCAAAGGTTTTCCACATTTGCAGAGACTCAAGCTGCGAGTCTTAATGTGTAAATCAAGCATACTGAGACAAATATGTTTTACTTTGATAAGTTGGATCGCGCTCGTGCTGCCAGCCGCCGCTCGCTCACTGTGGCTCCAGCCGAAAAAGGTTTTAAGCCGGCGTACGTGAGCCGCATGGCTAAACGTCTGCTGGCTTTGAAACAAACGGCCCGCAAACGCTTTAAGTATATTATCAGCCAAGTTCTTTTAGGAACGTATTGCTAAAGGAGCTTACCATTTAATTAATGTAACTTCAGCGAGATTACACCCGGCCCTGCCTTGTAAGCAGAGGCAGAGTCTTATTGACCTCCTATGCAAGAGCTTAAAGACACAAGAATGGCGTTTTTACTCAACTTTGATGGGATAACTAGTATAATCTTTCACAGCGAAGGGAGGAATAAAGTGTCTTAAACATAATACCCTTCCAAACTCTGAGTGGGCCTGTGTGTCGCTCAAGTGCCACGCTGACACAGCAACTTTGTCGTTGTATCAACCTTGACTTTTTAAAATCTCCTTTTTGTTTGTTTTTTCCATCAGGACTGACTTAAAGGTTCTTCAGGCCTGTTTAGCTGCGAAATGAAGCCGACAAAGCAGCTTTCAGCAAACACACAAACAGACAGACTGAAATCTGGAGCTAATTGTAGTGTTCAGTGAATTTGTACCTAAAAATCACATCTGTTCTGAGGATGTCAGTCTCAGACTTTACTTTGATCCTCATGTTTAGCATTTATAGGCAGTATATAAACATGTAATAGATGGTTAATAGCACGCTATAATGTATCTGTAAGCAGATATAAGAGTTTATTCATTAATCTATAACCCGTGAGGCTGCTGTATAAACAGATATTATATTAGAACACAGTTGTAATATTATCAAATCTGTCTCATAGGAGAGGTTATAAATGTCATCAAATACTGTATATTAATAATAAAATATATTTATGTTGCACCTTTCATTAAAACACATTTAAAACAGAGATAATAAAATAAAAGCAGTAAACGCATAAAAACAGAGAATAAAACAAACTAAAATGTTTTAAAACACAAAAAAAATCACATTACTATGTAATAAACAATTTTTTATATTAATTTACTTCTCCTTAATTCTAAATAGTGCGGGTTAAAGTAAAGATGGTGTAAAAAAAATATTGTTTCTGTGTTTGATTTCTAGATGAAATTGGCAGAAAGCTGAATAAATTTGAATAAATGTATTTTTAATTCACATCCATAAACACACAATAAAAATTACTAAATAAAAATATCTAAAACTTAAAAGTTCAGCTTTTGTATCGTTCCCTAAAATTAAAGTTTATGTTAATAAAAAAATGACCTAAGTGTGTGTATGTTGATTCCTGTTCCCACTCTTTTTACGTCGGTCCTCCCCCCTCATATACCGTCCCAGATGTTACCGACCCCCTCAACCCTCTTTGGTCCCCCCCCCCCCCCCCCCTTTTTTTTGTTGAGTTTTCGGTGTCGCCCTTTCAAACATTCTTTAACAGTGGGATAAAGGGGACGGGGGGATTGGGGAGATTAGGCTACGGGATCCTCCAGGCATTGTCTGAGAATCTGCAGATAAAAAAAGCATTGCTTTGGTTTTGATTTGGTGGGATGGGGGAGGGAAGGAGGGAGGGGGGGGTGGAGTTAGCAGATTCGGGGGGCAGGTGGTGTTATTGGTTGGTCGGAGGCTGTTTTGGGGTTTCAGAATAAAATGATCTGGATATTTGGATGTGATGGACAGAGCAGCAGCTCTCTGCTTCCTGTTTGTTGTTGTTGTTGTTGTTTTTCTGTGGAGGATTTCCAGAAGTGTAATTCCTGATTCCCTCATTCATCATGATCATTAAACGTGGTGCTTTGAAGAGCAACAACTTAGCTTTTTAATGGAATTTACTACTTTCATTCTTATTATTTTCTGACTACTTCATTACATGTTGCTCATTTGGCGTCGTTACCTGTAGATATTGAATTTACAGCAGCGGGGGAATAGTTTCCCTTTCTTAAAGGGCCATGCCACTGCTCAACGTATGTTAAGTTCAAATGATATCTTACGGAACAGTTACCCCTCGTTTTTTGTGTTTCCTACGAAGGTCCAGTTGTGCATGCAGTCTTTTCAAAATAAGCTTCCATCTTCACGGGAAACTACTTAGTTAGCTTTAGGTAAAGATTGTGGTTTGGGTTCAAATACCTATGACAGTGGCGTTACTAAAGTACTTCTCCTTTCACATGGGGCACGAACAGCAGTACTACTGCTTTAAAGACCTCCCCTCATGCCCGCTCTGTGTCACTTCTGCGGTCTTTATACAAACAAAATGTTGGGATTTTTCACAAATATTGGTCTCGTGGATGACACATCGGTTTTTGTTTGACCCCTCAACCCTGTGTGAGTTTTTGAGGTCTTTGTAGTTCCTTGTTCAGGATTACGTGGATCACATACGAATCGATTCAATGGGTTTTCTACAAATTACGTCACGTTCATTTTCGTATCGCTACGAACTCTCTACGAGAACACGCTGCACTACTTTAGCAAACGTTTAGCTCCTTAAAGAAACAGTGTCGTGAAATACGCTTATTTGGTTTCTTGCTAAAGTATTAGATGAGAGAATTGATGTTCATTCGTGGGTTAGTTCATCACGACTCTATATATATATATATATATATATATATATATATATATAAATAAAAGATCCCCAACGTCCAAGAATATTAAAATTTTCCCTTTAGGATAGTTTCTACTTTATGGATGCTTGACAACAAATATGGTGTCTTGAGTTTGAGTGTCTCACACATTTTATGGCTTCGACATATTGCTAAAAAATTATAATACATAATATGTTTCATACAAAGATGATTGTAACTTCCTTTACGTTACTTCAGAGGAAATAAAAGAAGCGCTGGAGGCTGAATGGCTTTACAAAAAGCCTCGTTCAGGAAAGTCCTCGTTTAACAGCTGAGTGAAATTCTCAAGCCTCTGTGTGTGTATTGATCAGCTCAGTCTATTTGTATTGATGAACCTATTAACCCTGATCAGAGGTGGAAGACAGTAAAGCGCTGATTGATCGGTCCATCGAGGCTCGTTGGGACACACTGGACGATTTTAAAACTCACCAGAAGATAATTATCTTCTTCTTTCTTTTCATTTCTGTCTATTAAATCAATTTAAATGTCCATCATACTCTGCAGCGTGGCATTACATTATTATAGATATTTAGTAGCACATGAGCCGATCACCTGTGTGTTTCTTCAGCCTGATGCATCAGCAGGTGGTTATCAGCTGCTCGTCAGCGGCCCGTTTCAGGCTCCATTCAGATGCTCATATCAGTTAATTAGCACCGACCGAATCCCTCCCAATAAACTGCCTCCATTCACGTGCTAAAGCAGCCGTCCCTGTACTTAAGTAGTTGTTAGTTCCTTTTGTCTTGTATGCCTCTTGGCTGCACAACATCCACATGCCGGGAATTGTGATGCATGTGACAAACTCTCAGGAAGAGGATTTAGTGTTTTAGTTAAATATAGTTGGTGATCCTTATCAGAAGGTGTCTTTGGTTATTTTTTTATATTTTTGTTGTTTTTCTTTGCTTTTATTCATCAAAGGTGATTTGTTTTAAGGCATCTTTCTCTGTAGTCACACAGTTTAAACAAATCTCACAGCACTGAGCTTCACTAGTCTGGATTTCTTCAAATTAATAAATTCAGCCACCGGGTCAAAGGTCTCCAAAGATGGATGCCTTTTACCACAATAAAGGGGAGATGCATGATTTAAAGTATTACTATAATATCTTCAGATTTACAGTATGGCATTGCATAAATTACCAAAATACTTTGTTTTCAAGAATAAGAAAAATTATGTTAATTTAACATGAAAATGCAATAAATTACTATTATTTTAGGCTTTTATTGTGAAATCACAAGTCAATTTCCTTTTATTGTGCGTGTAATTCTTCACCTGAATGATGGAGATGATAAAACAGACTCAGAAGCCTTTAAATATGTTTTATTTTAATATATTTTTTTAAAGGTTTTTATTATATTTCTGATCTGTGTGATGAGCTGAAATACTTGCTCCCTGCAGGAATCCTTCGCCTCAGACGCGTGTCCTAATGGAGTTAGTTCAGCCATTAGCCGAGCAGATTGATTCATTACGCTAATGTGAGTCTAACCCTGTTGGCCCTGTTGAAATGCGTGCAATATGACACTCCTCAAATTTGTTCTAACACATGCCCTGGGGAGCCAAACAGAGCCGCCGCTAATGGGGGAGGTGGAGCCAATTATGCAGAGAAGAGCTGACTGTCAACAGATATTAGGACAATATCTGCTCTGTGTGCTATCAGCTTGCCCGCCTCCTCAAACACAACAAACTCACAGCTCCTCTCAGAGATGCTCGGCCTGGTGAGAAAAGAGCGACTGCAGGGGGAGAGTCAAATAAGTTTGGGGGGAAAAATGCTTTAAACTCATCATTTAGTGTTTTGAAAATGTAAATGATTCCTTCTCTAAAATGATCAGCGGTGTTAAAGTAACCAAGTAGATTCATTTAAGTGCTGTACTTAAATACAGTCTTGATGTACTTGTACTTTATGTGAGAACTCACATTTTCACTTTACTTACAAAATACAAAAATAAGATCCAAGATGTGATAAACCACCATTATCCTTTAATATATTATAATAGTTTTAATGAGAGATAAGAGAGAAGTTTCACTGGTCAACGGTGTAACAAGCAAAAAGAAAGAACGATGCAACATTCAAACAACACACATGAACAAGATACAAAACAACATAACGTGAAACAGGCCGTTTTCATCCAGCAATCGTAGCAATACCGACAAAAAAAGCGCTGGAATTCAAAATCATTCGATAATCATGAACGAGGAAGTATAACGGCCACACAGGACGGGAGAGGAGGTCAACGGGTCCAACAAAAAACTATCTTCCACCAAGGCAACGTATCCTCAGACAACGGTTCGTAAATCTTTCGTGCAATTTTTCAACGACAGCAACACGAGACGCTTCCGCTCGTTACATGCATACGGTCTTTGCAAAACAAACCTCCGTTGTCACAGGAAACCCAGTTAAGTTTAGGCAGCAAAACTACTTGGTTAGGTTCAGGAATAGATCGCTGTTTGGGTCAAAATAACGACGGAAGTGCCGTAACTGAAGTACGCAAGGTACGTGACAAAGAAATCAACATCAACCCAATCAACCCATCCACCTCCGGTTCCACTCGCACTGTCTGTGCTTTTCGGGTTTTTACACTTCGTTGCTCATTATTACGTGAATAACATATGAAATTATTTCATGGCATACCTTTGAATTACGGTGCATCATTTTTTTCGGAATAGCTACAAATGCTGAATGAGACCAGCCTGACCCAGGAGATCAGTGATCTTAACGTTGATTTATTTGTCACGTAACTCGAGTACTTCAGTAACGGTACAGCCGTAGTTATTTCAACCCAAACGACGATCTTTTCCTGAACTTAACCAAGTAGTTTTGTTGTCTAAACTAAGTTGTCTCCTGTGAAATTGGAAGTTCAATTTGAGAAGACGGTATCCATGTAACGAGCGTGAATTGACACGAGTTGCTGGACTTTCGTAGGAAAACACATGAAAAATGAGGAGTAACTCTTTTGGAAGATATCTCAAAAATCACACGTGGTTTGAATTCACATGACAGTTTACGTAATTTGGATTCAGCCTCGGGGAAGTGACACTGGTGGTCAAAACCCATCGAGTGACTGAGATGAAAAGAGGAAGAATATGTGAACAACCACAAAGAGAAGCTGCAGATATTTAACGCGTTGCTGTTCGATGTCACATCTGAAGGAGAAGAGGAAACCCTTGAGTTTGAGGTAAACCACAGATTGCTCTTTATTTAACTCTCTCCTGCTTTTATCTCCCATCTGAGGGAGTGCTTGTGAGAGGGAAGCGGCGTCTGCGGCGGGCGGAGATAAGGCCTGTTGTGGTGGATGTGGGGGTGGGTGGTCTTATTTACCTGTAGCTGAAGGGGCTTTCGGCTCACTGCAGGCCGTCACTTTACATTGTGTGTCCCCCCCCCCCCCACACACACACTCCCACTGCTCTGTCAACACTGATCCTGAGCACCACAGAGTCAACGGCCTCGGGACCCGAGGAACATATGGTCACCGGCCCACCGAGCACACTCCCACACAAACACCGGCACAGTCTGGTGAAATGAGCATGTAGACAGTACTGCAAGATACTTTGGCCAAAAAAACGCTCACATTCACGCCATCATCATTAAATATTCAATGTTCATGTTTGGAGACAAATCCCATGAAAGTCTCAACTCTTTCCTTCTCGTTTTGGTTTCCTACTGAAGACGTAAAAAATCTTTTAAAACAACTCAGAATTATATATAGTTTCATTTTCCTTTCAAAAATATTAATAATTAATAAAGTTTTATATCAAACAAAACATTTTTGGGGACTATTTTCAGCGGGCGGATGAATCCACATTTGGTGCTCTAGTGCGTATTTGTGGCAGCAGGACGGTGTGTGTGTGTGTGTGTGTGTGTGTGTGTGTGTGTGTGTGTGATTGAGTCAGAATAAACTACAGTGTGTGTGTGTGTTCATTGTGATGAAGGAACAACAGTGAGGCTCATTGATGTGTTTTTAATGGAGGTCTGTGGCTCAGAGGAAGAAGAGAACAATACTTGTTAGTAGAAACATTCATTGTTTTTTTGGTCTTTTCATGGGATTTGATGACGACAAGAAGAAAAAATAGAATATCGTCAGACTTATTCATTAAAGTTTTGTTTAAAATCTTGTTTAAAGGGATATTACGAAAGATTAGAATGTAGAATAAATTACAATAGAAACACAGTGAATAAGGACACAAAAGAAAATTATATTATATATCGTGTTCATTCTATATTCAGACCAATGGGTCGATTCTACACTGTTATATAATCAAAATGAATTAGTTTGAGCAATTAGATCTTCCTATATTTCATGTTTCTATGGAGTTTGAATGCACTTGCTGTAAATCACAAAACCTTCTGCCAAATGTAATCAATATAATGTATTTTCTATTTCCCACAGCAGTCGTCTTTAGGTTTCTATACTTATTGAGAGAGTTTCTACTCAGCAGCTTCTTCCTATTTTCCTCCTCACTTTCCTTTTCTGGAGGAAATGTCTGAATTGTCAAAAGGAGAAAACAATGAGCCGTAATGTACCTTTTAAAAGATCACCAGATCATTTAACGCACAACGATCTCAGTTTAAATCACCGTCAAGCATCGGCCTCTACTCATTTGTTAATATGAAACTTGCATCAATGAGATAATCCATCACAGTGAACATCATGTCTGTTCAGTTCTTTAATTTATCACACAAACATTACATGATAGCAGACATGATTTTATTAGATACCAGAAGATACATTGATTAATGTTTCGGTTAATAAAGATCAGAAAAAGGAACACCATATGTTCCCCATCATATTGATGTATTAATATAACTTGTTTTGTTGAAGATATTATATTTACAGTGGTTTAAAACAGGGAATGAAGTTAATCCTCACGGTGAATCTTTAGCATTGTTGTTGATTGTTTTTCGAATGGTCGACTAGTCGACTGCTAATTTCATTCCCACTTTAAACACACGACGGTTATCAGGAAATATTGGCTGCAGCTGTCGAAACCTTTGTTGTGAGAATATTTGGGCTAAATCAGGAGGGAGCGTCCTTTTATTTTGTCTCCGACCACCGAGCTGCTCGACAAATAAATACAGGTAAACCAGTTTAGCAGGTGGGCCCTGATCTCAGAGGCTCCTCGCTTCTCTGGAAGCCTATTTGTGGGATTTTTTTTTCCGGGGGGGGGAGCGTTTCCTGCCACGTTTGCTCATTTGTGTGGACGAGAGAGGGGGGGGAGGAGGGGAGTCAGTGTCCAGATTGCGGTGCATCTGCTGTTTCTCAGCGGCGTGGCGAAGGGCCTGGCCGCCGCGCCACGCAGGTGCTGCTCCTTCCCCCCTGAAGGCCACATTCTTCTATAGCCATGTGCTGCCTGAGCAAACTGCGCTTCTGAGCGGGGGCCCGTCCCACCGCTGACTGGCCACTGCCCCGGCAACATGCATTGTTGCTCTATGCAAATCCGCTCACACTGGGACAGAGGGCTCGGGGAGGGGGCATCCTGAGCTCAGGAGCCGGGATAGAGAACGGAGGCCGAGGCCAATAAATGAAAGTTTGCCTTAAATCCTCGGGATAATAGAGGCAGAGGTTGGGGCCGAGCCTCGAAGCCGAGATAAACAGAGGGATTACTTCTCGGTTTTGCATCACTCGCTCTCCTCTGGGTGGCCCTTAACCGTCGGGAAAGCAAAGAGGGGAGAAGGGGGTGGCGAGAGAAGAAAAAACGTTTAACGCACGGACATTCACACAGCACATAGGGGGGAAAGAACTGAGCCTAATTCCATCAAAGACGGAGAAATTAGCAATTAATTTATTCCAACCTCCCCGCCCCTGCTCCTTTTCTATTTTCAGCCCAATTGTTGGTTAGTTCTGCAACATCTGGTCCAGAACAGTCCCCGCGCCTGATGACGGATGCTCCCTCCATTAAAGCAGAATGGCAGAGAAAATCTTCCCTCTTTTTCATTCATTTCTTGTCCATGGGAGATTAGTTTGGTACGATGTGGAAAGTAATCATTAAAAATGTTGCTCTTTTTGCAGGCCATGCATAACCACCGCAGGGCAGCGCCTTTATTTGCAATTGTAATTTAAAGAATAATTAAAGAAGTTAAATGATTCTGTAAATGTAGAACAACTTGAGTCTTTGTGCTCAAGGGTGCATGAACCTGCGCCTTATGGCTGGTTGCTCCGATAAACTCGGTAATGAAAGAATGCAGCGCTGCGCTAATGGCAAATTTTGAAGTGTTTTGGATTTGCTCACCCTCCTGTCCTCGGCTCACGCTCCCCTCCGACGCCTGACCTTAATCTGGGCCGTGGAACAGGAGCCGTGATGGTGGCGAAAAAAAACACATCCGATTGAGTGATTCACTGATGTTTGGAGAAGAGAATGACATTGATTCAATGCAACAAAAACAGAAACAGGATAGCTGGCTGTCGTCCCCACACGAGGTGCATTCATGGATTTAAAACCACTTAATGTTCTTAATTCAAAATCTAGTAAATGTGATATTTATTCAGCTTCAGCGAAGAGTTGCAGACGAGTCTGTGAAGTTTATCAGTTGAAGTGGACGTATCATATCATATGAACTCTTTCAGTGCTTGTGCGGATACATCTGGCTCTCTGGAGCTCCTACCGACTCACAAACTGTTAAATAAGAAACTCTAGCCAGCTTTTTAATTTAGAAATGAAAGAAGTAATACTCCGACATGTAAACGAGCAGATCGGAGATGTACCGACTAGAACTAAGTACAATATTCCCAGAGTGTTCGCTTTAAGCAGAGCGATTCATTTCATTAATATGACAACAGTTTTTTTTGTGATTTTTTTCAAGTAATTAAAGATTTGTTCTATAAAATGTCAGAAAAAAGTCCAAAACTCAACAATATTCAGTTTGCTATCATTTAAGACATGAAGGAGCAACAACACTTCACACTGGAGAAGCTCTCAATTATTCTGCTTTATTGCTGGAAACATGAGCTAAACAATAAATCGATTATCAAAATAGTTGTAGATTCATTTTCTGGCAATCGTCTAATGGATTACAGTTTTGTTTACGATTGCTTAAGCAGATTTTGTGCATATTTTGGCTCATTTATTGGCCGATTGGTCCATAGATGTGGCGGTGTTTTGAAATGACAAACAAGTGACTTCATGTTGGATTCCTGTGTTTTATGTGAACAGTGTTGCAGAAAGTGCCATGGTGGATTGCAAATTGGGTGCAAAGCAGAAAATGTGTTGAGCGTTTCGGAGACTTGAGCTGAGGTTTCAGCTCTCTGAGTGTCACTTTCAAAAATTTTGTGTCATTTTTCCATCTGTGAAAAGAAGCATGATCGATGATAAGATCAGTATGAATAAACATGCACATCATTCCCACAGTTAGCATCAAATGAATAATGTGTTGTGTTTTAACATTATTCGGTTTCTTAGAGTATAACTTCTATTTCCCTCTCCTCCCGTTGTTTTTCAATATCTGCACACAATCTCTCAGTGGAGGCGAACAATCGGTGTGAATTATTTTTATTTTTTAAAAATAAATGTTCAACAGCTCGTGTCATTAAACTTGGATCAAACTACCTGAGAAAATCCTTGACTCAGCATCTTTAAAATGTTTTTGGGCCCAAAACCTCGAGCCGCTGCTTTGTCTCACGTTAATCGGTGAGCGGAGCGGAGATGGCCTCGTATCAAACCAGCTTATACACACACACACACACACAAACACACACACACACACACACACACAGCCCCGGTGGAAATGAGCTGTTGACATTATTTAGGGTCATTGTCCTCGATAGTGAGGCCAACTGCTGGGATTTAGCAGATAAACCCTTCCACCTACATCCATTTCACATTTCACCGCATCAGTTAAAGCCTTTGAGAAGTTTGTTCACTTTTGCATTGTTTGTAATAAATAACAAATAGTAAACAATCACTGCAGTTGTCGGTCAGAGAATCCTTCGGACTGGGAGCCGAGGGGATGGGAGTGATGACCGCAGCTCCTGTGGAGGTAACCTTGACGGCTGTGGTTGTTCTGGGCAGGTCCAAGGTGTCGCTGTGGGTAACCGCATCACTGTGAGGACGGTTGGAGCTGAAAACAGGCCGACAGCGCTGACGCAACCTCCCCTGGAGGAATCAAAAGAATATCAATCCGTCAGCAGGTCCTTTTCATGCAGCAGTCTTCAAAAAATAGAGCTTTTTTAATCTACATCAGAGTGCACAAGCAAGAAAAAAGCATCTTGTTGCAAGTAACATAGCAGTATATATATATATATATATATATATATATATATATATATATTTGTTCAAACTGTGTTTTTTGTCATGAATACTACGTGTCAAGAAAAAGCGGCGTAATATTTTTCCCGGAACGAGTTTGTTTTCCTGCGCTTTCGCACCTCGACTGAAGGCATCGACCAATCACATTGTATTTGTTAGGAATGTAAAACAACAACATGGAGGCTCCGTAATCTGAACCAAGACGGCAAACTTCATTACTACTTTTCAACCTCGACAAAGACAACGAAGACCAGATCCACTGCTCACGCTCTTACCTTTCAAAATAAAAGCCGTAGACATACAATATCAACAGGCAAGTATTTGGCATTGTTGTGTCGTTTATTTATCACGCCCCGATGTGTAAAGGCCCTTAAACCAAAGCTAAAGATACTATGAAGCTTTTATTTTGAAGGCCAGCACTCTGTGACTAACTGCATACAAGCTGTTGATGTTAGCTAGGTTAGCTTTCATTTTGTGTAGCTATAAAATTGGTTAAATAAAATGCAGAAACACACTAAAGATAGGTTGTGATGGGGGTAATGAGGATTTAGGCCTACCTGGGTTTAGCTAGTTAGCGTAGCTGACATTCAAGAGCAAAGATGAATCTAAAGGGCATGTAAAGCAAAGATACACAACTTGATCTAAATAATAATCTTTCCCAACTCAACCTTTTTTATGTAGTTCTGCACACACACTCCACCTATAGCCTACAGCTACATTTAGGCTAGCTACTGTTCTTTGTTCCACTTTCTTTGCTATCTAAATTGCTACTTAGCTAACTTACTAAAACTAGTTAATTTGATTAAACAGCAAAACGCCAAAGATTCTGTTTAAGATGTTATAATAGCACAGCAGACACTGGTAATGTCAATGATTCCTCTGTTCAAACGAAGTGTCCCGGTGAGTCAGCGTGCATTAAAAAACACAAACATGCTGAAACCAGCACACCTAAAGGGTGCGCAGTCATAATTAACATTATTAGTTTGGCTACTCAAAATGTCTGCTGTTAGAGAAAGCTCTGTTGATCTCTGAGTCGTTTTATACAACAGAAAAACACATTGACATTATGGTAAGTTTGGACAATTCTTCAGTTTGACTGTTTACTGTTGCAGATTGTGATTTCACAGCCCCAAAGCTGAGACCTAATCTGATACGCAGAGCAAAATGTTTGATTTTTGTCATCTTCAATTTATTAGATCCATTACAGGCTAACGCATTATCTACTCTACTCTTTGGTATTACGTATATATATATATACATGAGCCAGTATTGATGATAACCCTAATACTTAAAAAATGAACTGTTGATATCCTGTTCACAGTACACATGCGATACTATTGGGTAAATAATCAAGCACTTCTTAAATCAATTCATATACACAGTTCTACAAATGACACAGTACGCATGTATGCAGACGATGGGCACACTAAATTGTCTAAACCCATCTGGGATCGGCCGGGTTCACGTCGGGCAGCATAACTCAAATTTGAAGCGTTTTGTGATGTCAGCATTAGTTGCTGTTTTGGGAGGGTTGTTAAAATGTCCCAATAGGTTTTGCTTAATATACAAATGACACAACTTCATTGTGTCATTTCACTTTTATGTTGAACTCGTCCAGCTGCTGTCAAACTACCGGACAGCCACGATATTGTCTTTTCCCATGATCCTCTTGGCAACGTCCCGCCAAGGAAAGCAGCCCGACATGACAAAAAAATCTTGAAAGAACACAAAGGCACAAAGAGGCGGAGGCAGCGGCGGCGGAGACTGCCGTCTCGGGCCCGACAGAGGACTCGGTCTCGCCATACAGCCACTCCAATTCTGAGCGAATGCTAATGAGATTGCTCTGATCCCTCCGGTGCTTCCCATGTTTTCAACACCTTCAAGGACCACATGGCGCTCGCAGCATAAAGACAACTAAATGAGAAATCTGAACGTTTTTTTGTGACGCTGGGGGCCTCTTCGCTTTTCAACCTGGCCGCCCATTCAGCGTACCTCCCCGAAAAGAAAAGATAAGAAAGAGTGGGCTGCAGGGGGTGTGGATGAGTAAACTTTTCAGGGAAAATAGCATATTTGCGAACCTGAAGTAATAATCAATTTATGGTCCATGCAAAGGGGTGAAGCCTTTGACGCGGGGAGGTTGTGGAAAATTGAAAAGGACGGAAGAGAAAGAGAAGGGAGATTCTCAAATTTGGAGGCTGTTTTCTCACAACCGCTGTAATGAGATCACTAACATCTTGAGCTGGCCTCCACTATAGCCGCCAAACAACAGGCTCCCAGATGAAAGGTGAATGGGCCCGGGTTCCCGCTGGCTGGTTCAGAAGCACTTTAATAGCACAGCGCCCTATGAAAGGTTCCCGGGCAGTAGCTCATATTAGCGGCGGAGCACACTGCTTAATAGGATGATGCCTTTTGGCTTTTGTCATGAGATGATTAAGGGCTTCGTTGTCACCGGTGCCTGTTGAGCACAAGGCACTAGAATCCACTCGGCCGGGCTTATTGTCTGGGTCTTGGAGGTAGAAAGGGGCCCTTTTGATGAAAACACCTCTCAGGGATCTATCAGGTGAGCTCTGCTTTGGAGTCTCACATCTACGCCCCACTTCAAAATACCTCAAGTGCTTTGTTTTCCTCTAAAGACCCTTGAATCCGTCGTCGTGCTCAGACAAAGACAAACGCCGCCGAGGGAAGCAGCAGAGAGATGAAACTTCCTGATAATGGTCCTTGAATAAAGAAAATATGTATACACATCTGTAATTAATTTCCCCTGTTGTATTAAGCGGCATGCTTATTGCAGCGGGTTTTTAAATATTTAAAGAAATCACCGGTAATGTCCGGCGATTGAATCTAAAAGCCTTCCTCCTTCCAAGACAAATCAATTAATTCTCTACTTATCTTCTGGATAGGGAAGTAATCTTTCGGATATGGTCCACATTCACGATACCGAACAAGTGGAATTATGTAACAATTTCTTCTCCTCTTTCAAGACGGACTCACGAGACCGAATGACTTGTTAAGATGAATATTCTAAGCGGCGACTCTCCTTCGGTCACTCTAGACATTCACGAAATCTCAAAGCGCTCAGTCAATCGAAAGCATTTCGGTCAGGTTCCCCCGGGCCTAAAAATATGAATGAAAAGGCATTAAATTAGCTCTTTCTACGTCTTTAAATAAAAGAAAGATTGCGTGTTATACGATCGCCACAGGTTTCTGAACAGAGAAGGTGATTGAACAGGATGAACGTTGGCCAGATTGACGTTAAACAGAGAATGCACTTTGTCCTTTTTTTTTTTTTTTTTTTTTTAGCAATCAATGCAGGTCCTTTCAATCAGGAGAGCTTTATACTCGGGATTAGTTTTGGTGACTTAAGAAGCTAGACTACCTCCGTACCCCCACCATCTGCAACTGCATCCCCCCCCCTTACTCCCCTTTGCCCCACCAAGCCCCCCTCACAAAAATACCACAAGGATACTGCCAGCCTTTTCACTACCTCCTAACAAGGCGCCTCCAAAGCACAGGCCCACTCCAAGTAATTAAATCAATCCCTTTGTGTTCCCCAATATTCCCCTTCAGTGGGTGACTGCCCAAGATCTGATTATGGCGCTTCATGCATATTCAGGCTGAAAACACAACTTGTCTCGAACAACCTCTTACTTTTTTATACCCGCGTAACGAGCAGTCAACATGCACCGATTTCCTCTTTGTTCTTCTTCATAAACTTTGTTTTCTACATGTGTTTATGCGTCCCAGAATCCACAGTTCTCACTGTGAATTGAGGAGCGGTCACTGACTCTGGAGGCCCGGGCATATTTAAGAGAAAGCCGTGAGATGAGGAGAAGTTAGGGTGGGAGCCCCGAAAGACAAATTGGATTAGCAAGTATTGGATTAAAGGTAAAACGGAGGGATAACAAACAAGAAAAGCTGCCTGTGATCACAGGGTTTAATATATTTCTTTTCCTCTCCGATCCCTTTCTTCTCTCCCTCCCCCTTTTCTTTCTTTCTTTTCGAGTAAAGATCCCAGGCTTAAGACAGACTTATTAAAACTGGGATTAATTTGTAATGCTCCCCTAACCCTCGGGGTCAACCAAAGATTTGTTATCTAAAGCAAACAGGAAAAAATGTACTATAACAACACAACGAGGGCTTTAAATCCATGTCTGTGGGGCTTCGGGGAGATTTTAGCTTTGTATGAAAGGTGTTATCCCTGAGATATTTATTTTAGCAGGGAAGGAAACGCCTCTTACCTCAATCTGGATGTCGGTAAATATAATAATTGCACTAAATCTTTGCAGCTCTGGACCTTTTTCATATTAAAGAGCCATTAAAAAAACTGAAGGTAGGAATGTTAATTTCTGCTAAAACATGCAAAAGGTGTCGAATAAACAGAGATAATTTGAAATCTGTAATCTTGATAACAAAAATGGAGCATGAAAAAAAAAGAGTAGCAACAAATAAACTCCTCTTCCTTTCTTATTAGAGGAGAGGTAACTGTGTAGAGGGAGCAGGCCACTCTCATTAGCCTTATCTTTTTAATGTAGCAGCGGCTCAGATTGTGATCTTAATCTTATTTGGTTATGGAGGCTTCGTTCACTCCGACAAGCACAAAGACCTTCGGGGAACAAATACAAGAGCCTCCACGAAAATATCAGAGCCTTGTTCTCTGCGAAGGCTTTTGGGTTTGTTCCTTGGGGGTCGCGGTTCAAGGAGCCGAGTTGACCGGCCTCGGAGCCGAGCGGCCTAAATCTCTTGGCCAGTTGCCCTTTTCTAGTCTTTGTTTCCCCCAGCGCTTCTTTGCCAAGAACTGGTGCGTCTCACAGGGTCACTGCTGGACCTCAAATTTAATAAAATAGAAGAAAAACAGGATTCTGTTAAAAATGTTATCCGAGATAATATCAGCACTAAATTATCATGTGCTAAAGCGTCATGCCAACGGTCAACAGAGGATATTTTCCTGTGATTTTAAGGTGAATTTCTAACAAAAATGTTCCTTCAGTTAAGATTTCCTTACTCAAATCTTCATTAGTAGCTCCTATTTTGTTTATTAGCCCTTTTAGTAATACTGTTGATAACGCCTTGTCCCCCACTATTTGATGCACAAACGACAAAACGACAAAAGAGTTGTTGGTAGTCTCCAACAACAATCTATAAGCAGTAGGAGGCTCCAACAGACAGGAGCACCCGAGTGAAGAAATGTGCAAAACTGCTGAAGTGTCTTCAACCTGCAGTATCTCTAATGTCCACCAGGGGGCGACTCCTCTGGTTGTATAGACGTCTATGAGAAAATGACTCTACTTCTCACTTGATTTATTACCTCAGTAAACATTGTAAACATGAGTTTATGGTCTCAATCTCTAGTTTCAAGTCTTCTTCAATACAGCATGATGTTCATGTAGTAAATGATGGTCCATTTAGAGTCGTATAGACCATAAAGAGGTGCAGGCTTTAGGGTGGGAATAGCTTGTGATTGACAGGTTGCTACCACGGCGTTGTCTGGTCTGGGAGTTGTTCGTCCTTTCACAGTGTGTTTTGACTTCATCAAAGTTCATAGTAACATTTTTAGTGGCCTAAAAATGACTTATTTGGCATCCAGTTGTACTTTGTGCCACCCTCTTGTGCTACTATTGGTTGCAAAAAAAACAAGATTGGGATTGCCAAAATGTGGAACTCAAGTCCACAAAAACCAATGGGTGACGTCACCGGGACTCTCCACTTCTTTTATACAGTCTATGGTAATACCGACAATTTTTGGCCATCACCTTTAACCAAATTCTTATTTTCTGGCTCCAGCGACTCAAAAAGATTGCGCCTCGGTAGTTAAATTTTGCAGCAGAATTAGACATTGACGAAGTGGGTCTAATTCCAGGCGTTGAGCAATTCTCAAAATTCTCTTTCATCAAAAAACAGTTAAACACGTTAAATGGATTATGCCGAATAAATTCTGACAAAGCGAACATTTAACTCATGCGACCGATCAGCCATTTCTGTCGTCAGCATCTCAGTAAAATGAGAGGTTTTCTAAAGGGACTCTGGTGCTCGGAAACTCTACCATCGCTAAAATCAACTGGAAATGAAAGTTACTTGTTGTTGCTTTACGTTCTTAAGTGTTAAATAAAAACTCTGCCATCAGATCTACACTGTTGCTCCATAGAAAACTTAACCTACAGTCTACGGAGTCGGGCAGCATCTGCTCGGGTTCACCGGCTCGTGTGAGGTCTGTAATCGAATCTGCAGCCCAACAAAGACGATCCTACATCTGTGTATTGCCATGGGTATTGTCTTCGGTCACTTGTGTTTTCTGTTTAATAGACATTTGGCCGACGGCCCGGCGCTGCCAGTCATCGACTTACAAACTGAATTCTTCTTCATTCCCTCAGACTCATATTTCTGCCTCTGCTTGCAGACATTCACCTCAGAGGTTTGTTTTGTGCCAATACAAAATATGTCGGTTTTAGCATTTCTAGAAGTAATCCAAAAAATTATCATAAAGTGTAAATAAATTTGATATTGAAGATATGTTCACCCCAAGTACACACCAATACAGATACATTTGAAAATACCTCAAATGTTTTCTGTCCATGCTAACATTTTCAGATAACAAACCTTAAAGTTCACTTTATTAATTCTGCTTCTTACTCTTTTAACTTCACTAAATGAACATCATGCTGTATTGAAGAAGACTTGAAACTAGAGATTGAGACCATAAACTCATGTTTACAATGTTTACTGAGGTAATAAATCAAGAGAGAAGTAGAGTCATTTTCTCATAGACTTCTATACAACCAGAGGAGTCGCCCCCTGATGGACACTAGAGGGAATGCACGTGTTAAGACACTTCCGCATTGTCTTTACTTTTCAGAACTGGAGGTTGCTGCCTGCTTCCAACATAGGTTTACTTTGTTTTCAGGTTTGTTTATGCAACAACACTATTTGGTTAGGCTTAGGAGAAGATCGTGGTTTGGGATGATATAAGTAACTTGCATTAGTGAAGTACGGAAGTTACGAAACAACACTACGGTAAGACGTTGACGTTGACTTGGTTTCACACGGGACACACAGAGTGTTCTCCTGAGTGAAACTACTGTGTTTGTCTGACCCATCACCGAGATCAGCTAACATGAATGGGATGTAACAAACAAAACATCAAAGCCTCCCGTCTTTATGGCCAAGAGATTGTATAGTATTATTTTATTCATGCTTCATTTTTGTTTTGGTCGAGACACAGCTGACGGCGTCTGTTCTCGTGTTTCTTCTCCTTTGACAAATGTCTCCACGTTTGTGTAGATCACAGGGATGAAATAACATTTAATCGCTGTTTATGCAGCTTCAAGCCCAGACGGGAGTGTGTGTTGACTGTGGGTGGCCTCACTGAGGATAAATCCAGCGTCACTGGATTCTTAAATAATATGATTTTAGGGACCGTTTCCCTTTTAAAAAGCTTGTTGACCTCAACAAGAGAAGAAAGGGTGACTCATCCTCTGACGGCGTGAATCAGCCTTGTTCCATCCTCGCCGCTGAAAGCATGATCAATGTCTCTCGTGTCCATTTTCTATTGGTAATCCTCCACAAATTGCCCTCCCTCGCAGTTTGTGTATCAGCTATTTGCACTGGATTAATGTGAGTCACTGGTGGCAAGTGTTCAAATCAATGTTTATTAATGGTTTCTTTAAGTGTTTAAAGATTAAGTCATTAACATATTGATGAAGTTTTCAAAGTTGCCCAGGGAGAGAAAAGGAGCCGGAGCTGGAGAGGTTTCGACGAGCTGCTGAACTGACGCCAGCCGCTGAAAAACAAGAGGCTGAAGAAGAAAAAGAAAAAAAAAGAGAAGAAGAAGAAGAGCTGAGGGTTTTGCTGAGAGGAAGCCACCAGGCGCTGCCACTCAGTGATGCAAAGTGTCCTCTGTTTATCAAAACACGACCAGAGCAAATTTCACTTGACTCGACAGACGCACCTCAGCTACATCTGCTTTGTGCTCATATTTTATTTTACATGCAACAAATGTGAATTATCACATGATTTCTAAATGTGTTTTTTTTGTGCGTCGTTCTCGTTGGGATGCGGCGCAGTCAACCCGGATTGATTTTACCATTCAGCAGCGACCTGCTGCAGCCCTTTGGCTCACCATGGTAATTCTCTCTCTTACCTGATAAGGTACCTGATCCATAATAAATCAATTCTAATTAGTTTTATGTTGGGAAGAAAGGGGTGGGGGGGGCTCAGCCTCCCTCCTCCCATCCTCCTTAGTTGTTTTCAGCCGCCAGTCATCTGCACACCTGATATCAGTTAATCTCCTCATTATTAAGCGCGGATTATTGATGGCTGTGTTGGTCGCTGCCTCTCGCATCAAGGACAAGCAGGTTTTGTTTGTTTTTAGGGTGATTTGTGTGTGTAAACGGGTGTGTTTGGGAGGTGGTGGTGGTGGACAAACATGTCCTCAGACCTCTCCCGATAAAGGTTTCCTGCCACCCTGAAGTGTAACAGTGATGGACGTCTGCCTGCAGGACGTTTTGTCAGTTAACCTTCAGTCAGGAAAAAAGGAAAGATAAAGTGGCCGAGCAGTTGAAGGCCCTGTTTACACTTATGTTTTAAATATATGTTTTAAACCAGTTAGATTTGGCCTCTCGTCCCAAAGCAAATGGAGATTTAGGTCACTAAAACGGATATTGTTTAAAAGGCCATCTAATTAAAAAAATTTAAAAAACTTGCGCATTCCTATTTACTCACCTTCTCAGAGTCTTCCTTGGCAGGATACTATTCCCGACGAGCCACCGAGATGTCTGAAAGGCTTTGGGCTTTCATCGCCTTATATTGTAAAGTGACGCTAAGCAGCAACTCGACTCCACACATATGAGTCCATTTGTATGAATAAATGAATAATTAGCTGTTGCTTTAGCATTCTTTACTATTTGTTTACAACGCCAAAGGAAAATAAGCTCACTGAGCATGCTCCGAATCTTCTTCTCTGGTGTTTGACGTATTGTTGACGTAGCCTTTACAGGCCCAGTGAGCGCTTGAAGTCGTTTTTGCGATCTCGTGTTTGTAAAACGAAGGTCTGCGGCCTGAATTTTATTTTAAAGCATGGAGGAAAATATCCGTTTAAATAAAATATCTGTATACCTGTAGACAGGGCCTAAGATGGCGTCTTGTCGAATCTTTGATGAATGAATGTTTCTGGTGAAAGAATTCCCTTTTTATAAACTAGTTCCCCACGCAGAAATAATTAAATTTGTTTGCGTTTTGGTTCACTTCCTGCAATTGGATCAGATTACATTCTCACTGCAATCACACGGTTCGCCTGGAAACCTGGTTGTTTTGGTCCACACCAGTACGATTACTGTGTTCACAACTGCCCGAAGGAACTGCGCTAGAGTTTGAGTGAAAACGCCCTAAGATTCATCCTCTGGGAACCTCGAATATCCGAATGAATATCCCACATTATGGTCATAAAATAGTTGATAATTCAGTCTGGTGGATCGGTCTTACTGACGCCTGCTTTATCTTATTATTTGACTCAAAACTAGAACAGTCTCCTGAGAACATCAGCGCTCTTATGTCACTTTAACTAAGACAGACACGAGAGGAAGAGGAAAGAAATGAAAAATAATTTTGTGGATAAAAATAAATAAATCAACACAATGCGAAGAAGCAAGCATCAACAGCTTCGCCCATCCCCCCACCGCGGAGGCGCGAGGTCGAGTTGTGATTCCCCAGTCAACAATGTGCCACCACACCTCATCCACCACATTGATTTCTCCACCATTTATTTCTGTTTTGGTTCATGCTCGGGGTCTCCGTATTTGAAAGTTGATGCTCCTCTCTAAAAGATGGATTCATGCATAGACTCCGCTACTTTTGTAGTCTGCGGCGGTTTTATATGATAAGCTTTTTAGACGTTCAAAATCAATATGTAATCCTGTGCAGGGGCTTATCCCCTGGACTAGGCCATTTGTGAGGCTCTTTGAGCTTCGTTACAGGTCTTCTGGCAGCTCTGTGCTGCAGATTGATTAGCTGCAGTGCCAGAATCCTATCAAATGGCCGGCTCTGATGATGGAGCAAACTCTCTCACCGCCTCTAGTTGACTGGACCTGGAGATAAGGCCGGGTAGCGATTCCCTCCCTCCCTGCATGCTGAGCGGCAGGGAGGGAGTGCTGGCTTCTGACCTCTGCTCCTCTGAGGCTCAGAACGGGATCAGGAGCTGTTTGGAGGCCGTTCGTTCACATTTTAGGACATTTAACTGGGACTTATCCAGAGTGAGAGAGAGCTACAGTTTCTACAGCACCAACCATCAGCAGCTGACGGTAATTGTTAGTTTTAATCAGGATGATAAACATCACAATCAACACATCGATCAAAATAAACTGTCTTGTACCAAAAGATATTTGATTCTGTTTGAAAGGACTAGAAATACAAACAATGCCAATAAGTCATTAAATCTACTCAACTTCTACCTCTTACCATGAAGATGCCTGTCTTGTCTTGGGACTTGACTTGGGATTTGACTTGGGACTTGTCTTGGGACTTGACTTGGGATTTGACTTGGGACTTGACTTGGGATTTGTCTTGGGACTTGAATGGTCTCTTGTCTGTCTTGCTTGGGACTTGTCTTGGGACTTGTCTTGGGACTTAACTTGGGACTTGTCTTGGGACTTGAATGGTCTCTTGTCTGTCTTGCTTGGGACTTGTCTTGTGACTTGACTTGGGACTTGACTTGGGATTTGTCTTGGGACTTGAATGGTCTCTTGTCTGTCTTGCTTGGGACTTGTCTTGGGACTTGTCTTGGGACTTAACTTGGGACTTGTCTTGGGACTTGAATGGTCTTTTGTCAGTCTTGCTTGGGACTTGACTTGGGACTTCAGGACTGACAAGTCCCAAGTCATGACCCACATCATGACAAGCAAGTCCTGAGTGAAGACCGAAAGTCAAGACAGGCAGATCCAAAGTCAAGTCCCAAGTCAAGTGCCATGCCCAGACCTTAAAGTTTCGAGTCCTAAACAAGTCATAATGCGCTCTACACCAAATGTAATGCATTTCGATTTTTCACTAGTTTTTGTAATTGAACAAACTTATCTTTGGTCTCGTTTTGTCCTCAGTAACGCAGCTTGATTGGATGCTGTCAGATCGGTCTAAACAAAGTGGATTCTGGGGAATTAAGTGTCGACTTGATTGATTCAGGAAATTAATTAATTTGTGGCACAGTTAATAAATAACAATTCACAAGTCATTAAAGTTCAAGTCGAGTTGCAAATCTTGTTTTGATTTTCATCAAATTTGTGACTCAGAGTCACGTGACTCGAGTCCTCACCTCTAACTCTTAGTGTATTTGTTTCAGGTGTAAAAACTTCACCTCACGTTGAAAATGTAAACATGTAACTTTCACATGAGTAACTTTAAACTGTACATGTCTACACATATTGTGTTCAGTGATCACATGGTCTCTTAGTTCACGTGACTTTTTCTTTACAAAACACTGCTTTGCTAACTGTCGTTTTAAAAACAGCAGCCATTTTGCTCCGAGGCATCTGGGAAAATGCTTTATCGCCTCCAATATTTTCCTCTTTTTTTTTTTTGTTTTGTAAGTTCGGGGAGGGTGACGGGGAAACCGAATCTGTGCATTCCTGCGTGCCTTGCCAGCGCTCACATGGTTACCGCTGCTACGCATTGTTAGAGATATCTGAATGAGCGCTGGCCGTGCAAGTTTTAACGTGATTGCCCGAGGGGCAGCAGAGTGAAAGAGCGAAGAACAGAGCCAGAGAGAGGAGAGGAGAGGTGGGGGGGGGGGGGGGAGGCATAATCCTAAAAGGATTGGAAGTTAACCCCCCACACACACACACACACGCACACACCAAAGTATTTCCTCCTCCACACACACACCTCTGTGTTTCAGGGGGTGATGGGTACTGGATGGGGTCAGTTGGTTTCGTGGCTCTGGTGTCTGATTTCTCCCTCCTAGTCCCCCCCCCCCCCCTCTTCTTCTTCATTGTTTGCCTTCTTAATGAGAGGGGCGGTGCCACAGGGCCTGTGATTGACAGCTACATGCTCCTCTCTCAGCGCTCTGTAAAAGGACTCGCTGCTGGCTGTACTGTACTTGACACTGAATGACGAGTCATTTCTCATTTCCTGTTTCTGCTGCGGCTCCTCGGGTGTCTGTTTCACAACAGCAATGTAAAAAATAGTAGCTGAGACGTCTCCTGTCCCTGATGATGAACCTTAAACGTTAAATAAATTAAGCTGGTTTCCATTTAAACAAGACATTGTTATTATTATTATTATGAAATATGGGTGACTGAAGGGACCAGTTGGGTGATAGTTCTGTAGATCAACTATAAACCAGTTGTAGAGAAAGATAATAGTATAAATGACCAGTAGGTTTAGTGGAAGTTAAGGAGACAATTTCCCACTTTTCGTTTTGAACATTGGAGGATTTGGGGTCTAAGAATATACATCCAGCAACATTTATAATTACCTTTCAGCTGTCTTTTCCATCCCAATGTTGTTTTGTTTGAATCTCAATAGAAAAGAAATGATCACAAAACTGTTTTTACTGCAGTTTGTTTTGAATGATTTGAAAGAAAATGAAAGATCGTTTTTAATGAAAACGGTGTAACTGACACAGTAAAATGTATTTTTATGAACTAATCTTATAAACGGATGTCGAGGCCTGCAGCCTGTCACACCGCCTGAACTTCAGTCGGATCGTAAACTCAAACTGCTGCACACGTTGGCAGCACTAGAGAGGTTTGGGGCTAAAGGGTTGATTCTCAGCTCGTTTAAGAAACTAATGAACCAGAAATCTAGCGGCTGAACATGACTTCTTATTCACAGCGTTTGGTTTGTGAGGGAAACTTTATAAATGTTTACATTTAGAGCACATTGACTGTTTTTAAACCCAGTTTGAAATGAAGGAAAAAAGGCCAAAGTCCTATTTATCTCTACATCCAGACCACATACACACATATATATATATATATACATATATATATATATATATATGTCAATGCTGGTAATGGCAATAAGGCTGTGAACCTATTAAAACCGTCATTCAGTTTTATGAAACCACTATTCATTGCATTTAAAATCTGCAAAAATCAGAAGAATAGATCATATATGAGCTTCCGCTCTCCTACTTCCTGTTCCCCTTGAATTTCAGTATAATATTACTCCACCTCTAAGGGGTTTCTACTCATCCTCTGCTTCCTACCTACCAGTGTGTGTTGACGTTATTTCCCCTCGTGTGTGCAGGTGAGATGACAACAGTCAGGTGAGCTGCCGTTTGTTATCTGCTCCGTCAGCTCCACCGAGCCGAGGTCCTTCATCACAGAGATGTCGGATGCACAGAGAATGTGGCAGCTGGTTAAAGCAACAGATCTGCTCCATAAATGTCAATGCAGAGAGAGAGAGAGAGAGCGAGAGAGAGAGAGAGAGAGAGAGAGAGGCTATCAGTCTCTCCGTCCACAGGTTGAGAGCACTCATCAGGTCTATACAGCTGATCCAAATCATTTCAGCATACTTCACATTATGTTCCTGTTTGTGTGAATAAGACAAAGTTCTGTCTACTACTAAAACTTCTATAAGTCATTCTACATTTCTATTTTCCAACTAATAGCAAAAATCCAGAAGTCATGTAAAGTTGTATTTTGTACTAAAGGAAACAAACAAAATCAAACTTTTGTGATTCCAACTTTCCGTGATCACAACACTCAACAATATTTAGAAATTGGTATTTTTTTAGATACTTTAACATGACATTCTCCTACGTCTTGAGCTAAATAAATGGGTTTGCAGACTATAGAACAGTTGTGATGAAGAGGATGTTGCGTCATCACACGGAGGCTTATTACATCTGTACGTCACCGTCCTGTCACCTCTAATGTCACAGCGACGGGCTTTGCATCAGTTTGTCTCCACACTGACAATATCTGAATTAATAATCAGCAACTATCGTGTATTTCTTTTTACTTTTTTAAAAATACTTTTAAAGTTGTCGAGACATGTGGGGGCCTTTTAAAACACACTCATACCTGTTTTTTTTCTTTATTGTTTTTACAAATTTCCAAAAAAGCACTGGTTGATAATCAGCTTTAGTGTCAATGTCACCCCTAATAATTGAATATCCTCCTAACTCATATATGAATATTTGCATTCTGTCATTTATTTATTTTGTAAATGCCTTTTAAAAACAGAGCTGCACCTCAACAAGTGAGAAATCCCCTCAAAGATCTAAACTTAAAGAAACAATAAAAACATCACTTTTCTTTACAGATTATCACATAACAGGAAGAAACAGTATTTCACTATTTCTGAGTGAAATGACATCACTTCAAACATGGCTGATGCATTTTTACTCAAACCTAATGTTTTGCCCTTTTAAAACAAATGGTGTTAAACCACAAACACTTGATGAATAACAGGAGAAAGATCCAGCGCTCCTACCTGAGCGTCCCAGTGGAGCGACATCCTTCTCCTCGTGGGTCCAAATCAGAGTCCTGGAGTGTGTTCTGGTTCTCCTGGTCCATGTGGGGTTTTATTTCTGTCCCATCCTCACCTGCCTGCTGAGCTGCAGCCAAACTCACTGTTGTCAGCTGATTTAAAAGGGCTGTCCCGCCCCGTTTTGTGTCTGCACGGCAGGTTGTGTGTGTGTGTGTGTGTTGTGTTTTTTATTTTTATGAAGTGTGCAGCAGCCTGGCCGGAGCCTCCTGCAGCATGCTTTCTGACAACCCTGGGATTTTATGCATCACGCTTTTAATAAGCGGCCGACAACACAAACGAGAAGCCTCTCCAAACTTAACCCCCACCACCTCCAACACACACACACACACACACACACACACACACACACACACACCTCTTTAGGCTGCCTGATCCCTGGATTTACGGGCTTAGTATTAAGAAAATACTCCTGCAATTTGGGATTAGACCCCCAAAAACCCTCACATCAACAATGGCTCCGTCCATTTGATATCTTGATACTTGTGATCAATCACTGGCTTTGTAGCCGTCGGCCTCACAGCCAATCACTGGGGACGCGCAGAGGAAATGAGACCAAGAAAAAAGATTTCCAACATTGTTCATACAACAATTATTTTCTTTTAATTTGATCACGTGTTTCCCGGCCTCAGAAAGCCACCACGAGGCTGTTCTCATGAATTCATAAGCTATTTGTTCTCAGGCCTATAAGTTAAATTATTTACTGATGTACTCATTTCTATTTTATATTTGTATCGTTGATTTCATGTAAATTATATTATTATGAAATGACCTTTATACATTTTGTATCTAACTGTCTGTCTGTCAATAGACACTTAAAAAAAATAGATTTACAAGATGATCCTCTCAGTGTTGATTTCATTCAAAGACCATTTAAGTCAAATAATGTAGCAGCAGCTTTAATCAGCAGCTGTTTGAAATGATTGGGTTTCTTTTTTAACAATATTTCTGTATTTTTTTCTGAATTTGATCAGCTGGTTGAGGTTGTCAGGTTGTTCATCCTGTAGCTTATCATAATAATAATAATTTAATAAAATACCCATGGCCTACTGCAAGTTAAGTATAACGAACTTTAATGTGGACTGAGTGTTGTGGGCCTGACGGCAGCCTTAATTGGTTATAAACTCAAAAAAGTAATGCTAGGCTAACTGTTAAAGCTAATTTATTGTTTTATTGACGAGGCAGGAAAAAAAGTAAAATTTGCCTTTTTAATTTCTCTTTTCTGCCAAATAAAAACACGTCTATGTTAATATAATTTTAAAAATAAAACAACTCCTTATTGATTTATTTTTTAACGCAGACTCCATTATTACTCTTAAATGTGACAGTTCGTCCTAAAATAAGCGGCCCACATCGAACATTTCTTGCGCAATGGCAGCCGGGCCGATTCTCCTTCAACTCTCTTGACACCCAGAGCCGTCCCGTCGTGTCACGTGCTGCCGCGTTCCATTCAAAAGAGGCGGGCGTTTCGGCGCCGAGCTCGCGCGCCTATTGGCCGTCCGCGTCGCCCCCCCGGTAAAAGGCCTCGGAGCGCTGTGATTGGCTCGCAGGACGCGGACCCGCATGCTTCCTTGACTCATAGAGGCGCGAGAGCCTCTGAGGACGAGCATCAATCTCCGTCCGTCACCGGCAGGAAGAGAGAGAGAGAGAAGGAGCGCGCGGAAGAGTCACAACGCTACGGTGTTTTTTTTATTTTTTTTATTTTATTCCTGCGTTGAAATGTTAATTTTCTAGTTATCGGAACAGGTGCGCGCGGAGCTGTGAACCTGCTTTGTATTCTGACAGACAACAACAAACTTTTTTTTCCTCCATGTGGATATTTCTGGAGCTCTGGATCTCATTGGTTTGACTTTTAACAGGATTTAAACACAACAGGAGCCTGAAGAAGGTGAAACTCACACCTGGTTTTATTTCATTTCTCCCGTTTGTTTCTCCTGATTTACGGTGAAGTATTCCACCAGGTGAAGCCTGCAAACATTACTGAAATTATTTCTTATATACCCCTTTTTTTTATTACCTGGTTTTTATTTTAAGTGTTTGGAAGCTCTCAACACGAGGCTGTTGTAATATTTCGAAGACTAAAAAACAAGTTAAAATACGAAAAATATGTTAAATAAATTCTAGAAATAATCGGTTTGTTTTGCCTCTAAGATACATAATTTAAAAAAAACTGTTCGTTACCGTTACCTCACACTTAGGTGTTTTATAATGTGTGCATTTTTTAATTAGGCTTTCTCTTCATTTCGGTGTATTTATCCTCGTGCAGCTCCGTTCAGCCCGCGGCCTCCTGTCCGCTCTCTGCGCTGATAACAGCCGCTCCGCTAATTGTCGCCCTGTAGATCTAATCTAAATTGTAATGGACTTCATTTGCACACAGGTTTGACGCATTTACATTGCGTGTTTCGGCTCCTTCCTGCGGTTATGGAAATAAGTAATGCTTTATGTGGAGTGTTAACGCCTCAGTTCAGGTCCATCAGAGCATTTACCTGCTAAAAGCATCCACTGGATTATGGAAATTCTTATCTAAATACATTGTTTTACACTAATACTAACAGTTAATCATTAAGGCCGTTTATTAGAGCTGCAGCTAATGTGTGAAGTTCTGCAGAAAAAAGAAGAGTAAATCAAGTAACAGGATATTCATTGATTCTGAGATCAATTCTTTAAAGAGAGAGATTATATCTGTATTTATTATATTATTTTCATTCTCTAAATATTGCTTTAAACCACTTTCTTTGTATTCCATATACTAACTGTTATTTATTTAGAATTATCGTGTGACACTTAATGTGTTTAATGTGTTGTTTTACCGTGATTAAAGTGTAATATGATATTTAGTGTATGCATTTCATAAGGCAAAGCAAAAATAAATAACAGCAGTAAATATTCGTAAATAAATAGATAACATTAAGGACATGTGAAACAATAGTAGCTTTTAAGTCAGCACGTGAATATTAAGCAAATAATAAACTTTGTCCAAAACATGAATAAAACACATATTCAACATTTGAATTGTAACACATAATAACACACTTACTGGGGGAAAATTGAAGTAAAACATTTAAATAAACTACATTTCATCGAACCATCAGTCTGATGTCACAGTCAGAAAGTCTGCGCGTGAATAAATCCTATTGGAGACAAACTTTGATATTCGGAGGTGAGAAAAATCTCAAGTGTCCTGTAATCTAAACGCGCGTGCCCACAGGTCGATTTAATTGTGAGCTATTGAATTAATGAAAACGTAATGAAGATGTGAGCGATAACGGGCCCGTTTAAGACTCGGTCCCATCTGCTCTCACGGAACCACTGAGCTCGTGTTCAGCAGCGTTATTATTATTTATTTTTAACAACAGCTTCTCCTGTGACATCAGAGTCTGGTGATATGTTGGTGTCTCTCTTTATTTCATATTAATCAAACAGCTGGGAGCCCCCCCCCCCCCCCCCAACCCTCACACCCATGCAAGCATTAGTCCTTCTAGCTCCTCCACGTCCCTTTTATTTACATGTTAAAGAGTTTATCACATATTTCCCCCATAATTCAAGCTATTTTCTATAACATCAGATTTGGTTTCCTCTCTTTCTCTCGTATCGTAAATGACTAAATGAAGGTTATTATCGAGGCGATTCATCATGTTGTGAAATCCCATTGTTCGTGATTTAGGAATTCAAACTTCATTCTAAACGCCCAAAATGTAAAACGCAAACGTTGTTATCTACAATCAGCAGGATCATTTACATTTTCGTGATTGCATAACAGAGAGTTTCCTCTGTGTTTTACTGCGCTCATTGTTAAAAAGCTTGCATTCACATTAAATGTCAGGCTTCATGTGCTTTTATATTACTAATATAGTGCAGCTTTAAATCTGATTACATAGAATGTCTATGTGTTTAAAAAAAAAGTTGAGAGAAATTAAAGTCTGTGGATTGTAGCCTATATATAGGCCTGCCGTTTGGAAAGTGTTATTGCTGCAAGTGACGTGTAGGTTTATAGGCTTTATAATGCATTAACGCATTTTAATATGACTCACTCCTCGTGCTTCTTCTCTCCCGCAGGAGCCGACCTAAACACCGGGAGTTCCGCGCTTTTCCGTCCGTCCAGACCCCGGTCTCCCCTCCGCACTTCTAGCATGATGTCTTATCTCAAACAGGCCCCGTACGGGATGAACGGACTGGGCCTGAGCGGAGCCATGGACCTGCTCCACCCGTCTGTGGGATACCCCGGTACGGAGCACGAGTCATGAGGGCCACACTTAAATACTAACAAATCAACACGGAGCCAGAGTTATAGATCATGCGTTTCATAACATCGCTGGAAACGTTGATTCTCCAAAATATAGAGATATTTCTGCGCTTTTATTTGTATGTGCTGCAGAGTTTATTTCTAATATTTATACACAGCTGCTAAAGTATATCACGCAGTACTAGCTCTCGGTGTCTGGTTGGTATAAACGAATACAAAGCGAATTAAATTAATACTTTTGAAGTCTTAAAGTGACTTTTATAGGATGGGTGGAAAAGTGTGTGATTATCGCGGAGGGGAAACTGGGTTTACGCATTATATTCTGTGTCTGTGCTTGTGGTGCATTTGAGGCCGCAATTATGTTGTAATTTGTATTTTTCTATTGTTGTTAAATCTACCAATCACGTTTGTCTTGGTGATAAAAACGCTAAATTTGCCTATACTTTGTTATTGTTTTAGAAGTCCCAAATGTTTTATAAGCTAGAAAAAAGAAACGTCCAAATACGCGGGGGGAATTGGGCGTCTGCATGTGGAAAAAATATAATAATCACAAGATATAAACCACAGCGAAGACACGACGCCAGTTAAAAAGTAAAATTATCACACACAAACAAAACTGGACAGCTCTTCGAGCGCACGACACGATTCGGTCTCTAACTTTTGGAGGGATTTTAAAGTTGTGTCTTTGACAAAGTAATTAACCATTCATTATTTTTCTTCTTCATCTTTTTTCTTCTTCCTCTTCTTCTTCTTCTTCCTCCAGGAAACCCACGGAAGCAGCGCCGGGAGAGGACCACCTTCACCCGGACGCAGCTGGACATTCTGGAGTCGCTGTTCGCCAAGACGCGCTACCCGGACATCTTCATGAGGGAGGAGGTGGCGCTGAAGATCAACCTGCCGGAGTCCAGAGTGCAGGTCAGAGAGAGATGTCATGGGACATGTAATGTGAAGGGTTTACACTTCATTTAGAAGGAAAGGGGGAAATATAAACTTTGTGGATAATTCAGTGGAGTTTCCTCTAACTTTAATCCGCAAGATGTTTATCAAATATCATCCCACATGAGTATATGTAAGGTTATGAGTGTAAAACCTTTCTAAAAACGTTTGGTGTAATAATAAGCAAAGAAGTTCTGAGGTCACAGCAGAAAGCATTCTGAGCTCGAGTTTCCTGGAAGCGGATATATTTTCATGCTCTTCTGTTACTTCATCATTTACTAAATAACACTGGTCCTGGACCAGTTTCATGCATCTGAGCTCAGGTTTTAAAGTTTTGGTGCCACTCTCTGATGAACTTTCTGTGCACCTCAGGCCTCTGCATGATTAGCTCCAGTGTGAAAAAGAAAAGTTCAGCTCATATGATCAAGTAGAGACAAGTCTTTAATTAAAGTGGAGAACTTGGCTGGGCGTTGGATGCGGGGAGCTTTCTTTATAAAAGGCTGCGAGAGCTTTTCTGTCCCCGGCTTTAGCGGCCCTCTGCTGGGCTTAAAAGCTGCAATCATGGCTGCTGCCTCTCTGCTTTCTGCTGCTGCTGACAGGCCGCTTTTACCACCAGAGCATTTATTAATTCACCTCTGACAGGCCCAGTTATCAGTGGTATCAGTAGGAGTGCTGTTGTTATTTCTATGGAAGCAAATTACTGTTTTTAAACATCGCAATTTTAGTCCCACTGCAAGTTTTGGCCCTCATTTATTTTTAATAATTAAACTATTAAGAACATTTTCCATCATAGAAAATATTATGTTCTCTTTAAATACTGTAACATTATATCCAAAGTGCAGATAATTATTTTATGAATGTTTGTGAAAGTAATTTTGTCATGGAGTTATTGGTGGTCCTACTTACTTTATTTTAAAAAACACACTGTGGTTTAGAAGAGTTGCATCTTTTCACTCAGATCATGCTGCACTTTTACTAATAATATGAATCATTTACTTAGACAAATATTTGATTGTGAAATTCTTATTATGTAAGTATCACTTAATTAAGGGCAAGTTACTGAACAGGTTGTGGCACTGTGTTTGCTTCAGTGCGTCTGTGGGCCAAAATACAACAGGATTTAAAGTGACAGTCCACTGAAATCACTAAAAACATATATATATTCTCGTGATGTCTCACCACACAGATAGTTTTCATTTTATTTCTCCAAATTTTTAAATATTTATGTCGGAGTGTCTCCTTCCACAATGTGTCCCTGTTTGGAACTACTTTCCACTGAAGAAATAGTCCCTGAAAGCTGTGAACGGTGTGTATCATCCTATCTGTGGATTATCCAGAATAACAGGGGCATTGATTCACAAAATTCATTTTTAAAATACAGTAAAAAGTACTTTAGCACTGTAAACAAAATTAAATTCACATCTATTATACCGACACCGGCAGTTTGTCAAGTAAGAAAGTGCAATCGACTGGTTTAGTGCTGAGCCAAGAGAATTGTCCTTTACTTTTCGTGACAAACTCTTTTTCGTGATGACATTAAGCTACAAACAAATGTTAGGTTTAGGTACTAAAACCACTTGTTAAAAGCATCGTGGTCGGGCTTAAAAAAACAACGTACAGTTAGTTTTAGGAAAAACTTCACGAATGTGTCACTTTCACAATTTAAGATTACAATAACATTTTGAATCTCGTGGTTGAAAAGTCCTTTATTTGTTGGACACATTCACCTCCAGTCCCGCCCACTACGAGTGGTCTTTCTCAATATTTAATATGACGCCATCAGCTCTGTAGATTGCATAGTCACATGGTAGCGTTTAAGTTGTGTGTACACCACGAGAAAAAGGATCCCAATTGACTTTCCATTGGCATTGTTTTTGTGCTGAGCGACACAAAACCAATAGATTGCAGACTGTGAGGTGGAGGCAGAAACCTGAAAACCTCAAAATGATCGACATGCCTAGATGCCACTAAGTGAGGAATATGTTTTGTTTGTTACTTTGGGTGAACTGACCCTTTAAAGTGTGTTTTGTTTCTCTCAAAGAAACACAGATTCACAAGCTCCGCACCTTTACTAGTTATTTTTGGTGCTGGAGTCATTTAGCAGAGTCTTCATCCACAGAAAAGAGTCTCTGATGAACTGCAGCCAGCAGTAAAGGTCAGAGGTCAGAGCCACAGCGCCTCAGTAGGGCTGTGTTAGAGGAAAGGTGTTTAGTTCCTGCCAGCTCCGTCTGGTTCGGCTGGGGTTTATTTTTGGTTTCTGATCCAGCCGACGTGTGACCTTTTGACCTGTCCTCCTTCCTCAGGTCTGGTTTAAGAACAGGCGAGCCAAGTGTCGGCAGCAGCAGCAGAGCAGCAACAGCGCCAAGGTGAAACCGATGAAGAAGAAGTCGTCTCCGGCGAGAGAGAGCACCGGTTCAGAGAGCAGCGGCCAGTTCACCCCGCCGGCGGTGTCCAGCTCCACCTCCTCCAGCTCGTCCTCCACGTCCTCCTCTACGTCCTCCTCCGGCCTCGGCGGTCCCGGTCTGATCAGCACCTCTACCTCCGGCACCGCCCCGGTGTCGTCCATCTGGAGCCCGGCGCCCATCTCCCCGGCCCCGGCGCCGGCCACGATGGCCGACCCCGCCGCCCCCACCAGCGCCTCCTGCATGCAGCGCTCCGTGTCGTCCTCCGGCACCGGGGGGACGCCCTCCTACCCGGTGTCTTACGGCCAGACGGCGGCGGCGTACAGTCAGGGTTACCCGGCCTCGGCTTCAGGCTCTTACTTCGGCGGCGTGGAGTGCGGCTCCTACCTGGCGCCAATGCACTCCCACCACCACCCCCACCACCCGCACCAGCTCAGCCCCATGACCGGCAGCTCCATGTCGGGACACCCGCACCACCACATTGGCCAGACGTCAGGGCACCACCACCATCACCACCACCCATCGCACCACCACCAGGCGTACAGCGCGCCCGGCCTCACCTTCAACTCCACAGATTGTCTGGATTACAAAGAGCAGACGGCAGCTTCGGCCTGGAAACTCAACTTCAACGCCTCCGACTGTTTGGACTACAAAGACCAGGCCTCGTGGCGTTTCCAAGTGCTGTGACCTCCTGTGTTTCTCTTCTTCTCTGCTTACAAAGAAGTATTCTTTTTGTTGTTGGTGGTTTATATTTGAAGATCCTTTAAACTAATATTAGAGACGTTTTTAAGAAAGTTTATTTGTGAACGAACTGAAACGACGCACAGATACCTGAAGGCCTCGGGGTTCAGCTCTGTCGACATCAGCGGATCGACTCGTCCAGGATTATTTTTCTACTCCAGAACTCGAGAGAAACTGACCCATTTACAGCTCTTGAAGGCCTTTTAATAGTAACATTTCAGTGGAACCTGCAAGATTGTGCAGTCTGGGATCGTCTCACTGATTAATCAGTTAACTTGATCTTGAGCGGGGATTATTCTTCAAAGAAATAACGTGAAAAAAATCATAAATTAGACTCTTGAGTGGGCTTTTCCTAACAAACCTTTTATTTGTCAAAAACATGATGCTGCTATGATTTTCAGGATCGCTGATGTTCATTTCTATCTGATTTCAAACTTTGACCTCGTTCAGAAACACGTGGTATAGCCTGTGGGGTGTTGTATTTTGGAGATTGAATTGCAGCACTTGTTTAAAAGGTGAAAGATTTTTTGCTATTTGTTCTTTGCAGAGGAAAGAAAATAAAAATGTGAAATTAGACACGCAATGTCAGTATTCCATTGAAATTTGAAAGATGTACATTCGTGTCTTTATAATAAAGTCTTGTTAAAACATGAGCAGTCCGGAGAAAAGTTTATTTCGATTCAGGTTTGTCTCGTCAACAGAGCAGTTTCCAACATGTTATAATCACTACGGTTATATGCAAATTATGCTGAACTGGTTTAAAAGTATAAATAGGGACACATTAACAGTTTGATCATTATGTGTGTGAACCACAAAAAAGCAGTCATGTGTGATTAGTTACGCTTGGATAAATAGATGATTGTTTATTTATTCAGGGAAAGATTCACTGAGAGCTCTATTTGTCATTTACGCCGTGTTCACGCTTACATTCACACACATCCACACCTGGAAGCTTCCCAGAATACACACAGTCTGATGCGTTGGTGTTTAACTTCGGTGACTAACAGCAAACCGTCTTTACAGTGCCGACGGCTGGAGGAACGGAGAGAGTTCAAAAATGGAGGCAGCCATCGTAGCTTATTAGCTGTGTGTAGCATTTTATTTAACCTCGTCTGTCAGTATAAACTGTTTCAAAACAGACAGTAATGAGACAAGAGTCAGTGATAAATAAGGTCTTTTAAATAAACTGTGTAGACGTATTGTCCTGTTAGCTAGCGAGCTAATGAAGCTCAGCACTGAGAGTTAGCTCAGTGAAAGTTTTACCCTTCTTCACTTCATCTTTATTGAATGATGAAGGATGAGCAAAATGCCTTAAAAAGTTGAATACAGAGAAAACAGAAAGAAGCTCAGAGAGATGTTGTGACTGACTGTCCAGTGCTAGCATGCTACCAGCGTTGCTAGTGTGTTAGCTGTTAGCTCACCAGCTACAGTAGCACGCCAGCTAGCCCTACGAGTTGTCGCTACATCACTTCCAGAACCACATATATTTCGTCATTTTTGTTTCTTTTTGACTGTTTCTTCTCAAACAATTTTGGCCACCAATGACGTAAAATCACAACAGTGAAAAACAGGTTAAAACGGTGAAAATAAACATCACAATTAGCATCGTGCAGGTGAAATGATGAGTTCTTTAATTGATTCATGTCGTCAAAAAGTATAAAAACCTTGACAACATGGAATATAAATCGTTTATCAAGTAAGAATATCAAACATTTGTCGGTTGCAGCTTTTAAGATGCGAGTAGTTGCAGTTTTTCTTCTTTCTTTTTTGAACAGGGCACATAATGTATAGATTGTTTAGTCAGTGCTGTCCAAAACTAAGCCTGTTCTGATCTGCCATGATTGTGGTTTGGCTTTTCCTGGACACTGATTGGATGTCCTTCAGGTTGATTGCCATGAGAGCTCTGATTGGAAACACCTGTCCTGGTAACTATACGTATCAGTCAGGTCTTGTAACGTCGACCTTTAGGTTTATTTCAGAGTCAGAAAGCGGCATTTCCCCTGCTTGCTTTGGTTTGATTGAAGCACAAACACAACTTGCTTCAGTTGTTCAGATGCATGAAGCAACCTTTATGTTCTCCTGACAAAGACCACACTGGGAAAAGAGCCATTTCAAATAAGTTTTAATTAAAAGACACTTAATGCAAGGTGATTTTGCTTTTAATAAGATTAAAGAAATTGCCAATGGAACATATAAAAACTTGCTGATGAGATTTCTTTAAATAAGATGTATTTATTTAGGCATTTCAAGATAAAAAGAGATCTTGAAATTCGCTTGTAAAAGTCATTTTCACTTATATCTCACTTATATTAGGAGATATTCAAGAGGCATTGCCTTAAAAGTCGCTATATCTGGCTGACATTTAACTTGTGTCTTGTATGAAGTTATGCTATGACATATTTTTACTGTCCGCTCTAAAAATTCCCATTCACAGTTAAGTTTGTTCATATAGTAATGTCTGTAAATATTGAAATTGAAAATGTTCTTATCTTGGAAATATCAATGAAAAATCACTGCTTTGGATTTTAACTCTCAAAGTATTTAAAAAACAACAACTATTAGCCGTAGAAAACATGCTGCAGCTCCCAGAGCGTGAAGGCACAAATGTTAAACATCCAAACCGCGTCAATAATCAAACCCCTCCTCCCCGCAAGAGGCGGACTATAACATCCGAGCAGGTTAGCAAACATGCACACTGGCATCCCCCGCTGTTTGTTTGGCCGCGTCAACAGTAATGTACAACTCATTTGATCCGAGGAAAAAAGGGACGAATCACGATTTTAATTAACAGCAGTGCCGCTTCCTCGCGGCGTCCCTACAGCAGCTGGGCAAACAGTTCTTTCGGTAAACATGGCGTCCAGGACGTGTGTTTGCCCGCTCTGCGTCCTGCTGGGCTTTTACCAGCGTGCACCGCTGCCTCATGCAAACACCAGCCGGGATTTACCACATTAGAGCAAACTAATCTTTAGGGCCATGTTCAGGAAATCTCTCGCTGCTTATTGTAGAGAAAGGACGCCCCTCTCTCTGAACAGCTGTTCTGGATGTCTTATTATCCCGCCAGCCTCTCCCCGGGGGGGCCCGAACCTTTATTCCCCGTCTTTGTAGTGACAAAGTGACTCTGCTTTTTGGTTTCTTACTTTTCCAGAAGGCCACTGACAGAAACACTTTGTCTTCTCAGGGGGATCGCCTCACTTTCCCTGACGAGGCCTCAGAGGACATCAAAGTGTCCTCTCGAGTGCTCCTGAAGAAGCAGCGCTGTGGCCTCTCTTGTCCTCCGAACACACGATTCACACAGGATGTGGCAGCAGGGGACAAAAAGCAGCTTCCTGGACTGCATGTGGACCTGCTGATGGAGCTGAACCATGACAGGAGTCGGTGTCGACTTCGTCTGTTGGGCCTCGAGGTGGAACAAGGGTGATTAGCACGGTTGCTTTTCGAACTCTTTCTCGAAGGACAGAAAGATAAATGTGTTCTCAAAATGAAAAAAAAAACGAAAAAACAATCCGACATTTTGGGAGAATGAGAAGATGCAAATAGTTTCATCTCTGTCCAGTACGGAGGTCGTCAATAAAACGTTTAGCCTAGCTTAGCACAAAGAATAAAAGCAGGGGGAAACTGCTAGCCTATCTCCATCATGAAAGACACAATCCAATGTCCAACAACTCCAAATCTGTCTGAATTGTCTGAGTTAGAAGTGCTCAAAAGAAGAGCTTTTCATGTGCGTTTCAACACCTATTCAAGAGTCAACTTAGCTTCATTTAGCTTTCACGATCATCGCTTGTTGTAGCCGTGGGGAAGGAGGAGCGGCTGAAGTGAGCGTACGACAATTTAGAGCCAAAACAAAAACTTGCGTCACTTATAAGTTTTAAGTAGTCACTACATTTTATTTACTTATATTCATTCGATGGATTTTGATGCTTTTGCACACCAGTGCTACACACATTTGTTCGCAAACACCTGTAACTCCTATTGTGTTTATTCAAATGTCCTTTTCTCTTCCACGTCGACTTAAAAGTTGTGCTTTGAACGTTAAAAAGGAGCTAACGGTTAGCCGCTAAGAGGGCTGTCTGACGTGCCATTTCAAAACAAAGTGAGCGACAAATGGATGATAGTGGTAAAGACCAAATAAAAGACATAGCAACAATGACGACAAAGGGGAGTAAACACTTGAGTGCTTCTCAAACTTCTGTCAGACTTTCAGTTCACGAAGCATGTCATCGCCTGAGGAGCTTCAGGGCACGAGTCACTTTTTGAACTCGCTGTATGTTCACTTGTCCGTTGCTCGCCTGTTTACGCTGCTGTGTTTTGTGACGTCCGCCTGCCCTGTTTCCAAATATTTCTCTATAGTACACAACAGACTTACCAAACAGGATGTGCTGCATGATGTGATATTGTGCGGCTAAACACAGGACAAAAACAGATGATCGTGGCAAACAGGAAATAAAGAGCTTCCCTCTCTGACACAAAACTGATAACAGACAAGTAGGTAGTCTTGATAATTACCACTACGGCTGCGAGCTGGTGACACACACACACACACACACACACACACACAATTACCGTACGTGTCTGAGTGACAGGCATGTAATGCAAATCCATACCTCAGATAACAAAAAATGCACATATTTTAACAATAATAATTGGCATATTTTAGCTTTGAATTGATGATGAGGCTCCATCAGACGCAGTTTAACGAACAGCTAACAGATCCTCAGAGCATTTCTTTACATCGTTTATCCAACATGAAGACAGCCGGCAGCAGATTTGAGTCACGGTGATATAACGCTGCTGCTCTGCCAACATTAAATACAATGTTTCGTTTTTAAAAGAAACGACAAAGACAATTCTTACAGCAGTTTCTTTATTGCACGTTCTCATACAGACACAAAACGTTTTTGACATGGCATGAAACATAAATGGTAGTAAAGTTTTTAGTTTTATTTTCTTTATAGATGTCTATGTTTTTATGTGAACCTTAAATCTTTTAAAATCTATTATTCCCTGAGCTGCTGGAACAGTCTGCCTGAGGACCTGAGAGCTGCTGGAAGTGTTGAAGCCTTTTAACTTCTGCAAATCTCTAAACTTAAACCCTCCTATTCAGTCTGGCATTTGGATAACAATGATTTTTAGACATTGTTTAGATATTATGGACATTTATAATTAAAACATTTTTTTAAAGTTTTATTTTGTTGTATTTTGTTTTTGTATTTCTTAATTTTAACATTATTTTATTTACTTATTTTATTATATTAAATATTTATTCTATTTTATTGTTATTTCAGAATTGTTTTGGATTTAAATATATAATTTTATTCTATTTTATTAATGTAGTTTTTATTTCACACTATTTTACTAATATTACTCTTATTGTAGCTATATTTGATTGTTTCGTGTGTATCGGTCTCAAATTGTCGGATTGTTAAATTGCTCGATTGCTTTTGTCTTTTCTGTTGTTTCAGGGTCCACACTTGTTCTTTCTTATTTCCGGATTTGTCAATCATCCGTGAAGCACTTTGAACTGCACTAACCTGTTCGAGAGGTGCTATGCAAATAAAGTTTGATTGATTGATATGTTTTTACGCAGCTATATCCTCACCCGTCCTCGCTACTGTGAGTCAAACTAGCACAGCGGTGGTGCGTCAGTAGAAGCTAAAAGAAAAGAAACAGGCTTGAAAAGTGGGTAAAAAGCCAAATGCTGATTTATGATTTTGAACACTTCCAGCATCTCTGTGTGTATAGTTTCATATGGAAATCCCTTTAGCACGGCGGGTAAATAGATTACGATACAGTGAGGGATTAGGGACTGCCTCGCCGCTGGCCCACTAATCCCGAGCACAGACTGTCAACAGCCCTGACATGTCCGGGACTCCTTCTGCACAAAATGGCTCCTCGGCTGTTTAAGAAGCCAATCTAGAGACACACACCCACCACCACCACCACCACCACCACCACCTCCACCACCTCCTCCTCCACATGAATATTCCTATCAGGGCTGTCAGCGACGGGAAAGACAATGACGTTCGTCTTCAAAGGGGGGAGATTAGATGCTGCACGAGACAAAACGAGACTCTTTGAAGTGATTTCGGTTCACATTCCTGCAACGTTTTGGGCCGTTCTGGGGAACAGAAAAAAGTTTGTGCGTTTTACGAAAGTTCTGTCAGACTTTCAGCTTGCAAAGCATGTGATGGCCTGAGCAACTTTAGGGCTTGAGTCACATTTTGTTATGACTTTCAACTCCTCTTAGGTCGCTCGTTGTTCGTCTATTATAGCTTCTCATGCTGATCCGTGAGATTTGATTCATCAAAATGGAAGTTGATAAGGTATTAATATGAACAATATGATGGAAAACGACCATCTATTGACACGGGCAACGTTTTTTGAAGCCCTGTATGTTTTCACTTTTATTTAAATTCACTTACGAGTCACATGGTTTAATAATTCTAGTGTATTGAGTGTTGTATTGGAGGGCGGATGTATTTTTATCTGTATATGTGGTGTTGTATTTCCTGTGTTGCACTACAAGATGAGGAGGCAGTATACGATGTTGCTGTATTTACATTTTTATCGACAGTAGTTTGTCAAATATTAGTTTTAAAGTTCTGACAGGTGGCCAAGTATTGTCACTGGAGGGCCGGATTTGGTCCACGAGCCGCTGCTTTCCTCCCACCGAACCAAAAGTTTCAGGTGTTTTATTTGAATAAAAAAAAAAACTCAAGCTACTTAAGTTTTCTGATGCAGGTCATGTTCGTAAATTAAGGATAGTAACTAAATAAAGTCAAGTACTGAATTTGAACTTTATTTATATTTCATGCTACATTATACTTATATTATATTTGAAAGTACAATAGTACTTTTTACTTGACTGCATTTATCATATTTAACTTGCCATTAACACTTTAAACCTTTGCTGTACTTTTATTTTTGTGAATTTGAATGTAGGACTTTAAACTGTTAGTATTGTTATGCTACTTATACTCGAGTACTTCGTCCACCACTGTATATATTGTAATGTACGCGTAAATTAAAAAAATAAATATTGATTGTCTTTTTGCTTCAGCACTCTTCTGTAACTTTTAACTCTTTGTGAAATGTTGATCAGTGAGAAACCTCCTGCCGTCAATTGTGTTTATTATATTCATCATATCGGAGGTGGACGACTCTGATCAGCTGATATCTGATGTTAATAAACGATCAATATGACCAAACCAATAAATAAGTCTGTTTCCTGTTTCTCGGCTCTTTCGAACTAAATTGCCCTCGGGACAATCATCAGTGCTTTCTTATCATGTGAATATGTAAACAGCGGCCTGCGTTCCTCTATGAATTGTTGTGCGTACCGTAAATCAGAACCAGCAGAACTGGAGTGCATCTTGTATTCGGGTTCCTACGTTTGATGTATTTTGCTTCGCAAGTGCCTCTCAGTTCTGAGGCCGTGCTGGCTGAAGCGGGGCCTCTCCTTGAAACAAACGGCGATCGGGAATCTCTTTGTCGGGGCGATGCCTAAGCCTAATCTAATGATTCAGATGACTGGGGGCCGTACTTAGTCGGATGGCCACTGGCTCGCTTCAAACAAGCCGCTACGGGTGGAAGTTTCCCAAGGATTAACACTTAAAGAAGAAGCAGAAGGAAAGAAAAAAAGGGAGCCGGTGCCTTCCAGGGACTCCCCATTAAGTCGAGTCTTGGAGTGCCAGAGAGGAATGTGTTTCTGCTGAGCTGTGATCCAGGTCTATTTCAGCACTAATGGAAAAACTGGCCTGCAACGTTTGATCTGTGACTTCTTACAAAACAATAGAAACATGGTGGTGATTTAATTCCCCTCTCGGGTGGAATCTGTCTGACTTTATCGACGCAGGCTGATTTTTCTGTGACACAAACATAAACTAGTAAAACTTCAGCGTGGCGTCAATTCAAGGTGGAGGGATGAGTCCAAATTAAAACTGCTACGCTACCAGTAGTTGTGGTTTGACGTCAGAGTCGGGGGGGCTTAGTTTTCCCAGCTAATGTTTCAAAAACAATTTAAAAACTACAATCAGAAAGCATCAATTATTTACAAAGTTTGGGAAATTTTTACATTTTTTAAGACAGGAGTGTAGGAATTTCTCAAGTTTAAGTAATCCTTAATACCTGTTTCCATTCCATCTACTGCTAACAATATCCAAAAAATGTTGCCTCTGTTGAAGTACAAAATGTAGAAAATCGAACCATAGCGCCACACAAGAACGTTGATATCAAACAAATATGCAAAGTCTTGGATTTTATTCATAAACATCATCTTTTGAAATTCGTTTTTTTTTACAACATGTTGGCAAAGTCTGGTTTCCTGCATAGAAGTCAGACGCTCTTCACACCTGTCCACCACGCCTTTTCTTTCAGCCTTGTTACATGAAGGATGTTCTACTTCCTGCATTGAGACTGAACATTCAAGACGTCACATATGGACGCCTGGTCAGCACCCATTGACTTGGGTTTAGGCAACAAAACTACTTGGTCTGTAAAATATCGTAGTTTAAATAAGTACGTTTTTAAAGTAACTTACGTAGCCCACGTGTCATAAGTTGAATATGCTAGTTCTTGTACTTACAATGAGTCAACATTGGCTTTAGGTTTCACATGGTCTCCTGGGTGCAAGTCCTGTGTTCATTTTGACTCGTCCATCCACCCCAACTTCCTCCAACAAGGACTTTGTTGCTCTTCGTACTTAGGAAACTTACTTCCGTAGCAGTTGCTCTGAGAGTGTTATAATGCTGCGGATGGGTTTACATTGTTGTGGCTTGAAAGCCCGGTGCGTCTCATGCTAAAGGGTGACTTGTGCATCGGTATCAGACGCGGAGGGTCTTTGTTGTGTTGTTACTATTTTCCGGCATCAGAGGAGCTCCGTGTCCTCACACGAATCTATTCAACAGTCACTTAGCGTGTGTGCTGACCTCACATTATAAAAATGTGGCAACCTCCAGTTCTACCGAGTGAAGCCGATCCAGAAGCAAATTGCATTTCTTCTACTGACCATCAGGGGGCGACTCCTCTGGTTGCAAAAAGAAGAGACGTATACGGTGTCACGTCACTCCTCTACATTCCAAATATGGTAACTTCTGTTAATGGCGACAACATGGCAACAGCCGTATTCCAAGATGGCAACGTCAAAATCGCCGAACTCAAGGCTTCAAAACATCGGTCCACAAACCGATGAGTGACGTCACGATGACTACGTCCATTTTCTTATATACAGTCTATGGTTATAAATGACAATGAGTTTTTTTTCCTCGTTGCAAATGTTTATGTCGTTATCCAACACCTCTGAAGCTGTTTTGCTAATTTGAGTTCCACCCACGGTTTGTTTGTGGTGGACTTTATTTCTGCAGCTCCAGTGACGAGTCGGTGCATGTGTGTGTTTGAGTGCCGGCTGTTTGAGCTGCCCTTCGGTGCTGCTGTCACCGCTTTGACTGACAGGCCTGTGCACAACACAAGAAACCCGGGATTATAGTTAGCCGAGCGTAAACAAACGCTGACGTTTTAAGAGGCAGGGAGACTTCTGACCGACTCCGGGGATGTTGTTTCACTGCTGCACTGAGATTTTTAGGGGGAAAAAACAGCCGAACGCACCTTAAATCTCAAAGAGTAGCTTCAACAGAGAAAATGGTCACATCAACAGCATGTAACACTCACATGTTTCGTGGGTTTTGTGTGAAGGAAGTCATAACAAATACAACAGTTAAGAAAATACATATATATATATTGACGTGCAAATGAAAAACTAAATGCCCCCGAAAAAAAGGCAACAAAAGCTTGCTGGTTTTTGAAGGAAAACGCACGTGACGGAAGTTTATTTTGAAAGTTTTCGCTCGTTACATGCATAGTATAGTCTTTTCAAAATAAACAACTCAGTTAGGTTTAGGCAATAAAACTACTTAGTTAGGTTGAGGAAAAAATTTTCATTTGGGTTAAAATAACTACGGATGTGCCGTTACTAATTACCAAAGTTACGTGACAAACACCTCGACATTGACTTCTCGTTTCACATGGGGCTCGAACTGCGGTCTGCTGGCTGAAAGGTCACTGGTTGTTGGGAGAGATCTACCTCCTCACTCACCCTGTGAGGGCTTCAGCGGTCTTTATACTTACTCGATCATGATAACGTGGAGAACATACGGAAAAAAATTGTGGGACATCTACGAATTACGCCGCATTATTGCTACGAATGCTGGTTGAGACCAGCCTGAAAACCTTCAGCAATGTAAAGGTAAATTCAAGACAATTTATGACCTTAATTACCTTGATTTCATTTTAAGATCTTTTAAGGAGCAGCAAGATGAGATATTAGTTTCCTGGGAATCCATTCTGACCACAAGCACCGCGATGTGTTCTTATTTAAAACTTAAAACGCTTAACACGCACCTTTCAAACCTTCAGGAGGTGAGTGTTTTACACTCAGATCTCTCTCAACCCTCAAATATTAAAGATGATTTCTGAGTGTCGAAGTCCGTAAACTTACCAACAACTGCCTGATGAAACATTCAAGTTGATTGTTGGAAATCATCATCAGCTGGTTGAAAAGATGACGAGTCATTGAATGAGTGTCATCATTCCTGCAAATGCTTCTGATTTCTGTCTTCGTTAACTGGTTGAAGAAACAGGAAACAGATTGTAGTTGATCTCAAATGTTTGTTTTTTTGGTCAAGTTAATGTCACCGGGAAGCTGAAGGACTGATGGATCGCAGACGGGATGATTTGGATAATGCGGCTCGCCGGCAAATCTGATATCACTCGTCTTATTCACAAATGTAACACGGGATGTGCTCTAATCTTATTTGTTTAAGAGCTTTAGGGGCTCACAATGAGGGGCTTTGGTCTTAAGCAGAGCTGCAGCCTTATCATTAGCAGAGAGGCGAAGGCGATTAAGAGCAAATTATAAAACAAAGAATTAAGTTCTGAGAGCCAATCTAGATGAGATCTCAGTTAAACTGAATCAATTTGTAAAAGTGAAAACCTTACAAATGTTGATGTTGTCGATGTTGAGAGATCGAAAACACACGAATACGCTTTCTCTCTTTTTCTTCTCTCTGTCCTCAAAACACCAGTTTTCTGTTCAACAGTTCCGACTATGGAAAGAAACTAGACTCCTACAACTAGATTCCTAAGTCCTGTGAATAAGGTGTCCAAACTAAAAAATTCAAAGCATGTGCAGCAAAATAATCTCAACTCAAAAGGTTCACTCACGCTGTATTCGTAACTTCTCACGGACAAGAACAAATTTCTACGTTTACGAGTGTATAAACACAACAGATCACGTCTTGTGCTGCAGTTGGAAGCGTAAGGTGCACGACCTGTTGGTATTGATGTTGGTCTCTTCGTTAACGGAAAAAAGGAGGCAAGCTTCGAAGAATGGAGGACCACGGCAAGCTGTTGTCTTATAGCTTTTTGTAGCTAAATTATCATTAACCAGGAAGTATCAGGACTGCAAAAAGTCAAACAAAAACCGGTCTTTCCTCCAGGAGACCGCTGTTCGCTCCTCATTTGAAACCAGAAGTAATTGATGATTTATTTCTTGCGTATTTAAGTAACGCCACTTTCGTAGTTCATTTTAACCCAAATGACGATCTTTTTCTAAACCTAACCAAGTAGTTTTGTTGCCTTAACTTAACTGAATTGTATTCTGTGAATTCGGAAGTTTATTTTGAAAAGACTGTATGCAACTAACGAGCGTAAATTGACACATGTTGCTGGACTTTCATAGGAAAACAATATAATTCAAACCGTTGTATGAGGATATGTTTACCACAATGTGGTAAACACGTGTTTCTCACGTGTGAGAATGTTATGATAAAGTTTGGGATTAGGCCACGTGGGTCGTGTTCAAAATGAATTTCAATGATTTACGTGTTAGTTGTCATTTGTTTTAACTAAAAAATTTTGAACAAGTGACTGCCTCAGTGTCACTCAGACATCGTCGTGTTGCTGTTGATGATCTTTGCTTCCCATATTCAATCTGGAAAAACATACCAGCTGTATAGGAAATGTCAAATCTCTCATCAAAGCTAGCCTGCCTGAGAATCTGTGAATCGCTGCTAACGTCTCCGTTTTTGTCGAGCGCAGTCACAAATTACTTTTTCTACAGTTTTAGAAATAACCGAGCCGATAACAGCCTCTGTGCGATGAAACATTGTCACTTAAAGGTGCGGTGTGTATGATATGGCGCCATCTAGTGGTGAGGTTGCAGATTGCAACCAGTTGAAACTTCTCACCGTGTGCCATGTATGTTGGAAAATTTACAGTGACGCGAAAACGTGAATGACCCTTTCCAGAGGCAGTTAATGTAAGAGTAGCACAGGTCATTAGAGAATAGAGAAGTGAGTGAAGCAAGAGCGAGAGAGAGCGAACGAGAGAGAGAGAGAGAGAGAGAGAGAGAGAGAGAGCGGTGTGAGCCAACTAGTTGGCAGCGGTGAGGATTTAAAGTGAAAGTTGCAGTTTGAGCAGAACTATATGCTGCAGCTCCTCAAGACCAACAGAGGTTTACTATGTTCGGCGTCCCTCCTGTGTTTTAAGACCACGGTCCAGTTTGTCCATTCTGCGTTTACTGTAGAAACAAGGCGGCCGGCTGGTATGTAGATATAAACAGCTCATTTCACAATATCAAAAACACAACAATTCTTATTTCAGAAGGTTATACACTAAAGAAAACAAACATACTATTGTATTTCATTTCTGCCAATAGCTGGAACATGCAAACACACACTCGTTTTATGGTTCCAGCTTCAGCAATGTGAAGATTTGCTGCTTTCCTTTTTAATAATGGTAATAATGTTAATTTGTATTAGTAGTAATGATGTTGAGGTTTGGACTAAACAAACATAGTGAAGGTGTCTCTTTTGGCTCTGGGTATTTGTGTTCTCACTATTTTCACTCTTTTTACAAACCAAACAATCAGCAGATGAATCCATAATGAACATAATCATCAGTTACTAATTCAAAATGAGCTCCAGCTTAACCAGCTACAACAGTAAAATCCTGCTTTTACATTAATGCATGAGTAATAACAATCTAATTATATAAAATATAATAGTGCAGCAGTCAAACAGTCCCAGGGGACATTTTTATACTTGTAATACTTTAAGTACATTTTCCTGATTGCACAATGACATCACACAAAACCGTCCAATAAATGAGTTACCTGACAGGCCATGTGACTTCTTGGTTCATTTCATTTCATTCAGTTTAATATGAACACGAAACAGACAAAAATATAATATAAATATACTGAACTGAAAAATATCAAAATATATAATAAGCTTGAATACCAACCACCTTTCAGAACCCTCTGTGTGTGTGTGTGTGTGTGTGTGTGTGTGAGCGTGCACGCGCGTGTGTGTGTGTGTGTGTGTGTGTGTGTGCATTGGAGGGTGGGTTAATTTAGTGACTAATTAAAGAAGAGGGTGACCGACTGGGTGAAACGTCAGCACCCCCCTCACTCTCTCTTTTGTCATCTTTAAAGTGGCCGTAGGAGTGTTAATAATTTGACCCCCCCTCCAAATGTCTCTTAAGTGATGGGGAGGGGGGGGCTCGTTTGAAGACTGACCCTCCCCTCTTGTTTCTCCCCCCCACCCCCTCTCCTCTCCCCTTTCTTCCTTACACTCTCTTCTTCTGTTGTCTTCTTCTTCTTCTTCTTCTTCTATCCTCTTTCATGCTCCGCGGCCTCGGCTCCTCCTTTTCAATCTGGTCGGCTCTTAGAGGGCGAACGGACTGGAACTGTTGCTGTTCCCTCTGATGTGTGGGTGGGTGAGAGCGTGGGTGAGGGAGGGGGGAGAAGTTAAGAGGTGTCTCCTTCTTTACTTCCCTTCCACCTCTTTCTTCCCTCCTAACTTCCTGGTGTTCACACAGTGTACAGAGTATTTCCTCGGTATTTTGGTGCATGAGGGTCACAATAAACATGGTGAGAGAAATGTTTACTTTACAGGACATTTACATAAAAAGATGACAAATATATCTATGTTTTAAAATTAAAAAAGAGGATGAAATGTGCAAAATATTGAGCTGGGAGTGTGTAAATGTACACAGTGTAAAGAATATAAAGATTATCTGCAGTAAGTCTCCACGTCCATCACCGTGAACCATCATCTCTCTCGTTCTCGGCACATTAATACTATTGTTTAAAATAAAATGGGGAGAGAAGTGTTTAGTAATCCAAAAAACTTCAAACTGCAAATGAAATACATTTATTATATCTCATCATTTATCTCTTTCTGGTTTATGTACCAGGTTAGTCTTGTTTTAAACTGATTGTTATTATTATTTATTTAATTTGCAGTGTTTATTTTATATTCCTCATTTTATTGTACTGTAATGTTACAGCTGGTTGAGGTGGAGCTCACTTTAAATGTTGTATATACTTATGTGTAGTTAAATCTATAACACGGCATCATATTTCATGAACTGATCACACGTTTTCTTTATAAAATCTTGATCTGAAAAGTAAGTTGTTTGACAAAAAATCTTAACTCAAGGTCCACTTTTGAAGGTTTGGATGGACGTTGCAGTTGATAAAGGTAAGTGGATGTTGAGTTTATATTTTTAAGTTTCTACCTTCATCGCTTCCCTTTGCCATCTTTTCTTGAATGTATTCCTGTTACTCAGGTTTCCTTCCTTCGTGTTTTCCTCACTGACTTCTTATTTATTTTTTTATTCCGTTTGATTTATTTGCAGAATAAAACAAAGCAGCAGAAACACAGCAGCAACAAAAGCGAAGCAATTTGTGCAGGTGAGATTTAAAAACAGAACCGGAGGATTATAGAAGGAATCTCACCTCCATAAACATTGTAAGCTAATACAAAAGTCCTGTAATCAACAAAGCAAACAAACAAGCAAACACAAAGTACGCAACATAAATCAAGCAAATACATTAAATAAATAGAATAATGTAGTGAGAGTGTGCGCGCTCACTCCTTAATTCAAACTCATGCCTTTTTTTAAATCATTGTTTTCTTTCCATTATAAATGGTTTATAAATATGAACTAATAACTTTATTAAAGGTCATTAAGTAATTTACTAAAGCTTTAAAAATCAGTTCTAAACACTAATATGAAAAATGTAAAACATTAAAAACATTTCTACTACATATTAACACTAATAACTGCATTATTACCAAACAAGAAGAAAGAAAGGCTTTTCCGACACGCCACATTCTTATTGATGTATAACTGATATTTATACTATTGGTAAATTATTAATTAACCACTTATAAAGCTTCGCAACCTATATCAGTTGAAAGGGATGTTATTAAGAAATGGTACAGATGTTTCTTTATTTCTAATCAGTCTGTTTTCTTTTTTGTCTTAATTTTCTTCAATCCTTTCTTCTATCCCCTTTTCCTTTGAGTATACAATTTATTTATTTCCTCCTTCCTTCCTTCCTTCCTTCTCTTCAGACGGTTATATATTTGCTCAGTTCGGGGAGGCTGCAGGCGGTGGAGCAGCAGCAGTCATCTGGTCGCTGGCTGCCAAAAATGGAATTAAGTCAGTTGCCAGGCTGGATAAGGAATTGGATTCTCTTCCTCTTCTGTTATCCCTCTGGACCAGATCCTGTTCCCCCCCTGGGGGGGGGGGGTGTAGTGGTGATGGAGCAGGGGGTCGGCAGGGGGGAGGGCAGGTGGTACGACAGGGGTTAGATCTCTGCCAGGTCGCTGTCACAGGAGCACCTCGGTGCGCAGACATCAGGTCACACCTGTCCCCCCCCCCCCTAAAAGAAACCAGGCTGTGTGTCTGCAGCAGCTGCAGCCGGCGGGGGGGTCTGAGTCCTGAGTCTCCGGACCGAGGCCGAGGTCTTCTCCACGCCACGTCGGCTTATTTATCTTCACAGGATGCAACACCTGGCCGGGCCTCCGCCCAGCTGGACAATATCAACTGCTGACTGATATCAATAGAGGCTTTTGGAGTTTCATCACAGATCTCCCAGCAACCGCGGCCGGCGCCGTCGCGGACGAACTCGCTGTGTGGAAATAATATGCAGTGTGCAAGGCATCCTGGGTAAAGGGAATCAGGGATTGAGCCACATGTTATGTTGTGCAGTCGGTGTTTTGGCTCAGAAATGTCTGAGTTGGAGCTTCTCTAAGTAAATTAGGGTTTGACTGACAGTCGTACATGCTACATGCTAACCAAAGTTATTGGCTATTGGTCATTTCTTGGTTTCAGCATTGAGACTGTCGGTGCTGTTGTTACGTCTTCAAAGTGAAAATGAATTTCCTTTTGACCCCTTAAGAAGACATTTTAATCAGTTTACAGATCCATAGGTTTGTGTTGGTAAACAACCTTTTGGGTCTTAAACCATGCTCGCAGCGTCTCTCTAGTGAGGGCAATGCCTGTCGTGTCGAGATGGTGCCCCAGTATTTTACTCTCGCGAGAAGGTAAAGGTTAGGCATTGACCTCAAATAGTTAAGGTTTGAATAGGTCAGTGCACAGAGAGTTTGAGAGAGTTTTTGCAAGTTTTCGCAATTTGTTACCATCTAGACTCCGTTTGGCTTCCACTTTGGTCCAGACTAAAATATCTCAACGAAAGCTTTGATTCAGATATTCATTGTCCCCAAAGGATGAATCTCCTCAAAGTGATGGTCCTCAGATTTTTAGTGTCACCAGCAGCTTGACATTCATGCTTTTAGTGAAATATCTTGACAACAATTATGTATTAAAAATAAATTTGGTGCAGATATTCATGGTCCCCAAAGGATCAATCCCAATCATTTTTGGTGATTCCTCAACTTTTCTTTAAGCTCCAGCAGCATGTCAAAGTTTCCACTCATCCTGTGAAGTATCTCAAAATCTATTGGATAGACAAAAAATGTGGTTCAGACATTCATGGTCCCCAGAGGATGAATCCGACTGACTTTGCGGATCATCTGACTTTTCCTCTGGTGCCACCAGCAGCTTGACATTTTACGCTTTTTCGTGAGATATATATAAGTAGATTAGAATAAAATGTGGTATAGATATTCATGGTCCCCAAAGGATGAATCCCCGTGAGTTTGTCGGCACCCAGACTTTTCTCGAAGCACCAGTTCACATTTGTGATTTTCAGTAAATCGTTTCGACTGTTGGATGGATTTCTAAGCTGGTTCATATATTCATATCCCCCTCATGATGAATCGTAATAACTTTAGGGATTCTCAGACTTTTCCCTCTCACGCCGTCATCAGGTCAAAATTCATGACCTATTTGCAGAACTAACGACATTCCCATCAGCCTCAGCTGTATTTTGTGTTTACTACTAATTAGCCATTCTTAGCATGCTACGCTAAATGCTAATGCTAAACTAAGATGGTGAAGATGGTAAACATTAAACCTGTAAAACATCGATATGTTAGCATTGTCATTGTTAGCATGCTGTTGTTAGCGTTTAGCTCAAAGCACCGCTGTGTACAAATACAGTCTGTTAAAGATTGACAGTAAATCTGTGTACAGCTTTACCAAAAAACTCCTCCAGTATTGGCCCCCAGTAGCGAGAACATTACACACCAAAATACCGTTTGGTTTCCTAATGACAGAGCTGCAGGGTCTATATGCTGTAAACATTGAAAGATTTGCAGAAATCAGATGACTCTTGGGGGGAGAATCAATGATTGTAATTTATCCTTTTCCCTCCTGAGCGTCTCTCAGCTGTTTTGGTAAAAGTATTAGACGAATCCCTTTGGGGAACAAGGGGTTGTTGTGGGTGGGTGGGGGGGGTGCTTGTGAAATGGACCATCGGACCTCAAAATACATCCCCTCAACTTTTCCATTAAAATTATTTTTTCCATTCTCCCAAGAATGATTTGGAATTTAAAGTCCTCTATAATTGGGCCTATATTTTCCCGGCCTGCCGCGGCTGCGCTTATCAGCGAGGGGTAAGAATTAAGACCACATAGGGAACCAAATAACATTTTTTAAAAGCTGGGAGACTTAAGTAGAAAATTGGCTTAGCATGCAGATAGCAAAGTCAACAATGGGAACATATATCCCAGCTCGGAGTGATTGAAGTCGCTGTCTTTCTGAATAACAAAGTGTTTGATTTTCACCACGGCTCTTACATAAACTGCTAACTTGATTTCACACCCCGGATCTGAGGGTGACAACAAACACTTTAATTAGAGGAAGATGATGCAGGGAAAGGGAGGGGGGGGGGTGATAGATGGTAACAAATCCCCAGCACACTCCAGACAGCCTAAATATACAGCCAGCAAAGCAAAATATAATAATTTTTTCTCCTACTTTTCATATCTTATTATTTTTCTCGTCATTCTCAAGCTTGGAATTGTGAATATTTTTGCATAGCTTAAAGCACGGGTGCTATCTCGCCCAAACCTACGTGGTTCATTTGCATTGTGGAGGGTTTGAATGGTGAAGTTACGCGATCTGAAGGGGGGGGGGGGGGGTTGTGTGTGCCATAATTAGGCTTTTGTGGTTGAGATTTGGACCGGACAGGGTACCTGCCATCCTGGCTTGTAGCTGCAGCCTGAGTGGCACCTTGTAGGCCTTTGAACCCGAGCCTCTCCACACTGTGAGATTAGCTCCTTTCAAAGCGCCTCCACCTTCTAAGTAGTTGTTTATACACTGATAGAAGAGAAGAAAGAGAAAGGGAATGAAAAACAGCTGAACAAAAAGCACAAACCCATTGCACTTGATCCTGCGGACGTTATTGAGCGGCCGCACAGATCACCAGAACCGATAAACGCCGTCCAATAAACGCGCCAATCAAGGCCACCACCTTTCTCTACAACCCGAGAACCAAACGCCACCTCTGCGCTCAGTTTGGGCTTTATTGGTCAGCGAAATAATCAAAGCACTCTTTTTTTTTTTCCTCCTCTGGAGGGGATTAGAAAGGCGAAGCTTAGCCCGCTGGACCAGACACTAGCGGGGAGGCCAGGGGGTCTCCTTATCAGGGCTCGGCTGCTGGATGCAGCTCCGCTACAGGACAGATTGCTTTCACTGCCGCCTGTCTGCGGGGGGAAGAACAAAGACGCACCGCCGCCGCTGCAGCCATAATGCCCCGACTCTGGTGGGACACGGAGGGCTCGGAAAGACGCCTTTATGTATTCATTAGGATGAGCCGTGAGATCATTCATGCCCCCGCCTCCCCCTGCCTCCATCCTTTCTTCTCCTCTTCTTTTCATCCATCAATCTGGCCTCCATTAAACGGGGTTAATTTCTTGCTCGTAAACTGTTCTCTCTGATTGTGCGGGTTGTGAGGATATGTATACGGACACAGAGAGTGTGTGTGTGTGTGTGTGTGTGTGTGTGTGTGTGTGTAGACTGCATGTCTGTGTTATAGTATGCTGATGAATCTGTGATATATATGGAACAAACCCTGAAAAAGAGTCATGTTACGTGAAATAAAAGTTTGTCGACCAAGACATCACATGTTTGTTTGGGTTTCCTTGTTGGAAATCACTTTTGTTTACACAAAGACACATTTCCTGATGTGGTTGATGAGATTGTTGTCTGTATACTTTCAAAAAGTCAGCAGGAAGTGTAAACAAAACGCCAACGAGAGTTGTTTTTCTGATCAAATTGTTTTGTATTAGGAGTCGTCTCAGCATCAAAGCTACCACTACGGCACGTTGTCTCGTCTTTATTTTGTGTCTGTGCTTCCTGAATAGTGCACGTCAGCAGAAAGGAAAACTTCATGAGAGATAAAATGGTTGTGGCTGTGATAACTTTTCACCGTGGTATCATTTTCACAGAGTTTGCTGCAGAGCAAACACAGAAATGTATAACTTAAACTCGCTGCGTCGATGAAAAAAACAAAAGTAATTCAAGCGGCATTATGTTTTTTTTAAATGTATTTCGTTTCATGTTCACAAATGCTCCGTTCATGCAAGAAGGCCCCGTTGATACGTCAGATCTGTCCAACTCTCGTTGTGTTACACCCCAGAGTGCTGAGCTTTAGGTTTAAGGTATGTTATCTGTCTGAGACCCTACACACACACACACACACACACACACACACACACACACACAATGCGGCGCTGTCCGTAGTACTGAAAGCAGCGGAGGAGATCGATAGACGCGTTTTCTTAGTTTGGATTTGTAGCCGGCTCGCTTTTCATGGTTGTGAAGAGAGACACAGAGAGAGCGCACATTTTGAGAGTTATTCAGAAGTGCAAAAGATATGTAGCGCTCTGCTAGTGCTACGTTCTTATGTCAGTACTTTGATTATTGAACATATTCTTTAATCAGTAGCCTCGTGATGTTGTTGTTATTTGCATGGTTAAATCAATTCATTTTTTTCCCCTGCCCCCCTCGGAATTATCGTAATCTGTCTGGTGTAGAGCTTCAATTGGAGAGAACGGGAGAAGCCGAAAACATAAGAGACTATAAGCAATCAACACACACACACACACACACACACACACATGTATTTTGTCTCTTAGTGGCCAAAAAACACTGAAACTGTCAAATTTGCACGACAAAAGCAAATCGAAAATTTTGAATTAAAGAGTGTTCAGCCCACTGCATGTGTGATCAGTGTGTGTGTGTGTGTGTGTTTGTGTGTGCACCTGTCTCCCATTGCATGTCTTCATGTAACACAGTTTGTACAAAGAAAAGCTGACAGGAAATCTCTGTAAACTGTGGGACTACAAATGCTCTCGCTGGCGGCCATGTTGTTGCTCTCCTGACATCTAAGCCCAATTTACGTCACACTAATTCCAAGTTTTGAATTACACCTCTTTCTCTCTCTCTCTCTCTCTCTCTCTCTCTCTCTCTCGCTCTCTCTCGTATAATCTCTTATTTCACCTCGTCATTCCTTTTACTCTCTCTGTGTTAACCCCTCAGGGCTTTGGCTCGATTCTTGGTGGAGAAGAAAAGCAAAATAAAAGCGACATAAAGGAGCGAAGAGCCCGAGGAAGCAACGAGGCGTTTGGCGGACAGAGTGGCGCCAGGCCTCCGTCAACCCGACACACACCGCCGCAATCCAGCAGACTTCCTCAGATTCCTCGTGAAAGTAACCGCTGTTTGACCCACGCAGAAGTGTCATGGCTGACACTCGCAGTTTTGAACTAAAGCTGCTGAAAAAAATCAAGTCCTTCTTGAGTGTTAAAGGAAAATGAACTAACTAGACATTTGATTACATTTTCTGCACAGATCAATGCATCTTTGTAACTTATAACTACTTTTGTTTTTGCACCATTCTACCGTGTGGTTTATGTTTCTCTCTTTCTTTCTTTCTTGCGTTTTGTTTTGCCTCAGTAGTCCCAGCAGTTTCCAGGCAGTTTGGTTTTGTGTGCTGCAGGTTTTGATAGATGACTCTCTGAGATTTCAAGGTGAACGGATCTATGTCATCTTAAAACCACATGAAAACTATCTGCAGGGCTTGATACCACAAGGTGCTAGTAGAAAATATGTTGGTCTATTTTTTGTAATTTAGGTGCGCCTGAGCCTTTAAAAAAAGAAAAAGCAGCTCTTCCCCGTTCTTGTTGCCAGTATTTACACTCTTACTGTATTGTGATACATTAACTATCTTTCTGGAGGGCCACTTCAAATCAAACCTGATTATAAGTGGAACATACATGTAAAGCTTCATTCAGGTGAACACAACTAGTTTTCCTGGATCCCGAGATTCCCCATATTTAAATAGATGCTACACCAGTACAGTCCATACTGGTGGTAATGATCCATACTGGTGTTTCGGATGACAGATGTCGTGTCGGTGCACGTGCCGGGAATGTGTGTTTTCAATCGACAGATGGTCGAAACCCTCTCGGCTTCTTCTGTGCGTGCCGACTCGTCGATGGCGGAGGAAGAGAGCACATCTGTCGGTGTCCTCGTCAGGGCCGCCTCTCCTCTTGTCCGGGTACATCCAACATGGCCGCAGGACTCGCGGCCCAAGCAAGAAGTGACATGGCGGCGTGGGCGTGTCGGTACGCATGCGAGACGACAGACTTTAAAAAAGCAGACGCAAAGCCCCTCCAGCACTCGGCCTCCTGTCCCCGAGGACGAGGGCAGAGTTGAAGGGTTGAACAGTTCATCGGCATGAGGAGAAGAAAAGGTGGGCGAGGCAAACATCTGACAAGAGGACAGGATAGGAGGCGGGGGCAGGATTAGCCCGGGCTAAGGTGACAGAGGGCAAATAATAGGCGGAACAGAAGCGACTGTTTTACAGCGTAAACTGAGATGTGTTATGTTTCCTTGAGTAACCGTTTTCTACGTTCTTAAAGGACTGCAATGACTTTTAGGAGTTATTGTGACTTTTTCATATTGTGCACCAAAATTCTTCACCAAAACGCTGTTAAACGTGTAGACAGGTTACAACGCATCAAGGTGTACGTTTCTTAAGTACTAATTGACCACTTGTTTGCTGCAACATATGAGGACATTACTCTCCACCCTCTCTTGACCCTTCTGGTTGCAACAAAACTAGAAAGCGACGACCAAAATGACAAATTAAAGGCTTTAAAGGGTAGCCACAAGCCATTGGGTGGCTCCACTTCTTATAGTCTATGGTTTGTCCCCAGGTAATGATAGTTGTATGTCCCGTAGGGAGCCTGTAAAGTGCAGGAGTATTCAAGAAGTCAAATCAATCAATCAGATTGGAGTAAAGGCGTTGAGCTGCAGCGCTCTGACCCAGACTGACGCAGCGATGTGATCTGAGGTGACGGACTGAGAATTCCTCACATTGTTGTGTTCACCAAACAGCTCTCGTGTCTCTGAGGAAGAGGAGGACGCGACCCTCCTCGCTCCCCCCAGTCTTCACCATTAACCATTAATCAGCGTATAGGCAGCCGGCTCTGGCCCCGCACCAACACTTTAGGGCGTTTTCTATCAGTGCCATTCCAGGCAGATGGTGGAGTAAAGTGTGATTGGCAGGAGAAGTGGAAGAAGCGGCGACGGAGCGGATACTGTTGCCAATGAGTGTGTAGGGGGGGTATAAGAGGGTACGGTGAACAGGGGGGTTGTGGGGCGTAACCAGTCTTAATTATCCCAAAGGGTTGCCAAGTGTTGGCGCCCTGACAAGAGTTCAGAGCCGAGTAACGGGTTTCCAGCTCCGCCGAGGAGCCCAGAGAGGAGTTTTGTTTTGGGGGGGTTTCTAGATACCAGAATGTAAGTGACTAATGTGTTTCTGCAAAGACCTCGCCCGTGTTTGTTGCTCTCAGCAGTCCTGACAGTCGTTCCCATGAAACGCGAAAACAATAGCAAACAGAAGTAGCCAGCGGTTGCTATCAGAGCATCTGAACAGGCTCAGAGTTTTTAATCCTCGGTTTAGATGAGTTTCCCCGATCCGCTCTGCAAATCCCCGCTGGAATGTGGCCGCTCGCATGTCGCCTCCGCTGAGATACGGATCGACTGATGCGGCCTGCGGAGCGGCCTCGTGGAGCACATAAGCAAAAAGCTCATCGAGATACCCGCAGGTGTGGCGTAACTTGCCAGGAGAGGCACCAACATGGCGGATGGGCGTTGGGCGTTAGGGTTGGTCCCTCCCATGCCTCTGCTATCTGAGTCACGCAACGAGGAGGAGATAACCGGCCATCTCAGGTGAGATCACCGACACCGGGTTCACCCCGAGGTCAGGAGGAGCTCCCACAATGCCCCTTGTTTCCACACAACACACCAGCATTGACCACGCCACCGAGAAAGAAAAAGAAAAAACGGCGTTTTTCGATGCAATCGCGTTTCCTCGGAGCTGTCTGTGTTGTTGTTGTGGCGCGACAAAGGCAATGAAAATATTCATAATCCCCACATTGTCGCTTTCGCCAGACATAACATACTAGCGTCGAGCCGCGGCGCCAACGCCAACCGAGCCCCCGAAAAAACTGTCCCAGTTGGCTCAGACGACCGAATGGACTTGTTTGTCCCCACGAGTTCACCGGAGGAGCGGTGAAAAGCTGGAGCTCAGAGGTCAGAAAACTGCATTCCCCACATTCCTCCTCCGTCAACAACCTGAGCCGCTGAGCGACGGCTTCACCGAGGGCTGTAATTACTGCCGATGCACACTCATGGGAAATATTATCGTCAGACTTCTCTCCGTCAAGTGTGTGTGAGTGTCACATATCTGAATGATTCTGTGATATAGGATATTTATATGGATCCATGTTTTCAACATGCAGCCCAACAGTAAAAGTCTCGTGGGTTGTTAGAAAAGTCAAACTGGCGAACAACGTTTGGGATTTCTCAACAGTGTTTCCTTCTTTTACAGCTTGTTGCCTATTACTCAATTAGCTTCATACTGTGAGTGACGGGGAGCGACGGGAACACAACTTTTTTCTGCCAAAGTTGGAACAAGTTGTGTTTGTTTCACAAGGTATTTCTGTACTTTCTGCTCAGTCTGAGCTACTCACGCTGGTTCTCGTGGCATTTATTTAAATTTAAAGGGGAATATTTGGATTTAAAAAATAATGTTTCCGGAAAAGTGAATTGCCAAATAATTTTGACTTATTTTCTTCTAAACCTTTTGCATTCATCTTAATTCTGGTTAACTTTGTATGCAACTTCCAAACATGTCTCCTTTTTCTATATTTCATTGCATTAAAACCAAACATTATGATGAGGAGATTTCTCACTAAACGTCTTCTGGACTCTTAGAATCAAGAATGCAGATTTGTGATTTCCAAATATTTCCTCATATTTCTCTCTACAATTGTTTTTTTAAATTCTCATGCCTCAGCGCATAATCATTTCGGGTTGTCTGTCCGTCTGTCCGGTCCAAATTCCGGTGAATTTGATATCTCAGGAACACCTGGAGGGAATTTCTTCAAATTAGGCACAAAGGTTCACCTGAACTCAAAGATGAACTGATTAGAATTTGGAGGTGAAAGGTGACTGTGACTTTAAAAAACATGTCTTTGGCCAACTTTCAATCATTTATATGCTAATTATGACAATTCAACACATGACATTTTGAACAGACATGTAAACTTGAGGAGCCATTCAACCGTGAGGCTACATCCCTCTTTGAGTGTGATACAGTAAGAAATTACCAAAACATCCATCTAAATGCAGATAAATTGTGTCTTCAGCTACTAAACGTGTCTTTTTTAAGATGTTTGCGTGGAACATCATTTTGAAGTTGCAAGACTGCAAAGCAACTTTTATTTTGCAGCATATCTAAGTGTGATACAGAGAACAATGACCAGCTTGAAGACGTCATCAATCTTTCATCTACATCGATGCAGATCGGACGCAAATTCTGCATGTTGACGAAGAGAACGAAACTTTCTCAACTTGCACTCCTGCACCTGGAGCATGTGAGAGTCAGCGTGCCAGTGAAGTCCCAGAGAGACGAGTTAATGCTATAACATTAGCAGCAGACGCTACTTCAGACCGGCTCAAGTATCTCCCCGGTCGTCCGCACCGCGTTTTAGAAATACAGCACTGTGTATTTGTATCAAACTGTCCAACACCCGAAAGAATATCATGATTTCCAAATACCGCATCTGACATTTGTTAGGTTGCTTTTAGGGATTTCTTTTCTCTCTAACTGCAAATACGACAATTGTAAAAACATTTCTGAATTCTTTCTCATAATTTTGCCACACAGGTTGAGTTTGTTCATCATGACACTTTCCTGTGAAAAGTGTTTCTAATCCTCTTACAGTATATGTTCATTAGAGCGTGTCAGTCAGAGGAGGAAGTAATCATGAAGTCCTCTACATGTGTGTGCGTTGTACAAGTGTTGTACAAGTATGTGTCAGGTATGTGTGTGTGTGTGTGTGTGTGTGTGTGTCAGTGCCAGCGTGGGCAGGTGAGTGCAGCAGTCATCCCCTTCCTCAGGGCGTTCATCGGTGACTGACAGCTAAAGCGGAGGGCAGCGAGGACAGACAATACAGAGTAAGGAGAGATGCGGTAAACAGGCTCGGCCATGCCTCCGTCGCCTCGCTGCTGACGTGACATGTCAGCTTTGTTTACACTTTGTTTACACGTCACCTGTCAAACCTGAAGAGTCGGGGCTGAAGTGGAAAGAGGCTCTCATTAAAACAAGCTGATGATTAATATTTCCAACGTGCAGCGGAGTGATTCGTGAGACAAGGCGTCGTGTACACTCTTCGGGGGCCGTGGGCACCTCCTCCGTTAGCTCTGATTGGTGTTTTTGTTTTTGTTTCTATGAATATTTTCTGGCAGCAAAGTTGCTCTGGAAGCAGAAAGTAGTGGGCAGTGGGCGTAACTAACTACTGCAGTTAGCTCTGGCACTGATACCAAAGCACTTAGTCAGCCCTGTTTCCCACCACATGGGGGGGGGGGCATGCACATGTTGTGCCCACATTGTTCAGACTACTTTGAAATCTTCACTATGTCGTAATAATGTGGGGGCGGGGTCAACATTACAGCAACAGAGAAGTATAAAGGAGCATAAAATGGAAAAGTACCTCAAAATTTTACGCAAGTACCGCACTTGAGTAGAGTACATAATTAAATTCCATCAATGCTCAAGAAAAGAAAGAGTAAATTAGAGTCTCTTTCCAAGAACAACATCCTGCTTATTCTGTCATAACTGCCTGTGAGCGGAGCGGATCTATGTCCTCGTGGTTCTACGTTCCACCAGCTCAATTATGACTCTTTGAGGAGACCTTTCCAAAGACAACTGACATGAATACACACAAACACACTTTTTACCGACCAACACGATTTGTGGTGGTTGTTTCGATACAGATGAGATGTATATTTCAGGGGGAGAATCACTTTAACAACAACAAACAACATGACAACGTGGATTCTGTGAGAAGATCTCTGCCTCCAGCAGCTACAATCTGCAAAATTGTGTTTGATTTTCACGGTGCAGGATGCGTGTTCTAATTGACCGACTGACTGACTGACTGGTTGTTATTTGGCGGGTTAGGACCTGCTGTGCAAATCACTCAAGGCTGCTTAATCATGCATTGTCTGTGCCAGTGATGGCTGCGTGAAGGAATGCCAAACTTCACCTCGCGGTCAGAGGAGGCACCGCCGGGCCTCGTGGATTCAGGCAGGGACAGGCCCCCCCTCGTTCCCGGGTCAGGGTCAGGACTACGTGAGCCGCACTTCCCCTGAACCTCGTCTCTGTCATCACGGCCATTGTTTTCTTGTTGTGTTTTTTTTTGTACTCACAATTCTGTTTACAAGATGCTTGACGAGGTCATCAACGTGCTGAGGGGTTAAAGTGGTGGAGCCAGGCGCCCGTCACATGGCAGGGTTACGGGTTCGATTCCCGCTGAGACCACCCATGTTGGAGAAAACGGAATCCAGAAGGATCCATCTAAGCATGACGTGCTGCGTTTTCTATTCCAGCCCACAAACTTTGTCACAGTTGTTCCTGCATCGCTCTACTAAAATGTCTAAAAAGCAACATTTTAGTGGTTAATATTACGCCCAGAATAATTATGTATATAATTACATGAGTTTGCGTTATGGAGCGCTGCAGGAGTGAGTCATAAAGTCAGCATTTTTGCACTTCTGGTTCCCTCGTCTCGAAGTCAATAGGTTTTATAAATAAGGTCTGTGGTTAACACAAGCGGAAGAGATTTTAACGTTGGTTCTACAACATAAAAATACGTCAGCAAATACCCCTTTCGTGAATTTTTACGCTTTTATTAACAAGCATATTTTCTGCGATAATCCAAAATCCCATTTGCTTTTCTATCAGGCTGCCATTGTTGTTGTATAATATATATATTATAAGTCCTTTGTGTCACTTTTGGACAACAATAGAAAAATCATGGAAGCTGTATTTGCAGGTGAGAAGGTGTGTGTTTGTTAATTTACAAGGTTATTTAAATCAGGAAATAAGGCAGCTAACTAATGCTAGCTTCCATGGCTAATGTGGGCGCTAGCTGTTTGCTTTGTGGTGATCTGACCGGAAAGCAAGACGTTCTAAAGATAAATATTATATACTGTGAAGACATCATGACTGGTGAACAATGTGCAGTTCTGTACACCTGGCACCTGAGTGGAAGTTGTCCTTTTTTTTGTTTTTTGCTGATCCGTTTGTCCACCTCTACATCCCCTTCTCTGGTTTTTATTACATTAGCTGTACTAATATTCATGCTCACCAGAGGATGAATCCTATAGTTTTCTATAGACTTTCTGATTTCTCCTCAGACACCACCATCTGCTTTTTTCGTGTCCCAAAGAAAAATCATAATCTAATGTGAGAAATTACCATGAAATCTGTCATTCCTGCTCCCTGGAGGATGAACTGTTTTCATTTTAGTGACCTTTTCTATTCTCACAATTTAGACTCCACTACTGGTGTGATTGTAAGAATAGCTAAATCATCAGAATATAGTTTGTAAAAAATACCACCTCGTGTTTGGTGTTTGGTTTACACAGCAACTCTGAAACTGTTGTTACAAGGTTTTTGAATTGTGTAGTTTTTTGTGCTTACTGTCAAATATTCATAACAGATAAATAAATTGTATTTATGAATGTTTTGTTAAACAATTTTCACAACAGCCAGTGTGCAGCACACACATTTACCAAAAAGTAGATGCATGTGGAAAATGTAGACTTGGGTTGTAAACTCTGGTTTTCTTGTTGAGATTGAAGAGTTTCACCAGCTTCTGTGTATCATAACAAGTCACATATCATTCATGAGGTCTGTATGTTCAGCTGTGATAGAGGTCTGAAGGTTTTCCTCAAGTGCAGTCTGTCTTATTATCAGGTTGTCTTCCACTTGTGACCCTGGAGCATTTTGAGTTGTGCTAACCTGAAACTGGCAGCAGCTGGTCGTTTTCTGGAGGTTTTAGTTTTTAGTTTAAAAGTGATGATAAACTTATTTTACTTGCAGTGAATTTATACGGAAAACTAGAAATGTTTTGGGCCAAAAGCTGCTCGAAATTGGTAATAAAAAAAAAATGTAAAAGGGAAAAAACAAGATGGCAATGTTAATCAATGAAACAGAAAAACCAGGTCAAGTCTCAAAAATCATGAGGAAGATCTTAACAACATTAACTGAAAGACACTTATTTGAGATATTTCAATAAAAGTTAACCACCTTTCTATCTGACAAAAGTTGAAACTCCTCCCAGAAAACATCATATGCCCAATCTGCACATAGTACATGGTGCTACAATGACCATTAAAAAAAGATCACTAATTGATTATTTTTCACGACACATAGTTCTCTCATCAGACATGGACTTACAATACAGCACATACAGAAAACAGAAAATAAACCAATTAAACAGATGTGCAACAGATGTACAGATGGAAGAAATGACACAGCTCTCACCTGATCAGATGAGCATATAAGAGTCTAAGAAAATGACAACAAATAATAGTCTAAATAATCTAAGTTCACCATTAACCTGTTTATTTTTATGATCCTTTCCATGAAGTCTTTACTTTCTAACTTGTGTATATTTAGAATTTGCACCCGTTATCCTGTTTATATTTATCACACTTACCCTGTATACATGTCTGACATTGTGTGCACTTAGTTTTATTTGCACTCTTTCTTCTATGTTCTGCCACTGCTGCACAACAATTTCCCTCAGGGTTAATAAAGTAAATAAAATGCTGCCAGTCCTTCCTGTTGTTATTTACAGGTGTGTGTGTGTGTGTGTGTGTGTGTGTGTGTGTGTTTGTTTCTGAAGCTCAAACTAGTTCTACATCAGGAAGAATGCCATCAAGCTGAAGGGAATTAACATGAGAACTGACTACATTGCCCTTTTGTAAACATCTGGCCGACACAAACCCTCAAACATCCAGAGAGCCGCCTCGTTTCTACAATCAATTCTTCATGCATGCAGCGCCCTCTGCTGGCAGCCGGCAGGAGGGACACGTCCAGATGTGTCAGCAGTCATAGACAACCAAAGTGGTTTAGAGAAGTATACAGTGGTGGAATATAAGTACATTTACTCAGATACTGGAGTACATTTTTGAGGTATTAGGAACTTATAGTTACTAAAGTTAAATGCTGCTTTAACAGTGAAGCATCAATATTAACATCAGTCACGGGACAGTTTTCTGCAAAACGAGTGTTTTTATTTTTAATACATTTAGCTGATAATACTTATGTATGTTTACATATTTAGGGCTTTAAATGCAGGATTTTTACTTGTAATTGATTATTTTTACTTTGCAGTATTCAGCTTTTACTTGAGCAGAGCAGCTGAGTAGCATAAGGTCGTACATATTTCTTCGGCTTTATTTTAGTGCAGAAATAATCGTCTTTACAAATCAACTGGTCAAATGCACACATGCATATCCTACGACTTTATTTCCTTGTTCCTCTTTTATTTATTCAGGCTATAAGGTTTATCTATCTTACTTTTATGTTTGAGAAAATGTTAAAGATGTTCAGTAACTCGTAAAATAAACACTTTTTTGTTCCTTCACCTCCTTCATAGACATTGTACCGGTAGTACCAGTCATCTTTGTACTGGACTGACCCTGACGCCCACATGGACCAGTAACCTCAGGCCGTATCAGACATGTGGCGCCGTGACTCGTTCATCCATGTAGATTTCACAGAATGGTCCTGATAGCAGCAGGTCCACCTCATACGGCTTCCTGCCTGTATTTTCATGTCCTCGGTTCCATGGACTCGGTTCATTATTCTGCTGGCCGGTAATGACAAAATAAACACACCACCATGGATCAGTCCACAACGTAAACACAGCTAATATGCACAGCTACTGCTGACGTGAGCACATCTAAATGATATGAACTTGCATTAGTGTCAGTGTAAAGGTACTTACAGGTGACCTGGTACTGTTCATTTATCTGGTACTTTGACCAAGTTTCTAGGTGTTTTGTTTATGTGTAATATTTAAAAGAAATATATAAGATATCATAGTTTATGTCACTGAACTGACAGAGCGACTTGTTTTATTTGCAGCTACTTTAATAATGTTACATTGTAAAACCTTCAGTGACTTGTATTTGACTTTGGTGACTTGTATTTGATCTCAGTGACTTGTATTTGATCTCAGTGACTTGTGTTTGACCTCAGTGACTTGTGTTTGACCTCAGTGACTTGTGTTTGACCTCAGTGACTTGTACATTAACTCGACATAACCTCATTCAATCATATTTCTTCTCAGGGACTTGGACAATGCCGCCTTAACTTGTATTTGATCTTGATGACTTGGACGTATCCCCAGTGGCTACATGACCTCTGTGACTTGGAAATTGTCTGTGACTTGCGTTTGACCTCACTGGTTTCGACATTTCTTCATTGGCTTGTATTTCAACCTTAGAGACTTTGACATTAACTCGAGATGATGTCAACATATCATATCAACATATAAAGGAAGTTGAAGTTCAACACGAGCATTAAAAATCAACACATCTGGAGATACATGGTTTTCACTGAACATGTGCAAAATAATTAAGGTTGACAGACAAATGTTATGTTTGTGGAGTAAGAAGGACATTTGCCTTTGAGATGGAGTAAAGTTAAAGTATTAACTTACATAAAATCGAAATACTCAATAAAGTACCTCAAATTTGACATTACTTGAGTAAATGTTACCACTGCTCTTATGTTATAGTTAACAGAATATTTTGAGGTTTCAGGCTGTTTGCCAGACAAAACAACCTATTTGAGTACATAAGATTATATGTAGCTTCAATGAGGATTAGCTATGTTTATCAGATTAATGGATAATAAAAGTAATCATTAGAAGTGGTTGCATTCCCCTGACGCTCCAGTAGTTCTGTGCTCCGACTGAGCTAAATAAATATAAATATATTAAAGAGGAATCTGAGCTTTTGATCTGTGACGCTGTCCCATCTCAGCACCAGCCAGCCCAGTGAGGCTCCTCCTCCTCACCGGGCTTCTCATAACCCAGTTACCACAGTCCTCAGCTGTCCTAATGTCACCCTGAATCATGCATGTTTGGAGTTGGAGCAGCCATAACATCCCGCCCCCCTGCAGTGACGTCACTGACTCCTACATTCCAAAAACCCATGCTTTTTTTTTTTTTTTTTTTTTTGCAGTATTATAGCCTCCATCAGTACTATTAATTTACACCATGTGATCACACATGCAAAGCTTTAGCAGTCCGGTCAGCGGCTATTTACGTCCTCAAAATCGTATTAAGGGACTAGACTGACAGCAGCAGTGTGTGTGTGTGCGTGTGTGTGTGTGTGTGCGTGTGTGTGTATAGGTAGAGGGTGGTGGTGTGAGTGAGTCCCGAGGCAACCGAGGCACAAGGAGCCGTAAAAGTTAAACTGCAGCGGGGTTTAGTGTCGCCTCTGGTGCCGTTGCCAGTCGCACCTGCCTGCCTGTCTGCCTGCCTGTCTGTCTATCTCCGCGGGTGTCTACCTGTCTCTCCCCCATCTCTCTCTCTCTCTCTCCCCCATCTCTCTCTCTCTCTCCCTCTCTATCTGTCTTTCTCTCGGTACCGAGCCGGGTCGAGCCGCCATTTCTTCTTCAGAGGACAGTCAGTTGTCAGTGAACGACGACAAAACACACCGGCGAGAACCATGTTGACTCTGCTGACTTCCATGTATCTGATGGTGCAGGCGGTGTCCTCGCAGGTGAGTTTTAAAAGCAGCCGTTTGACAGTCGGGCCGCTGCGGGGACGGAGCTGACTGTGCGTCCCTGAACGCACCATTAAAGACACATTCTGGAGCTAAACCTGACCGTTACAAACCGGTCAGTTAAAACACGTCTGCGTTAGTTATAACGTTAAGCGTATTACATCATCGTTTATTTGAACAGATGGGGGGACTTAACGAGGAGACACACGCGGTGTTTCTGTACTGTCCGTTTGGACGTCAGGTGTGGCAATGGCCGCCGGAAACTCAACACCTTTCGTGAAGGTGAAGGAACCCGGTAGGTTGCGTCGTCATTAATCCAGAGTGAGTCGTCTTCACTTGGCAGCGTTGGCAAAGTGAAGTGAAGTGAAGCGCGTCAGAGTAAATAACGGGACATCCGGCCATGGCCTTCAAAATAAAAGTCCAATTTCTTCACAGTGAATTTATAAATACGGCAGCATGAATGAAACAAGTGACGAAACTGAGAACTTGAAATGCAAAATACCTGCAATTAAGTAATAAAGAAATACTGGTCCATTAATCCCATGAAAAGGAAATATTCTTAAAATGTTAGGAGTGATACAAGTACTCATGGTAAGTAAAATAATAACTTTTATAGTCAAAATTATGAGAAATAAAATAGCTAACTTACTGCAGCAAGTCCGAAACACTACAAAAAACAATGCAATATCTATAACTTTTTTTATAAATATAGATGAAGGATAAAAGTGTACTGGGGTTATTTCATTCACAGTAAGGAAATCAACTCTGCTTAACCCGTTTGTAATGTAAGTGTAGGATTGTGTATGAAATTAAAATGTTATTCTCTGGTTTGTCCAGAAAACAACACAATGATACCCAGAATAGTTGGTTGGATCAATGTCCTGTTCACTCCCTGATCAGATTCATGATAAACATGAGAAAGCAGCCATTTTATTCAGCAGACGTGGAGTTCCCTGTCTTGTGCAGTTTCACTCTATTAAAATTAGGAAAAGATGCCTTTAGGATAACAAGCACAGAAAACAGTGATTAAAACCATACGAAACAAACCAATATGAATGAGTTGTTTCTCCAAGTTCCTATAAACATCTTAAGCAACAGTGTTTTTGCACTTTTTATTTTGAAGGAGTAGTGACCGGGGGATCCGGTTGTGCTCCCTGTTTTGCTGCCGCCTTGATGCAGCAGTCCCCGCTGCAGATTATCAGCACCTCGGTCAGTTCCTGCCGCAGAACCGCAGCCTGTTTTAACTTCAGGACGCTTTACGGAAACTGAACAAACTGCAGCGCAGATCCAACATGGCTGCCGGTGTCCTTGAAGGATGGAGAGAACTCTGATTGTAGTTTCAAACCTCACCTCGCTGAAACGTATACGCCATCTCTCTGAAAGAGAGTCTGGTTGTATAGAAGTCTATGAGAGAATGACTCTACTTCTCTCTTGATTTATTCCCTCAGTAAACATTGTAAACATGAGTTTATGGTCTCAATCTCTAGTTTCAAGTCTTCTTCAATACAGCATGATGTTCATTTAGTACATTATGGTCCATTTAGAGTCAAACAGACCATAAAGCATAATTCAAAAATGTTTTTCAATGAAAAGGTACTTGAACTTTACTTGAGTATTTCTACTTTCTGCAACTTTATACTTCTACTTCAGTACATTTCAGAGACAAATATTGTGCTTTTCACTACACTATATGACAGCTTTAGTCAGTGTTCAGATGTGATTAGCTTGTAAATACAACATATTGATACAAATTAAACCAGTGGTCTGTGGAGAGGTAAAAATTATATCATGTATTTTCACAATAAAACGGTAAGAAGGTAGCTAATTGTATATAAATCAGTTAAAACTAGCTCCACCTCCAACAGCCACAACAGTAATATGCTGCTTACACATTAACAATCTAATAATGTCAGATATTTATGTCCCTACAAGTTTTCACTACAACCTTCGCTCGTAGGGGAGTATTTTTATTTTGTTGTACTTGTACTTTTACCTAAGGATCCCATCTGAGTACTTCTTCCACCACTGGTGACGCTGTCTGCTCTATAAATGTCAGCAGATCAGACACCTTGTGTAATTCAAATGGACTCTTATTCTGATGTATACATTGATCAAGTACAAGTACGACATATTTGTACTTCAGTACGTTACTTGAGTAAATGCACTTCCATCACTGTTGAGGTCCATCAGGTTCCAGGAGCTCTTGATAGGGATCTAGAAGTTCTTGATGGGTCTCAACGGCTCCTTGAGATTCTTCTGGGTGTCAGTATATTGCTGGTCCTTTAAGTCCAAGAGTTTTCCAGGAGGTTCTGATGGTCGCTGACGGTTCCAGTTGAATTTTTAGGGTCCCATAGGGTTCTTGAGGGATTTTCAGGAATCTTAAAATGGGTTCATTGGATTTGTAATGAGCATCCTTGAAGCTCATAGTCCTCATAGCCCTTCATGTTCTTCAAAAGTTTTTTGTTGGGGTTCCAACTGCCTTTGAGGGGTTTCCAGTAGAGATGAACCGATACTGATGTCGGTCGGATACTGAATAAGGAGTCCAGGGATACGAGAGGTGCTCCAGTGTTTCCAGAATCAAAGGGTCCTTGAGAAGTTTTGGTTTTTGAGGATGTTCCTGTGTTTGTGTTTGTGTTTGTGTGGCCTTAAGTGGGTTCCATGAGTCCTTAAGCGGTCTCTCAAGGCTTTCCAGGGTCCTTATGTGACTACTAGTGGTTCTTCAGGTTGATCCAGGGGTACCTGAGGGGCCCCCGGTTCTTGAAGGGGTTCAAAAGATGAAAGGAATCCTGGGGTTGATAACAGGCACTGTTAGAGAACTAAAAGTTGAGAGGGTTATATTTTATTTTATTTATTTTATTTATTTTATTTATTTTATTTATTTTATTTATTTTATTTATTTTATTTATTTTATTTATTTTATTTATTTTATTTATTTTATTTATTTTATTTATTTTATTTATTTTATTTATTTATTTTATTTATTTTATTTATTTTATTTATTTTATTTATTTTATTTATTTGATACCAAACATCAACAGACGAGTCACTAGATCACAGTCTCGAAGCGGTGTCTGTGATTCTGCAGTTCCTCTACCGGCCACGAGGTGTCGCCAAAGCGCAGCCTCCTGAGTCTCAGTTCAGAAAAGGAGCCTTTTCAGGAAATCCTCTGCCGTACATAGAGTGGATGGGCGCGGCGCGACCAGCGCGGTGCATCGTGGGAGAATGTGTTCCTTTTTGTCGACTCAGCCAGCTCGTAAAGCCTGTTTGGTATCATAAAAATGACTACAAGTCCCGTCGTACGTGTGGACCGAGCCGTTTAACCGCCTGACTTTACAATACACGGGTAGAGGTGACCCTTCTAGTCCGACTCCACCGCAGACCTAAAGCATCTCCTCCAGTCAGCTGAAATGGTAAGTCAATATGTTAATACTACACCTCTATCAAAGCATTGAATAACGTTGAATAACAGGTGTGGTTAATGATGCAATTAATGGCTGTCATTGAGGAGAGTTGCGGAAGCGTCAAAATGTAATAATCTCACATGATGCTATAACGTTATTTACTCGTTTTAATGGAGGATTTGAATTCATTCATAAACACCCAAGGACACACTTGTGTCACGCGCAGGTTGTTGCGCAACTTGCGTCGCGCAGATCGGAGATGTTTGAATTAAAACAACAAAAATCGAAGATTTTTAACGTTAGCGTTTGCAGTCAAGCGTGCACGTTTAGTTCCCGCTGTTTTTAATACTTACTAGTCTGCTTTATATTCGTGCATCTGCCTCCATTTTTAATAAGCAGGCTGTAGCGTGGCGTCAAGTTACATCACCGGCCTGTTCCTTTATTCAGTCCGGGGAACCGATCATCACCGATCTCCTTTCACAAATCTCACATTTTAAAGATTCCTCGCTTGTTGTATAACTTGCGGCCTGTTAGAATATGACGCAGAGAGATTTATGACGGCACTGGAGACAATCCTTCATTTCGGCTTGCAAAATAAAACCACTGCATCATTTATAGTACTTTAAATCGTACTGCTTTGCTCTACTTCATTCATTATTTCGCACAGTGAAGAGCGTGAGAAAGTTCATAAAACCTGATTAAAGCTGCAGTTTGAGTCGTGCCGAATTAAAGAGTGACATAAACTGCTACAGATGAAGGCTAAATTTAGACTGAATGTGGAACCTGTTCTTGCCAGCGCACAGGCCGTTGTTTATATAAGTGGAGTTTGGTTCTGAGTCCTCATTCAGAGGGTTCCACAGGAGGAGGAGGAGCCACCGATGGAGGCCTCACTGAGGATCCATCCTTTGAATATAGATGTCAGACCCACAATGCATGTTGCTGCCTCGTTTCCTCCCTCTGTTGTTTATTTAGGTCAATGACAGTATGAACCAAACCCGTTTGTTCCCCCCCCCCACAGGCCAAACCAATCCGTGTTGTGGTGACCGGCGCTGCTGGTCAGATTGCCTACTCCCTGCTGTACAGCATCGCCAAGGGAGATGTGTTCGGGAAGGACCAGGTGAGCCTGATTACGTAACCCCCCCCCCCCCCCTGCACAGACATCTGGGCGATGCAGCATGTGGGGCTCTTACATAATGCTCTCATCATGAATAACGCATGTTTTAATGATGTGCCATCAGCCTATTGGAGCCCTTATCAGTCTGATAACCTCAAAAGCACGTTGGCTGTGTTGTTCTTCTGCTTCTCTGAAGCCCAATAAGCCGACTGGCCCGTAGGAGGCACCGCGACGAGGATCGGACTCGGCTGTGAAACTTTGTACCAGTATTTTATCAGCAGCTACCGAGAATTAGTTTTTAGTCTCTCGGAGCGTTTGCACCGTCCTTGGGAATCCTGAGATGTTCTTTTTACGTTTCTCACGACATCAGAAGAGCTGTTGAATGATGCTGCATGTTGTTTGTAAATGAGGTTTGATGATAAATGCTCGTATCTTTAACGTCTATGAACATTCTGTAAGTGTTGAATGTGCTCCTAACGAGACGTGGGCACAAATCTGCTTGGATCTGATTTCCGGCTAAAACCTTTTTGTTGTCTTTCAGCCAATCATCTTGGTCCTGCTGGACATCCCCCCCATGCTGCCCGTGCTGGACGGAGTCGTCATGGAGCTGCAGGACTGCGCCCTCCCGCTGCTGATGGGTGAGCCAACCGTGTGTGTTTGCACCACAACACCAGCCGTGCATTTTAAAGATAAAGTAACGTGCACGAAGTTTCTGCAACGCTGGTTCCCTCCACAAAGAGCCAATGGGAAGTCTTCCTTTTGGGATTTATGATTATTGCAGAAAATAAATTCTGTTGCAAACAAAACATTTATGACACATTTAGTTCAGTAAGATAATCCTCAAATGCAATCACTTTTATGATTTTTGAAGCGTGGATTCAATCACCAAAGTAAAAAGCTAACAAGGCTTTAAATGAACTAAGTCACGTCACATGAGAGCGAGTTTAAACACAACGAGGCTGCAACGGAGGACCAGTGTTCTAGTGGTGACGTTTAGTCATCTCATTTAGCCACTTGTTAGCAAAGCTAGGAGGAGGAGTGTCTGAAATGAGGCCTCTGGTTGGCTGGTTGTTGAGGCACCACAGTAGCCAATCAGATGAGTGGAGGAGAAGTGACCCCTGACTGAAGTCCAGTCTGATAGCAGCAGGTTATAACAAACAGACACAGAAAGCGTCTTATCGTCGGGATCAGACGAGGCGGCAGAAGTTTATCTGAGAGGAATGAGCCGAGGTTGTGATCCGTGAACACATGAAGGGAAGTTGTGCAATGAGAAAATCAGAGAGTCGGAGTGAGAAGATGGGATGCAGGTCGGAAGCGTCGCAGTAAAACAAAACGTACAGAGAATAAATAAACTGAACAGATAAGATATCCTTCAGTTCAACAGGTTGTGTATGAATGTTAATAAATAGTAATTGTGAACAAGAAATAATCCTGAAATTCAACAAAAGCTATGACAAAAATAAATTCATAATTCTGCGTTGAAGTCGAGAATTATTGATGAACTTTATCAATAATCTGCTTCACGATGATGAAAGTTAGCTATTAATGAGCATAAAGAGATTTACATTTATACCCCCCCCACACAGAGGTGATCCCCACCGACAAGGTGGAGGTCGGCTTCAAAGACATCGACGCCGCCATCTTGGTGGGCTCCATGCCGAGGAAGGAGGGCATGGAGAGGAAGGACCTGCTGAAGGCCAACGTGGCCATCTTCAAGACTCAGGGAGCCGCCCTGGACAAGTTCGCCAAGAAGACCGTCAAGGTGACGTCCGAGTCCACCATTTTATTTCATGTCCTCTAATTATCATTGATGACTCATCGGTTGTCCTGGAGGGTTCTTTGTCTCGGGGCTTACTGGGATTTGTAGTTCAAACACGGGGACATTAAAGCGCTTACTCAGCGTTTCTTGTACCTTTTTTTTTATTTTCTTTTATTTTTTATTTTTTTGAACACATTCCTTTTAACAAAGCGAGCTGTTTCTCTGCGGCCGCTTTAACTCTTACAGCAGCTTTCTGTTTCCGGAGAAGAACAGCAGCCCGACAACGTGCCTCTGTGTGCTTTCAGTCATTTTTAGTTTAAGTGCGCAGAGAATGTTCAATATCACATTTAGATCAACTTGAGACGAAGGACGCATCAAAGGTTCACTCGCACTGTAGCTTCAGAGGCTTTGTGGAGATGATGTTTCTTCTTCTTTTATTTCAGCGTTACAGAATGTCTTGACTTCATACGTCACCTGGCTGCCGACCCGTGTGACCCCGTCAGTCTGACGGAGTGTTTTTTTCATTTCAATGTGTTTCAGGTTGTGGTGGTTGGAAACCCGGCGAACACCAACTGTCTGATCGCCTCCAAGTCTGCTCCGTCCATCCCCAAAGAGAACTTCTCCTGCCTGACCCGGCTGGACCACAACAGGGCCAGCTCCCAGGTACACACACACACACACACACACACACACACACACACACACACACACACACGCATGCACACAAACACACACACGCATAACATTTGTTTCCAGCGAGAGATATTAACGACTTTATTTAGTGACTTTGCTGTCGCTGCTCTAGAAACAATATTTAGTTATATTTAAATTATAAATCTAATCTTATTTTTTGTTTTTAAAATACAATGTATGTTTTCAGTCATAAAAACAGAGTACTGATAATAAATCCTGAAGATAACATCCCTACTAGTTCTCCGACACATTTGGAGGGACGGGTGAGCCGAGCGTCACGGTGTCTGCTACCTCACCACTAGACGTCACTAAATCGTACACACTGTTCCTTTAAATGTTTATTCCAATAATGATTGTTTTCCATTAATTATCACCAATAGGTCATATACTTGCATGACATCTCCTTTATTTCAAATGCATAGAATTACTGAGTGACGCTGCTGCTGTCTGTCTGTCGCTGTCCTGCAGGTGGCGATGCGTTGCGGCGTGTCCGCTGACAAAGTGAAGAACGTGATCATCTGGGGGAACCACTCCTCCACCCAGTACCCCGACGTCCACCACGCCAAGGTCAACGTGAACGGCGCCGAGAAGGCCGCGTACGACGCCGTGAAGGACGAAGCCTGGCTCAGAGGAGACTTCATCTCTGTGAGCGCTCGCTGTTAGAAACATGAAGAGCTACAATTCTTTTGGTAGTTTCTGTCTTCTTCTCAAACCGTCTCCTCTCCCTCTACGTCCTGCAGACGGTGCAGCTGCGCGGCGCAGCCGTCATCAAAGCCAGGAAGCTGTCCAGCGCCATGTCTGCCGCCAAGGCCATCTGCGACCACGTGAGGGACATCTGGTTCGGCACCAAGGAGGTCAGTGTGGACGAAGAGACGGCGAACATGATGGTTCAGTCTCACAGGGATGAGCGTTGTAGCGTTGTAGCACGTTTCTCCAGGCTTCTGGAAAGTTCTTAAAAAGTGTAACATGTAGCCAGAAGACACACCAAATCAGCTGTTAATAAACCATCTGACAGCTGCACAGTGTCTGATATGTATTGTTGCTGCAGGTTGTTGTTGTTGTTGTTGTTGTTGTTGTTGTTGATTCAGACTGACTGAAGTTGTTGTTGTGTTTCCTGTCGACAGGGTGAGTTCATCTCCATGGGCGTGTACGCTGCCGGAAACTCCTACGGCATCCCAGAGGACCTCATCTACTCCTTCCCCATCGAGATCAAGGTGGGTTCAACCAATCGGCTGCAGTCGTAGGCGCTGATGTCACAGCGTTCATCGTGTTTGGCAGCAGTGTGTGAGAATAACAGCTCACGGTGTGTGTGTGTGTGTGTGTGTGTGTGTGTGTGTGTGTGTGTGTGTGTGTGTGTGTGTGTGTGTGTGTGTGTGTGTGTGTGTGTGTGTGTGTGTGTGTGTGTGTGTGTGTGTGTGTGTGTGTGGAAGTAACAGATCCATGTCAAATCTAGTGTTCCCTGAAGGCACGGAGCTCTGATCAGATCAGCTCAAAAGAAAGAAGAGAGCAAGTCTAACTTTCAGAGATCCCTGATACCAATAGCCCTATGACCTTTCCCCTCACAGAACAAGACCTGGAAAATGGTCGACGGACTCTCCATCAACGACTTCTCCCGCGGCAAGATGGACGCCACAGCGGCCGAGCTGGTGGAGGAGCGAGACACCGCCCTGGACTTCCTGTCCCAGTGACGGTCACCTGCTGGCCAACAGCAGCACTTAGATCTCCCCAAAGCTCGCTGCTCGCGGCTCTGACCAGGAAGAAGCCGCCCTCCACTCTTATTAACCGTCCCAGTGTGTCACCTCTCTGTGTGTTTGTGTCTCTCGGCCACCTTATCAGAACACCTGTTTAACCACCACAACCTGGCCTCCTCCGTCTGCAAGACACCGAGAGAATGTCTCTGTCGGTAGATGATAACACACTCTAGCTGCCCAGAAACTGTAACGGAAACATGTTATCACCAATAAAACAACAAGGAAACTGAAAGACAGACGTCACGTTCTCGTCCATGCGTCTTTGATGTTCAGAAGTCTCATTATAGGAAACTTATCAGACGTTCTTGTATTGGACGTCACGATGAAAACCCCACAGAGGGGTCTACAACGAGTGTTCTGTCCTCAAATAGTGAAGCCCTACTGGCCCGACACCATCAGAGAAAGTTTGTTGCAGATATTTGGTACATATAAACTGGAGGCTCCTCTATGTTTTGTATGATCCGGGCTTCAGATCTCGTTTGGCATGGACCCTTGAAATGATTTCTATTACGTCCTCCAGTGTTAAGCAGTGGATCATTTTAACCACATGGGGGCAGCACTGAGCCAAACTGAACACAAGTTAAATCTCATATCAGAGTCCATGAGTGGGTTTGTTTGTGATCCTCAAGTCGGAACAATTTTAGCTTTTTATGGAGTAGAAGTGTTTAACTGCCCAAAAAGCTGCAGCTTTACCGTGTGTGTGTTTGTCATTTTAAGTTAAATTATAGTAATAAAATATCTAATAGAATACTATACTGTGGTAGACTAAGTAGCCTCATTTGAACAAACATGGATTGAGTCCAAATTCGATGCAATTGAAAAGAAAATGAATAAAATGGACATGAAACTAAATGAAACTGCCGTAAAATGTTACGAAATAGAGTAAAATGTATTAAAAACTAAAGAAAATAGACCATCCTGGGTGGGCGGGGCATGTTGTCTACTCTGATTGACGGGCGTCTTCCACCAATCACCGTTTTCGCGCACATTACGTCACTTGCGTTCCGTGACGTACTAGGCAGGCTGTCAGCTGTAGAGGCTCAACTGCAGCACGAGGAGGAAGAATAAGAAGAGGAAGCTGCAGCGGTTTTTAACGGTTTCGTTCGACTTTTTGTTTGTTACGAAGACTCCGGGTCTGACCTGTAGTGTGAAGGGTAGTCTGTCCCGGTCTGAGGTTGTCAGCCGTGTTTCTGAAGCTCTCCCGGTACTTGGACAGTGTGTTCAGGTGGGTAACTTAATAGCTTCGCGAGACAAACCTGCTCGTGCACGAAAAGTTTGTCCAAAAAACATGTGTTGTCTGCAGTTTTGGGGGGAAATTTAATGCACATTCAAAGCATTAAAACCCAAAACATGTCTGACCAGCTGGCATGAACCTGCTTCTGCACTGTGTGTGTGTGTGTGTGTGTGTGTGTGTGTGTGTGTGTGCGTGTCAGAGAGACACCAAGAAATTACCACACAGAAAAACAAGTTCTCACAAATACTCAAAAATATGCAAAGATACATGGTATCAAAATATCTAAATATAAGCACAAAGATTAGTATTCATATATAAAGTAGCATATATTGTAATGATACATGAATTAACTTTATATAATATTACTTTCAGTGGTGGAAGAAGTATTCTTCAACTTAAGTATTAAGTATTATTGGCAAAATGTACATAAAGTATGAAAAGAAAAAGTACTCACTATGGAAGTGAAATGTTGCATATATACTATGATATATGATGTTTCTGGATTAACACTACGGCTGCATTAATGTGTGTTAGATGTTTAAGTTTAACTAGGAGATGAACAACTGTACTCTGTAAAGAGACTAAAGCTGTCGGATACATTGAGTGGAATAATAATGACAGTATTTACCTCTGAGACAAAGCTGCATACAATGGAAATGAGTACAGCAAGTACCTTGAATCGTCAGTACTTGAGTAAATCTACTTAGTTACAATCCACCACAAATTACTTCCTTTCTAAACAATATTGCAAAGTGCTTTACAAGAAATCCACGGCGATACAAAACGACTTGAATGTAATTGAAGATATAATAAATATGTGAAATAAGTTAATAAATGGCAACAGAACTAAACAATGAAAAGGTAAGTCGTCCGAGGAACCGAGTCAGGAAGACATTAGTTACTTTAGAGTCATTTAATTTATTTGAATGATTTGAGAAGAAGTCGTTGGCAATGAAATCAGGCTCCTCAAACAAATATGTATATACAAAAAATGTAAAAATCTGGATCTAAGACATAAAATAGTACAGAAGTTAAATATATATATAAAGATATAATTACTATAAAATCAACTATATATATGTTTGGGCACATTAATTGCAAAGTGAATTAACTGTAATGTAAACAGGAATGTAGTGAACGTAAATGCGTCACGAGAGATGGATTAAAGTGGCGTCTTTGTGAATTTGAGAAGTAAACTTTATAACTTTATGATCCTTATATACAGTCTGCTGTATAACAGTTCAAATGGATTTAAATACTCAACTTGTGAACTTCCTAACTTTTCAGCTCACGCACCAACGGCCCATCGAGGTTTCCTTCACCGCTCTGTGATGACTGTAAATCTATTTCTAAAGACTCAGAATAAGTAATGAGTCACAGTGACACACTCTCTGAGGAGGTTATGTTGCATGTAAGCCACACGTGATAATAGAGAATACACTTTCAAGTACAATCAAGTCAATAAATGTACAACAAAACAAAGTTAAACTACTGTTATCTACATGAAAAATACCCTTTCTGAGTTGTTTCCAGAAACATCTTAAAGACTGTTCTGAGAGATGTCGGACAAGAAATAAACTCCCCCCCCACACACACACACACACACACACTATAAATACATTTACTGGATCAACACTCAAGGTTTCATATATTTATTTTCAAGTACAGTTGCAATTTTAGGGTCAAAACAAGTGCTTTTCATGGTACTGCTGTATGATGCAGCAACTTTCACTGATACTGGAACATTTGTTGCAAATAATTGTCCCGGTTTTACTAAACTAGAGCATCAAACATCTGTTTTATGTATATAATACTGATATATACGATATATGTCTGATTGTAGGGAAGCTTTTTTAAATGAGAGATCAAAGATATGAAGTTATTTGTAGTTGTTTTTATTGGTGAAATGCCTCTTCGTCCAGCGATGGTTTGCAGTTCGGCCAAGGCGTCGTCACTTTGATGCCTTTGTTTCAGAACTGACATTAAAACTATTACTTTTAATACTTTAGGAAATATAAACATAGTTTTTCTACAAAACTTTTCATTGAACAAAATAAGCCTAAACGTGTCGTGTATAGTACAGTTTAAATCGTCAACATTTTAATTTAAATCTTGAAGTTTAGTCCAACAACACTATGAACAACACGAGGCATCCGATGCCAGCTTTGACGGGTCTTGACAGTCACAGAATGTTCTCTGTTGCTACCGTTAAACATATTTGGGCTGTGATACCCAGCAAGAAATATTGTACCTTGTTTTTCTTCTTCTTACCACCTTGGAAACCGCTCAAAAATTCAACACTGTGTGAAAACTTTGATTGTCAACTCTCAAAAGCAGATGACAATTGGGCCAAATTTGCTTCAGAACTACACTAAATAAAACACACGTAGTGTTTTTAGGGCCGCTACTACACTTTATTCATTATCGATTTATCATTCAATTATATTATAATGACTTATTTAGTCAAAGAAATGTCAGAAGACAGTGAAAAATGGCCATCGCAAGTTCTCAGGACCCAAAATATTTAGCTTTGTCTGACGAACAGTTTAAGTTTACAACGTTACAAAATAGTGAAAAGCAGATCATCATCACCAGAGGTGAGAGAAGGAATTTTACCTCAAAGACACATAGTTTGAAATTCCGAGCATATCTCAGATTGAGGGATTGCCTCCACATGGCTCTCAACATGTCCGCGGTTGAGCTGGCGGCTTGCTGCTAACAGCGCTAACAGCGCTAACAACAGACACACAGAGCCACGGGTGAACCGGGGTCACATTCATCACATATGAAGCTGGTGTTTTAGAATACATTAAAGAAAATGTAATAAATTAAACTGTTATTAATTGATTGTCTGTCAACTAATTGATTAACCAACTTATTGTTTCAGCACTAATTGTTTTCTTAATTGTGTTTCAAACCCAAACTGGTGTGTGTGTGTGTGTGGCTGTGGGCAGAACAAACACACACACACACACACCCTGGCTTTGTGTGATTGGTGTGTGTGAGATTGGTGTGTGAGTGTGTGCGTGTGTGTGTGTGTGTGTGAGTGTGTGTGTGTGTGTGTGTGTGTGTGGCTGTGGGCAGGCCTTGTGTGGAGCTCAGGGTCGGAGCTGCAGGTCTGTGAGCTTCCTCTGAGCTGAGGATGAGGAGGACGTCCGTTGTTCTCTGACAGCTGTCTGTCGTTAGTGTTTTTATCTTTGGGACCATTTTCCAGGTTTTAAAAGCTGCTTCGTCTCCACAGATCGTATCATTACTGCCTCTTGTTTGTAAGCAGACGGGGGTAAAATGTCTCTTTTAACTGTAGCTGGTAAGTTTACGTCCACGTTGTTTAGCCGCGGTCTTAGGACGTTTTAGTGTGTGTGTGTGTGTGTGTGTGTGTGTGTGTGTGTGTGTGTGTGTGTGTGTGTGTGATTAGACTTTTGTCTTTTCCCAGATGTTACTGTCGGGTTTTCTGACTTGGTGTATTATGTAAACAATATTTAAGAGCTTAAAGTACAAAATGCTTTTGGTTGAAGAAAAGTTTCCTGTTAAATTTATCATAAAATATATGAAAACTATTTTATCCTCAAAATTCTGAGGAACGTTTACGTCGTTGAACTCCAGAAACGGAAACAAGGAGTTAAATTGCTCAGCAGTTGATTTCAGATAGCAGCTTTAATTGTTTAATAATTAGTTTAATATAACAATAATAGTAATAAAAGTATGTTAAATATTAAGTTGGACTAGTGTAGTTACTCTGTAAGAAGATGTTTGTTATTGAGTGAATTTGTTGCTGATGTGTTTACGTACAAACAAACAAATTTCAAATAATATAAAAACTTGAACGGTGGCCGTTAATTACAAAGATAATAATGTCAGCCTGTATATTGAGATGTTAACGATACAAAGATTTCACTTCATACATTTCGTACTAAAGTACAATTTCAGAACCTGAACCAGACCAGATTAGTTCAAGGTCAGTTCAGAAACATTTAGACTCAGCTGCACATATTTAACAGTTTGACCATTTTCATGTGAGAAAATGAAAAGTAATGTGTGTCACATATCATTCAAACCACAGAGACCTGACGCCCAGGTTATTTTATTTTCCATTGTGTGTGTTGATAGATGTTAAACTGCACGACACTGTTCTGTGCAAGTTGATTCTTCACTGTCAGTGTTTGGTCTCTAATGAAAACATAAATCAAACTGTGTGTCTTGCAGACCTGACCAGAGGAGTGATGACGGAGTTCCAGGAGAAGCTCCGTCAGCAGCACGAGGAGTTGATGCACCGCGAGCTGGAGGCGCTGCTCTCGACAGCCAACGAGGCCGAGGCCGAGGTGAGAAGAGCTCCATCTCCTCCCCAAAAATACAAGTTTATACCTGAAACCACACACAGCTGGAATGTTGTCAAAGTGTTTGGCAGACGAAGCTTGAGCTCCCAACATTCGACACGTTTCTGTATAATATCTCGACTTCATTGTAATACTGAGTTTCTGAGAAACGTCATCAGAATGTCACCGGGTGTGATAATCATACACTGAGTCATGGAGACGTCACCCGTTGGTTTGTGGACACTTTGAAGCCTCAAGTTTGGCATTTTGGCCGTCGCCATCTTGGCTTTTTGCAACCAGTGAGCAGAAGTGACGTAGAGACGCTGTATACGGCTCTGGTAACAACTTAAGTGGCATTAATTCTTATTCTTATTTTAAAGTCTTTTTTTAAAGTCTTAAATGTTGATTTGGGAACCACACATTGTGGTTTTTGGGTCACACGAGGTAACGAGGGTTATGGGCTAATTTATCTCTTACAAATATTTGTGAAGTGTTGCACACACAGAGTCCAGTCGGTCACCTTATCACACAGATAAAACAGACTCTGTTGAGAGAGGTGAACAACCCTGAGATCTCTCACACACACACACACACACACACACACACACACACACACACACACACACACACACACACACACACACACACACACACACACACACACACACACACACACACACACACACACACACACTCGTGTAATGCTGCAGTGAATGGGAATATATTGAAGACAAACTACAGATTTAAAATGCAGTCGAGCTGTTTACAGAATCGTCTTCATTGATAGTAGCAACCACAATACGAACTAAAATCTCTCAGAAAATCGGATTAAACTTCTCAGTTAAATCAAACTATTGTCTAAATCAGATCACTTAGTGTTTGTGTGCATGCATTTAAACACAGTCAGCAGGAATCTGGAAATATTCGTCCCTTTGTTCTCCATAATTTCACTTGGAACTGTTCCGTTCATTCTGCAGCAGTTGCACAAAGTTTTTGATTAAATGAGAAACTACTCCGTACTTTACCACGTGGTTATTTCATAGACTAGACTATTTATTTATTGAACTACCAGAATTGAGATATAAACCATTATTGAGATTTTACCTGCTTTTTAACAACACAACAAAAATATTGACTCGATTTTTGTTCTCGCTGTCACTTCAGTTTGGTTTAGTTCTTCTGACGTTTGGTTTGTTCTCTTTCAGATCTCCAGAAAAAATTTGGATGGCTTCAAGAAGCTGTTCCACAGATTCCTGCAGGTCAAAGGTCCTTCAGTCGACTGGGCCAAGATCAACCGGCCGCCGGACGACTCGGTAAGCACCAGATACCACGAGTCACACTGTTGGCCAGAGGCCGGGGTCTCATGTTTCAATCCTCTGTGCTGTGATCCAAGGTCAGTGTTCATACTGCTGAGGCTCAGGTCAGAGCATCAGGCTGCATTGTCATAGAAACACCAGAACATGCCGCTGCATAATCTACGGTCCTGTAAGTCCTGTGCTTACAGTGGCTGTGTCCTAACTCTAGTCTCAACTTAACCCTGCTGAGGGGAGTTCGTTCCACACAGTCGAGACTTGGTAGAGCAGTGACCGGCAGCAGCAGAGCGTAGTGGATGTAATGCGCTTTAATTACATTCCCCACGGTAACAGTTAGTTATACGGAGCAGTGATGGGCTACACACACACACACACACACACACACACACTCATAGAACAGGAGTAGTGGAGCAGAAGTATAAAGTAGCACATAATGGAAATGATCAAGTGAAGTACAAGTACCTCAAAATTGTACTTGAGTAAATGTACTTCCACCACTGGACAAGAGTGAGCCTTCACGCAGCCTGTGTATTGATGTATTGATTTTTAAATTACAGGAGATTTGTTTCCACCATCGCTCGTGAAACAAAGGGAAAGAAAGAAAGAACACAGTTATTGTGAATTTAATCAAAGCAGTTGGCCTGGAGTCGAGGCGATGCCGTCAATGAGTGAAATGTACACCAAAGAGATCCAGACGCTCATCAACTCTCTGCATCACGTACAAATCCAACTGTAGAGATAAAATAGACTCGACGTGTCCTGATGTAACTCTGTCCTGGAAGCACAGAGATGAAAACGATCCGTCTGATCATCTGACCAGCTAAAATAATGTGGCACTGTTCCAGAAACCAGATCTGAGGACAGAGGACACTCGGGCTAAAGCCAGCTATTTGTCATCATGGGGACATTTCACACACACACACACACACTCACTCACTCTGTCCACCCCTCAGTGTTCCCAAAATACCCGAGCCCAGTGAAGGTTAGGACTAAGAATAGTCTTGACTGCCTCAGCATCGAAAGTCTAGTTTTAGGGCGGCGAGGTCAGAGAGACGGTGACATTTGTCTCCTGTGGGACTCTGGACACTCACTTGTCTTCATGTCCACCCCTCACCCCCTTATTCCCTCACCCCTCCACTGTTACCTAACTGCTGTTAATAATGACCAGATCTCACAAGACATCGTTATCGTCATGAAGGCTAATCACAGGACATGAAACACTATATCCTGAGTGCACTTATGCAACACACACACACACACACACACACACACACACACACACACACACACACACACACACACACACACACACACACACACACACACACACACACACACACAGTGTCCATAAATGCTCGTGTCCTTTCTGTGTGCCAGGCGGCTGTCATGTGACTCTGGTGAGCTTTTAAAGGTCAGAACTGCAGCTCTGGACGGGAATAAGTCAAACTTTGTTTCCTGCTTTATTTGTTTTATTTCCTCCTCCGTCATCAGAGCTGGTTTCTGAAGCATGAAGCTCGTCCTGTAGCGGTTGAATCATTTAAACAGTAACAGTCCCACATTGAAGGAGAGTCACTGGCATCTCTGTGCACCCAGTGAAGAGATCCAGGGCCTGTTTAGCCTAGCGTAGCATTTGAGGGTCATCAGCTTTTTGTCAACACATTTAAATGTTCTGAGGTTTTTGTTAAAGCCTCTCTGACTTTTCTAGTGTTTTAGTCTGTAAATTAATTTTCCCATGCGTGTCATTTGATGTGTATCACGATATCAATATGATATATAAATAAAGAAGTATAATAAAGATATAAATTGCCCGGCCCTAACAGCGTCACATTGAGTCTTTAAGGCCCAGGTTTATGCCGTGTTGTCCCTTTAAACGTGTCCGTGTCTCTGCTCAGATCCGTCCCTACGAGAAGATCAAGACGGAGGGTCTTCCCGACAACATCACCGCCAGCCTCAACAAGCTCGCTGTGGTCAAACTGAACGGCGGTCTGGGAACCAGTATGGGCTGCAAGGGCCCCAAGAGTCTGATCAGCGTCCGCAACGAGAACACCTTCCTGGACCTGACCGTCCAGCAGATCGAGGTAGAGTCGCACAACAAGCCCGTCTTCAATCTTCAGACCAACACGGAACTGAACTCTCGTTTTCTCTCTGTCGTCGTCGTTTCCAGCATCTGAACAAAACGTTTAACGCCGACGTGCCGCTCGTTCTCATGAACTCCTTCAACACTGACGAGGACACAAAGAAGATCCTGCAGAAATACAAACACCACCGCGTCAACATCCACACCTTCAACCAGAGCAGGTGCAGCGCGCACACACACACACACACACACACACACACACACACACGGGGAAAGCACTTGTGCCAAAGCTTGAAAGTGCTACATAAAGCCAATTATCATTATTATTAGTTTAATGTTATTATTGTTGGCTATCTCTAGTTTCTTATGTTCAACATTTCCTTTGCAAACCGACCAATGTACATTTCTGTTTTGTCCAGTTTAGTTGCAGCATAAAACAAACTGTCCCTGAAGTGCGACACCAGCGATCACATGTTCTCCTCGCAGGTATCCGAGGATCAGCAAGGAGTCGCTGCTGCCGATCGCCAAACACATGGGGATGAACGGTGAGAACGGGGAGGCCTGGTACCCGCCGGGTCACGGAGACATCTACGCCAGCTTCTCCAACTGCGGGCTGCTCGACAAACTCCTCGCCGAGGGGAAGGAGTACATCTTCGTGTCCAACATCGACAACCTGGGCGCCACCGTCGACCTCTTCATCCTCCACCACTTGATGAGCCAGCCGGCCGACCGGCGCTGCGAGTTCATCATGGAGGTCACCGACAAGACCAGGGCGGACGTTAAGGTCAGCGCGGGGGTTTTATTCGTGCGGTGATCTCGGGCGAGGCGTGGCTCTGCTCTGCTCTGCTCCGCTCCGCCTCTCAGCGCTTCCTGTTTCCTCCCCTCTGCAGGGCGGTACGCTGATCCAGTACGAGGATCGCCTGAGGCTGCTGGAGATCGCGCAGGTGCCGAAGGCCCACGTCGACGAGTTCAAGTCCGTCACCAAGTTCAAGATCTTCAACACCAACAACCTGTGGATCTCTCTGCCCGCCATCAAGAGGCTGCAGGAGAAGAACGCCATGGACCTGGAGATCATCGTCAACCCCAAGGTGACGCACACTCGTGAAAGAGCAACGCCTGTGTTCTGAGCGGTAAAACATCTAAATATAGAGCAGACTTAAACTGATGTTTATTGTTTAGGGGGACCGCCATCTACTGTAACTACTACACTGAATATGTATAAGTACCTCATACAAGCCAACTGTCTCTGTGCTAACAATAAGACCGACTGAGTTGATGCTGTCGTTTCCTACTCTAACCCAAACCCCCGAATGTCTCTCCAGACGTTGGACGGCGGTTTGAACGTCATCCAGCTGGAGACGGCCGTGGGCGCCGCCATCAAGAGCTTCAACAACGCCATGGGTGTGAACGTCCCCCGCAGCCGCTTCCTGCCCGTGAAGACGTCGTCCGACCTGCTGCTGGTGATGTCCAACCTGTACAGCATGGACGCCGGCTCGCTCACCATGAGCAAGAAGAGAGAGTTCCCCACCACGCCGCACGTCAAGCTGGGCAGCTCCTTCACCAAGGTCAGCAACGACGGGACGACACGAGCAGGGAGGCGTTTAAACACAACTTCTGGTGTCAGAAGGTTCTTTAAAAAGATATTGAATGTTAAGTTTCTTGAGATGGACATCTTGTTATCTTAATGTCACAGGCTTTGTTTTTACGTGATATCTTTATTTACTCTTTTCAGGAAAGAAAAGTCATGTAACGTCTACTTTAACGTTTATTACATCGACATAGTTAAAGGGTTTCCTCAATGCTGCTGCAGAGGGGTGGATCATGAATCAATAAGAGGAACTAGTTCCAGACTTTGGGAGTGAGCTGAACTGTAACGTTGCTGTTGGTTGTGCAGGTTCAGGAGTTTCTGTCCAGGTTTGAGAGCATCCCGGACATGTTGGAGCTCGACCACCTCACCGTGTCGGGAGACGTCACCTTCGGAAAAAACGTCTCTGTGAAGGTAAACAGTCAATGCTGCACTGCTAGTTACTGGTATGAAAAATACAATAATTCAACATTTTATTTATAGATAAAAGCATAGTCTGGTGTGTCGAAGAAAGTCATAGTATGTTGAAAAGGTATTTAAAAAGTCATACTATAGTATGTGGTAGCTTAATATATAATACGTCATAATTTATTCGTTGATTATATATTGTGTTAATAATCTGAACCTTCAAAGGAACTTAAGTTGCCACATAAATGTACTTTAAGTAGAATATACACTGTATATTAGTATTTTACTAAAGTAAAGGATTTGAACACTTCTTCCACTGAATGACATCACTGTCTTGGTGATCCAAACAGGGAACCGTCATCATCATCGCCAACCACGGAGACCGGATCGACATTCCGGCCGGAGCGATGCTGGAGAACAAGATCGTCTCTGGAAACCTGCGGATCCTCGACCACTGAGGCATTCTGGGAAAAACAACCAACAAGCCATTCGCACCTTGAAGACACTTGAGGAGATTCTTTTCTCTGATGAACTCCGCTTCTTTTATCGACCTCCTCCTCGTGTTCGTGATGCACGAGGACTTGAGGAAACCCGTCGCTGATGAGCCTGAGCCCGCTGCGCTCGTCTGATGCCCGACTTCAAATTAGAAGTTTGGGGATTTTTAACTGCTCAGTTTCATTTATCCTTCTAGATGGTTGAACTAGAATGATAAATGTTTGGTTTCCAAAATAAAAGTCTCTAGAAAGTCTGTAGATATGATGCTTTTTCATGCTGAATGACTACATACATACACATATTTATATAATTCCTGAAAATAAAGTTTTTGGCTTTGTAATAAAGGCCTTCACATTAAAATGCATTTACATGGAGAACAAAACAAGACTGGCATTTAAAAGAGACAAAGACCCTCTGAGCAACAGCTCAATAACAGAAGAAATCCGTCATTGGTGAAATAAACTGGAAGCTTTTTAGCATCAAAATGTGTTCAGATTTAAACATGAACAGCTTCCTGTTTCACAATAAAGCAGCTTTTAACAAACTGGAATTAACAGGCGACGTGTTGCTTTAGTGAAGCTCTTCTTCAGAGTTCACAGTAGAAATAGAAGGTTAGTGTAGAGTCAGCACTTTGGGAATACCAGCTGAACACATCACAGTATAAACCTCCACAGCCTGACAGCAGAGGCTCATGGGAAAGAAAAAAAAAAAAGACTCAATATTTAGAGCCCAGTTGCACCTTTAAGGGTCACTTTTCTGGACTGGAAAACAAATCCAAGTTCCAACAGGATTCTCCTCTCATGCACCACTGTGTGGACATCGACTAAACAGAAGTTTAAATCATTTCGCTCTTCTATTGGGACCAAAACTATTCCAAATGTAAATAAACATGTGGTGCCTAATTATAGTGTATTTTAATCTCTGATAAAGTAATTGAAAAGAAGAAAAACATGGATATAACCGGTGATTACAAAGATTTGGACGGTGCTGTGTGCCGATGTGACGGACAATTATTAAATGAAATGAACAAAAACAACCTTTGTATCAGTACGATGTTACACGAGCCTGAAAAGTAAAATGTGCTGAACAACAGACTGAAGAACAAGTCGCTCCGTCATCCCGTTTTATTCACATCAGGTTTGAAGGAATCAATACATTTTGGATTCTCATACATGCAGCCCAACACACACACACACACACACACACACACAATCTTTCACACACACACACACACACACACACACACACACACACACAGTGGTATGGTAGGCACACTGTAGTGGAGCGCTCAGATGTGTCGTCTCTGACAGTCGATCAAAAGTAGGCACTTCTGAAGCAGACAGCGATGAGTTAATGCTTCTTGATCTCAAGAAACTGACAGCTGCAGTCACATCACACTCCGATTCTGACGTATACACACACATATATATATATATATATATATATACTGTATATATAAAGATGATTTGTTCCTAAACAGCCGAGGTTGTTGCGTCACATTATTTCAGGTTGGAAAAATAACATTGTCTCAATAATAAACCTGCTGTATTAAAGTACTGTAGCTGATTGAAGTCTGTAGTGTCGATGTAGGTTTCAGAGACTTGAGGCGATGCGACCGCAGCTGGACAGATGTGTCAGTTTGAGCTCAGAGGGACTGAACTTCACTCAGGAACAGAAAATCTAACGTTTGAAGAAAACCGAAGCGGGTAAGTGCTGTAGGTGTGGTCCTGTAATCGGACTCAGGTGCACTTCAGTGAAGCATAAAGGTCTATCTTTGCCCACCATGTCCTGAGAACAGGATCGGATCAGAGGGAGCGCTCCAAAACCACACCAGCACAGTGCCGGCTTGAGCCGGGCGACCGTGACCCAGAACACCTGAACACAAGCGTGTGTTGGTGAACGTCTTGAGACGGGATTCACTGATAACGGCCCGAACACTAACGCCCCGGCTCACACGATTACCTCCGACTGTAGTTTTCCTGCTTGAATGTATTTTGGATCAACAGGAAGGAGTCCTCACTAACGAGCAGGCAAACGTCGTTTTGTGCACATTTCAATTATTTTTGGTTTTCTTCGTTGAAAAGTCAAACAAACAGATTTTCTGTTCCGTTTTTTGAGTCGTTTCAGTTTCATTGGAAACAAAAAGCTCACGTTCTTCATGCAGGTTAAATAAAACGACAGCAGGAGGGAGGACAGCAGTCTGAGTCAACAGCCGATTTTCATGCTTCATGTTCTGCAGTCAGACTCATCGATCGACTCCACGAAGAAGAAACGCGTCTCTGGATCCTCACGGCTGAAGGAAACTGAATGCATAATTGGACAGTTTGAAGGAAACTAATGTCTAATCAAAGAGTTTATTCCTCAAATTAGAAAGTGTTTTACTTTGGTAACGACAGGATGCTGCTGAGAGTTGTGATGCGTTCACAGTCTGGATGTTTGTTTAAGGTTTTCAGGAAATGAACTCTTCAATCACACATTTATTTTGTTTTCCTTCAGGCCTCAAACCGTCTCGAGTATAAAAGTTTAAGAATCCTTTGAACCACAGCGAAGAGAAACCAAAACCAGCTGATGAACGAGGTTCGGAAAAAAGTTTGGAAACACACGCGAAGGGAACCCTGTTGATTCGTTCAGAAGCAGGAAGAACAAAAAAAAATTAAATTATCTCCGGAGCGATCCGCGTCATCTGAACCCAGAATCCTCGGCTGTGAAGTTTGAGCAAAGAGCCAAAGCAACATCTGTTTCAGTGATGATAAAAATCCCTTCAGCTCCAACATCTGGAGACAAAGTTCGCCACAGTACAGAATGTCTTCAAGACGACCGAAAAATAAATTACCCGCCACTTCTCTAATATTATCTACACCCTTAACTCGCACTAAAACCGTCTAATGTTTGAGTATTTCTGTTGGATTGCACACAGTGAGAGGAGGTGGCAGCAGTGTTTTAAAGGAGGCTCTGTGTGTTACTTGAAGTCTTTTTAAGGTGGAGCTGTTCAGGAAGCCCCCCCCCCCGGCTTGTGGCTGCTTTTCTCCTCCCAGTTTTGTATTTTTGGTCCCTTCGGGCCGGCCGGCCGCCTGCCTGTCGGCCCCCCATGAGGCCGGCCTCACGTCTCCGGGTCTCATCGGTCGGTCCTGGACGTCCCGTCGTCCTCCATCACCTCTTCTGCTCCCAGATCTCAGCCATGTTCAGCTCGAGTCGGTCGAGGTTCTTCAGCGCCTGAACGTTCTCCGTGTAGAACGCGACGTCCACCACAACCAGCCTGCAAACAACAGCGGCCAGTTAAAACTATCCATTGATTTTATTAATCGCCATCTATTGCGTCCTTTTTCTGTGAGTTTTGGTCGGTTGTGCACTAAACTTTTATATGAAATGAGACTCGTTTACCCGTTCTGAGGTCCTCCGTCATTAACGACTCCGAGTCGAGCCAGCTGCCTCTTCAGGTGCATCTTAAAACTGGCATTAATCCTCAGAAACAACATCTGCACAGAGAGACACACATCTGTGTGAGAGCGCCGCGCGTCTCCGTTCACTCATCTTAACAACAGACGAGTGCGTCGTGTCGAGTCTCACCTGCGTCTGCTCTTCAGGTAAAAGTTCAGAAATGGCTTCGTGCATCTTCGCCATCTGTTTACAGGCGTTTCTGAAGCAGGCCGACGGCATCGGAGCCTTTACTTCATACTGAGGACACAACAACAACAACAACATGACTAAACATCTGCAACACAGCTGGGAATCAAACCAACAACCCAAAGTGAGCCAGGGTTTCCCTCGATGGAGTGGTGAGTGATGGATGAGCTACACGTTTTAATTCAGTGTTAACTAGTGAGATAAACATTAAGAAAAGTAATACGATAACTAATCTCTGCATCACCCTCCGGGTTCATGCTGCGTGTTACAACTGAAGCGAATACCGTGCGATATTTGAAAAATGAACAAATATTAAAAGCAAAAACTATTTTTGAAAATAACGCCGTAACTTTGTGAAACGCAGAAATTGAACTATACTTGATTACGGGACATTATTTCAACCTTAAAAGTCACGTTTATTTCTTTATATCGATATATTTATTTATCATCAAAAACAACTGATGAGGCAGAAGAGGAAACACTCCTGATAGTGATTTAACTTATCGACACTGGAAATGTTTTTATTACACTTTATCACAAGCTTTACTTCAACAGGGTCTCAAAGATGGCCGACGGCTGTTCTTTTAGATTCTGTGACGTAAAAAAAACTGACAAAGACTGAAGGTTTAACCCGATATATATATAGATAGATATAGATAGATATACCAGATTTACTTTACTTATTGTAAATGTTTGTCTTAATATTTATGATTTGTGTTTGTTTTTAGGTTTTGTTTTATTATTATTATAAACACAACAGTAAATTCCATGCATGTTAAAAGTTACTTGGCAATAAACCTGTGGCGCCCCCTCCACATGTGGCAAAGTATGAAAAAACACGAGTAATGGTGCGTATAATATCTCATTACATTTGAGCTCACTTTCTCCTCCCAGTAGAAATAAATCCTTAATAAAACATAAAAGTATTCTTCAGAAAAACTACATCATCCAGCGTTATGCTCAAATAATTCTGCCTTTTTTCAGCTGGATGTTAAGTTACAAACACGTCACCGTTTGCTCAGTGATCAAACTGAAACACAGCGTGCAGCAGAACATGCTGCTCTACACCAACTCAACACGTTCGAGCATTTGGAACGTGATCTCACCTTCGATAGAACCTTCTCAAACAGACTGTCCATGATGGCCACCAGCTTAGCAGAGATCTCCGCTACGTGGTCGTTGTAGTCCTGCAAAGCAACAAACAGCCTCAGAAACACCTCAAAGTAGGAAAAGGAAATCTTTGGGAATTCTACATTTTTTTTTATGCATACGTGAGCATACGTGAGCATCCGTTTACGTGCGGTACCTTGGTGATGTGGTCAAAGTGTCGGAGGACGCTGAACTGTTTGGGCTGCAGTTTGGTCTCAAAGTGAGCTCTGATGATGGGAATGTAGTGAACCACCAGCTGCAGGCAGCGGGAAGCCAACGCTGCAAACACAACACAAAACCTTTAGCGTCTTCATCTCCAGGCAGACTGAAGCTGGGACGGGTGCGTGCAGCCGGTCCTACCCAGGTTTTTGGTGGTGATGGTCTTCAGACCGACAACCTGCAGAGCTCCGGCTCCCAGAACCAGCTGGCAACTCCGAGAGTTGAAGTGCTGCAGAAAACACAAGAAGAAGAAGAAGAAGAAGAAGTGCTTTTAAAAAAACACAATGCCGAGGTAACGGTGTGCCATTAACGTTCTACGTTTACTTTAAAAAGTGACACATAAATGACCTGAAGGGGGCGCTGTGATCTGTGTCACTTAAAGTATGTTACATTCAGTTATCGACAGAGATGGAGGAAGTACTTCTACTGAAGTAAAAGTAGTAATACCACAGTGTAGAAATACTCTGTTACAAGTAAAACTCCTGCATACAAAATCTAAGAAAAGTACAAGAGTATAAGTATCAATATAAAATATATCACTAAACAGTGAGCGGGACGTCCTGCAGGGACCGTTAGGGTTCACACAGGGACGTGGTCCGAGTGTTGGAGGCGGTTCTGACCTTGAGGAGGTCCGACAGACGCGTCAGCATGTCGGTGGCGATGGACGGGATGTCGTTGACACACTGACAGTATTCCAGAAAGATCCGGATCAGCAGCAGAACCGTCCTGAAGAGACAGAAAGACGACCGTCACAACATCTCTATCTTGTGGATATTTTCACTGCATCAGCATAATAGTCGTGAACGTCAACTGTTTCTGTGCGATTGGTTTTAACTGCTGAGGTCACGTACCCGACGACGGCGTATTTCTGCCCGTTGACGAGCAGAAACTCGGCGGGCTTCCTGTCCTCTGGAGCTGCACACAGAACGACAACATGTCACAGCTGAAGTCTGCAAATCCTCACTTGTATTAATGGAGTTCTGCTCGACGTCTTTGTTTTTAAATCATAAATGCTTCCTGGGACAGGTTATTGATACGGCCCTACTATAACGTATTGATGGAGCGCTCTAGAAACACGTCAGTCCAAACATCTCCTCAGTCTGTTAACGCAGAGTCTGTTTGTTGAACACCAGTCTCCTTATTGGTGCACTGAACGTGCTTTTATTTGTTTAAAGGGATACACTCCCATCTTTTGCTGCTTCGTGGTGTGAATGCACTCAATGTAAGTCGTGATTTAAAGCAATTCTTTCCTGTATAAGCTTACAGCTTTGCAAACATTCATTTTAGATTTGATTCAAACTTGTGTCTGAAACCATAAAACTAACAACTAAACTCTGAAGCCTAAAGCTGCATGTCTTTGTGAAGTTAAAAGCAGCTCCTTGTTGGTGAATGAGTGCGACCGTGTTTCATAATAAAGTGACTGTCAGCCTTTTCCAGTAACTTCTCTTATCACAGCTTTTGGAGGTTTTTCTGCCGTCGTTGACGGACAGTTTGAAACCTCTTAAAGGAAAAGCAGAGAGGAGTAAAGAGCTGATATCCCTAAAGGTTTAGGGGGGTTCAGGGTACCTGGGATTTTGCGCTCCGGTAGTGTTATTCTTCCATCCGCGATGGAGTTCACCAGATCCTGGAACTCAGCGGGAACCTCGGCCTGCTTCCAGCGCTCGTTATCCAGGAGCAGGCTGAAAAACAACAAACATCAAAGTCAACAACTGGGAGTCAAACTGAACGTTGTGAAACCAGCACAGAAATCATGAAGGGTTTAACTGCTGCTCCTCAGCCTCTTCTTTCCTACGTGACATCAGCATATCACTACATTTCTGATGTGCAGGGTAACCTGAGTTTGTTCTTGCGCTCGTCGTGGAAGCGGTGGACGAAGCGGTTGGCCTGGCTCTGCAGCGCCCCCCTCAGGGAGACGCTGCGCCTGCTGCACAGCTCCTCCGTGTCCCGGACGAAACCCTCCACGGCCCGAGAGAGGCACACGAACTCGGCCGAGCTCAGACGCGCCAGAGAGCCGTCCTGTTGGGAGACGGAGACGATCGGTGAGGTCCCATCAAACCTCCACACACTTACTCATTAAAACATTTAGGTTTTAATGAGCGTCGAACCTTTGCAACTAGTCAAGCAAAGATTTCACACAGCCTTTAAATAAAATGTTAGTTTTTTCCTTCACAGATGTGTGGTAATGTTCCACGAGTGGCTTTGGTTTTGATGATGACGTCATCGTGATGTCACTGTACCTTGGCTCTGGCTGTGAGGACTTTGACGCAGCGGTCGTGGCTGACGTCGGAGGCGGTGTGCAGCAGCTCCTGGAGGTTGTTGATCACACGGTTCAGCTCCAGATCAGAGGGCATCATGCTCTCACCGGACCTGCAGACAAACGCACAATCACAGACAACAGTTAACAGTTAACGTGCGTCACATCATCTTCTTTTTACGTAAAGAATCACAATAGACACAAATATCTAAACATTGAAATGGAAGAGAGAACTCTCCGGTGACATACATGAAGCTCTGCTCCCTGCTGATGGAGGTCTCTGCTGAGTCGCTGCCGGCTGCCTCCGCCCGACTCTGCTGGATCCTGGAGCCCACGGCAGAGCTCTGATCCTGGACCAGCTGCTGCTGCTGCTGCTGCTGCTGCTGCTGGGCCTCGTTCAGAGCGTCGCTGATGAACAGACCCTCGTGGGTGAGGTAGGCCAGCTCGGCTTCCCCCTGTAGGAGCGACGGGCCGCGGGGGGCCTCCTGAACCGAAGCCCCTGATCCGGCCGCCTCCTCCAGGAGCCGGTTCCTCTGGTTCGAGGCCAGAACCTCCAGAACCACGTTCTTGATCACGCTCAGCGTGGCCTGACAGACAGCAGGGAAACCAAAGATGCATTCAGTCATGTTTGATCGACTCTGTAGGAGCACGAGCACCTGATGACACCTGTGCATCAGTATAGAGACGGTAGAAAGCTCCAGAAGACTTCCGAGGAGACTTGTGAGCCGAGATTATTTTGTTACATAAAATGGATTCACCCACCTTGATCCTCTGCAGGAAGAGAAGGAAACTCTCAAAGATGTTTCTCAGCAGCTCGAACCACTGAGGGAACGTCATCAGACGCATCTGGTCAAATAGCCTTCACACACACACACACATTACATAAGGTTAACATCCTGTTCACTTCTTTTAGCACTGCGAGTTGTTCGTATGGAGTGATTGCATTCTTCAAAGAAAGCCCCCACATGCATGAGAGTCAGCACATATGCAAATTCGTACGTGACAACTTCTGTGAGGATTATCTGCTTATTATTTATAAGCGTTAGCAGACATGCTTCCTTTCAAAGTTTAAAATGACTCATGACTGAACCCATCACACATTTCCTGTTATAACGATAACTCACTAAGAGAGACAGAGAGATATAGCAGTGGAAGACAAAGTACTCTGATCTGTTACTTAAGTAAAAGTAGTAAAACCACACAATAGAAATACTCCGTTACGTCCACATCTCTACTCACTTTGTGACGACTTCAGTGTCAATATCTTCTATGTTCAAAACATTTTCTACCACACACTGAAACACACAAACATGTCAGATTAACAATCCCGTAATAACTAAATGATGGATCTGTAGTTCATAACGTGCTCCACACAGTCGGGGGAGGTTTTACCTGAGAGACGATGGCCTTAGCGGCCATGATCGTCTCATCGCTGTAAATATCCAGAAAGTCCAGCTTCCTCTGCCGCAGCAGGCCGAACACCAGAGACTCCAGACGCTCCTGAATCACACACACACGCACGCACACACACACACACACACACACACACACACACTATAAGTGTTAAAACATAAACAGAGTCCTCGACAGTAAAAGTGCAGATTCTAAATGTAAGCAGGTCAAAGTCGGGAGGCGGCAGCGCTTCATTCGGCAAGAAATGTGATTCAAGTTGATGTAAATTAGGATTTCTAACCGCAGATCAAACAAATACAAGAAGCACAAGAAGCAAATCTGTAGTTTTCATAATCTGAACCATTTCATCCAAATTTAATTTTGTACCACAATATCAAAATCCTCACTTTATTGATCTCTATATGATTCGACTGAGAATAAATGTGATTGAATTTATGTTAAATTGCAACAAATACACCACCAAGCCCAAAGATTATTCTTCAGTATAAATAAAATAAAATCAAAAAGTATTCACGGTGTTTCTTTAACCTGCCTGGAGACCAGAGGGATTTAAAACGTGTGTACAAATGTTCTACTTCTGTTTAAAACACAATCAGAAACCTTTTAGTGGTTTCAATGAGCTTTGATTGCCTCCATGACATCATCCGAATCATCTGAAGCAGTTAACTCCACCCATCTGGCACGCCAAGCACATTAAAACAAACAACTCACGATGTGATTGATCACTGATCCACATTGAGACAACTGAGCCGGATTTCAGCAGCAGGCGTGATTTCCGTGTGTGTGTGTGTGTGTGTGTGTGTGTGTGTGTGTGCGTGTGTCCCACCTTCTGTGAGGCAGCGTTTGTGTTGTGGACCTGTGACGAGCACATCATCCGTTAAATACGCAACAGTTCACTTCATCTAACTGTGAAGCGTCTCTGTGAGTGAATGAAGGGACAGAAGTCTGTGCACGAAAACCTGAGATTCAAACGAACCTTGAAAGCTAAATTTAGTTCATCACAAATTCAAAAGCCAATTGTTGGTTAAAAACGCACTCGGCACAGAGCGACCTCTTGAGTACAGAACGTTTGCATTAAAGCCGTTTTTGGATGTAAACTTCAACCTTCCATCTACAAATCCCCCCGGATATTATTGGATGTTTCACAAATGACTCTCCTCGCTTTATTATTTATTTTACCCGTTTTATCTTTAAATGTATTATTACATGAAGGACAACCTCCATATCTATTATTCCCACCTGGGGCTGAACACTGTGTGAAGAGGGTTTCACATATAAAAAGGTGACAAACACGGGAATGAATGAATGAATGAATGAATGAATGAATGAATGAATGCTCTGGAGGTGATGGAGGACTTTGTTCAGACCTTCTCGAGGACCAGCGGCTCGTCCTTCAGGACGCGGTTCAGGTCGCTGCGGGCGTACATGCTGAAATCCTCCACCATCATCTTATCGATCAGCTTCTCCAGCTCGCACAGCTGGGAGCCCAGATGTCTGAGGGGCAGACAGACAGAAGGTCAGACAGAAGGTCAGACAGACAGACAGACAGACAGAGAGACAGACGGTCAGTAGCATCACAGCTAAAGTTTGTGTGGTTCCTGACTTCCTGTCTTTTCACATCAAAACTATTCATCTTCTGCTGTGAAGATTGAGCCTCATGTTTTCATCTTTGCTAAACTGTTATCAACTATTGAACAAAAAAAGGCTAAAAACCCAGAACATTGTCTGTTTGTGAATAAACAGATTGCACAGTCTAACTAATTAGTGAAAGTAAAGCCAGATGAGAATTACCTTTGTCCCCCCCCCCCCCTTCTCTCCTCACCTGAAGCTGTGGATTCCCTGCAGCTCCTGCTGCAGCACCTCCTTGGTGGTGGAGATGAGCTCCAGCGCTCCGACGAACTCGGAGGTGGAGAGCAGCAGCTGCACGGTGGGCTGCGTCTGATGCACCGCCGCCATCAGCTTCAGCTTGTTGTGCAGCTTCACGCAGTTGTTGCGGGTCAGGGCGGTGCGGAGGGCCTGCAGAGGCCCCTGGCACATGATCCGGTCGATGGCGGCGGTCCGGCCCCGCAGGACGGCCACGGCCCGCTGCGTCTCCTGCAGCCGGTCCTGCAGCTCGTGCTGCGAGGACATGGCGTGGAAAAACGCATCGGAGCGCAGCGAGATCTGCCGGGCGATGCTCACCTCCACCACGTCCAGGTAGTGACTCAGCTGGAGAAAGAGGCACGGAGCTCACGTTGAAGTTACACTTGTGAGAAAAGCCAGAGTGGCGCGAGGTGCGTATTTTCTGCGGAGCGGATGAGCGAGTTCACCTTCTCCTGCAGCAGTTTGGAGGAGGCCACGTCTCTGCTGCTCTTCCCTCCGGCACTGTTGAAGTGCGACCAGGGCAGCACGCTGTTGAAGGTGGCGGGGTCCTCCAGGGCAAATTCAGGCTTCATGAAGATCTGCAAATTCAAACCTTGTGAGACACCCAGACATGTCGGTCCAATAATGACTCAAACATCTGGATCGGATGTCGGTGAAAACAGGCCGATCTGTTATCAGATAACATTATTTTAATAAACAATACATTCCATTTATATCCGTGTGTTTATTTGTTATATTTGAGTGAGTAAAGTCAACAGTGGAGACAGCGTAGTTATAAAACTAAAAACACCCTGAGGACTAAGTTCATTCACAAGATTAAGTTAATATATTAGACTTAAAATAAATAAAATCGTTACCTTCGGGACTTGTTCCAGCTCAGCTCTGGATTTGTCTAAAAACAAGAAACGTCGTTTGTGATTCAATAAGTCAGATGTGTTTCAGCTTATTTTACATTCTGAACGAGTTGTTTGATACTAAAGTATTTTGTTTCTGTGGAACACAACAGTTTGATTGTGGATGAAAATCACCGGAAACATGAAGATGACACCTGTTGTTGAAGCTTGTGAGGGATTTCCTGCTATTATAAAGCATGCGTTTGTTACAATCAACATAAATACAAATGTACAAAAGTACTGTAATAACGTTACTTACAAAAGGTTTTTAGTATAGCACTACTCAACCAACGTCAAAGTACTTTACACAAAACAAAAAGAACCAAAGAAACAGTAATAAAATACACCGGTAAAACAAATGGATGAAAAATGAAAATGTGCAGCGTATGAAACACAATTATCAGAACGATTTGGAGGAATTACTGAAAGGTTAAACAACGAAAAGACGTTCTCAGAAGTGATCCAAAGGAAAACTGAAACTGTTTTGGTTTGTGAAAAGTGCAAAGAGTCAGAACCAAACTGTCCCATTACTCATCTATAGTATAGAAAGTATATCTCATGTTCACAACAGTCTCCACTTCCTGCAGGGTTCATAATTCATACCGTGGTTGGTGGCGACACTGGAAGCAGCGTCCACGTCGTCTTTGTTGAGACAGAACGTCTTGCAGCTTTCGTGGATTCTTTCCCTCTAAAAATAAAAACACAGAAAGACAAAAAAAAAAAAAAATGATTCAGGAGTTTTATGTTAAAACTGAACATCTACAACAACTCCTCGTGTGAAATGTCAAGTCTGGCCTGAGGGTGGTGTTCAATCACAAAAACACGAGAGCTTCCAAAGGTCAACCTTCCTGTTTTTAGATGAGAGCAATAGAGCAGCAGCAGAGGAATGTTTGACAGCTGTTCTCGTCTTATTTATCGTCACACATCATTCTGAAACCCGAAGGAGGAACCGAGATGACGAACAGATGCCGATGTCAGCGACATTGTTAAAAACTAGACGGCTCTGACGGGAACTGAAAGGAGTCGGTTCAGGTAACGAAGTCTAAAGGCCTCAAAGTGAAACCACACTCTGCTCATCTGAGGAGTTTTATATCCAATTTAAAAACCTCCATTTCCTTTCACAGCTATAAGGGAATGAATATAAAGCCAAGTCAGCATAACACACTGTTGTATGAGCAGATGTCTTATTAACCATGTTGACAAAACACAGATGCCTTCAATGTTCGCGGCTCCTCCTTTGTGTTTTCCTGTGTGCATGCAAGTGTTTCCCATAAGTTCCTCCGTCTGTGGTGCACCACTGCAGCTCGACAACAACCACAGCGATCATAAACAACGAAGGAGAAGAGACAACACTACCGCGGCAGATTACAGAAGAGAGCAGTTTGATCAGACAGAAAGATGAAGTTTCAGAAACACCTTTCATCCGCTATTATTTTATCACCGTTAACCAGCCAACTGTAGTTAAGGGATAACTTTAACATGTTTCAACAAAACTCAAATGCTCAGAGTTTAACACTGAAATATGAGACTTCAGGAGTTGGAGTTCGATAAATCAAGTGAAATGTTTTTTGTGCTTCCCTGGAAAGTGTTAAAAGTATTTCTTATAACTCCAGAACTTGCTTGAACTTCATCATGTTTTTATGTTTTCTTCAGCATCAAAGCAAAGCAGTGAAAGTTGTCTGTACAGTCATGAACACAGCAAACAGGAACCGATAAGAACTAATAATAACTAACTTTTAATGCTGCTAATTTGCCAAAAAGCTCAACAAAAAGAGGAATCAAGTCCAAATCACACCTGTAGCTCACATTACAACATATTCCCACAGCGTGTTTGTTTTGTAATTAATAATTGTATAGTATTGTATGTTATTATGTAGACCTACGTACATTTTAAACTTTTTTAGTTATGTGATTTTCCTTTTAAACGTATTTTATGTCCATTGATGGAGGGAGCCTGAGATCTAAGATTTTCATTGCTAACAATTGCTTCTCCGTAATTGTAAATATGAAAATAGATAAATGACTTGTAGCGTGAGGACATATAAAAGGTTCACACCCAGAAACGAGTAAAACCAGTTTCATACTTCTCATTTCTGAGATTACACGGCACAGGATGAAAAGAAGGGACACTGAAACTGGTAAGTGTGTTTCTATCCGGATGTTGTTGTATTTTGAATTTAAAAAGATAAAAACATGTTCTCTCTAAATCTAAATCTCTCACATCCCCAAAGGTCGCTGTATTGAGACTAAAACAAAAAAAAAAAAAAGAACGGTAGGAGCGGAAACTGCTCCGACAGGATTCATGACACACCCACAACGTAAGGTACGGCATGGCAAGGTAACGCCCGGGCCACACTGTGTGCGACGGTTACCTCACGCGCTGCTTCTGCTGCTGCCAGACCGGCTTTTCTACATAGTTTGACTTTCACAACGGCCAGAAGGTTTCATTTCACTACGTTATTTATATTTATTTTAGACAGAAATCAGTTAAGACACGTGTGCTCATTTGTAAATAACAATAACACTCCACAATTAAAAGCAGGTATTCTATTCATTTATGGAGCCGTGCGTTTTCACAACACTAACCGGCAAATATTTCAAAATAAAAGCCTTTTATTAACAGATAAAGGGATTCTTTTATTTTGAAACAAAAGTGTTGGGTCAAAAATAATGACTAACTTTCTTTCAAACCCGGAGCTTTTTCTACAGATATAGACCTACTGTAGTAATGTTGCTGGTGACATTAACATACTGTCAAAACATCACTCTGTAAATATCAGTGTCAGTGTGGCCCGGACGATCAGCCGAACATACACAGATAAACAAGTCACATGATCAGCTCCTCCTTCACCAGCAGAAAGCTTCAATCAGTGAGTGTGCTGAGGTCTGAGCAGTGACGCCGAGTGAATCCTTCCTCTGAATAATTCAGTGTGGGTGTGTTACCTGAGCCATCTCCTGCAGGTAAGGTCCGAAGTGTTCCCTGGTGATGTTGGGGAGGTAGAAGGAGGGCATCACCTCGGTCTCCGCGAAGTCCAGCCCCCATGTTTTGGTGAAAAAGTCGGACTCCCGCTTGGCGAGCCGCGGGTCGTTGAGCGCGGCGGGGAGGTTCACCTTGGAGCTGTACACCGTCCATCTGTCGTGCTCCGCAACCACGGACGGGCCGTCACACAGGCCCCGCCTCTCACCTGCAGGAAAACAGAGATTACTAAATGTTACAACATATTGTAATGTTTGTACCAGTAGTCCGTCGACAGAAAATGATTAACCTCCAACTATCATCAATAAAATAAAAACATATCTTGGTTCCATCTTCTCAAATTTAAACATTTGCTCGTTTTCTTTGTTTTATTGAATTCTATTAAATATCTTTGGGTTTTAGACTGTTTATGGTATAAAACAAACATTTCCCCTACTTTCATTCTATTAGCTAACTAAATTAACTCATTAAATGATGTCCACAAATGTTAAAACATTAAGGACTGCAGCTGTTCCCACCGGTGGGCTCCTTCGGGCAGACGTCGGGCAGGGAGCGGACGGACCGGCATCGAGCGGGCGGGGCGTCCCGCTCCTTGTGGTAGATCCCATCTCGGCCTCCACGGGGCACTGGGGAGGAGCCGTGGCTGGAGGCCATGGCATTGGGACTCGCCTCCCAGGAGGCTAGCTGCAGACAGACGGACACAAAAAATAGCTGGCGTTAGATACAGTAAAAGACTAAGTGAAAGGAAAATAATGTGCATTTTCCAATAATTGTCTGAAACCGTAAATCGAACCTCAGAGACAGAAAGGATTAGTATAATACTGTTGGAGTCACGTTTGTGTCCACCTGAGGACTGTGAGTCCAGTATTCTCTCTCTGTTTTCACCAACTGGTCCCTAAATATGTGCGTTTGATGCCAATACAACGATAAACAATAGTCATATTAAATGAACGCAACCCTAAAACTCAGGTACAATACCAGCACTATTTGTGACTCTTCTCGATTGTTCAGTGCTACATTCATCTCATCGGTCCTTTACAAAGAAATGATGACACAGAGAAAGACTAAATGGCCGAGTGGCGCACAGGATGTGAAGCAGGGAGGTGTTGTTCTCAGACTGTGGAGGTGTAAGAGCCTCTGCTGTTAATCCCATCACACTGATGACAGTATGAGAGGAAAGGTCTGCAGCATCACTGTTACCACCACTGCTTTTAGCTCATTCTGTCCGACGCATGAAAAACTGTCGCATTGTCACATTTTCATCGACAGAATAAACATTTCAAAGTGTAAAACTTCAGACTCTCACAGCCGGCCTGGCTGCTTGTTTCCAGCGACCGTGACGTCTGTGAGGTAAAAATAGAAATACTAGTCAGATTTGTTTTTGGGAGAGTCGTGCTGCTTTCGAGGGTTCGGTGATGCACATTAAAATAAGAGTCGGACCCTCACAGATTAAAGGCCCCATTGTTTGCTGTAACATAGTAATTGCCATTTGGGTCTGTATTCTGATAGATAGACAGTATTTACTGGGTTTCCATCACCATTGGTCCAATGTTTGTAAAAAGATGCTTTTCTGAAAAACATTTCCATAAATACTTAATAATAAAAAGATTAGTGTTGAGCAGAGAAGTTCCAGAATTAACAAGCAGCGTTTCAGGCCAAGACTTCCTCCTCTTGTTCATTTTGTTTGACCAAAAGAAAATGATTTCAACAAAGTGGAAACACAATAAATCAGCAAATGATAAGTAGATTACATAAAACCCAATAGAGATAATCCTGCTGCGATCAGTATACCGGAGTAATATTTCTGTAGGTTACTACAGTTAAGTGATTTTTAGTTTAGCAAAAGCTCTACGAGTTTAAATTGATGATTCAAGCAATTCAGTGTTGCACGTCCATGAAGTTTGAGGGACTCAGAAAAGACAGATTAAAAAAACAAAGGTAAGAATCGAAGCAGGAGAGGATGACATATCCTGACTTTTTGTCCCAAATAATTGTCAAACACTCCAAAAAATCCTACATTTAATGTATTTTCATTAAAACCCTTTTGTTGATCTGAAGACTAATATGGCCGTATCTAAAAAAACAATAACAACCTGATGACGTCACGATGACTTACTCGGGGTCATTTTCTCAGACTTGATAGAGCTTGTTGTGGTTTACACAAGATATTAGTACAACTGTTTTCACAGGCTGTATCAAATCTTAATAGCTTTATGTGTAAAATTGGTGTAAAATTGAGTTTCTCTCTTCTTATTATAGAATAAATAATGGTTCCTTAAATTGCTGAATGCATGCCTCGATTAACTAACCGGAAATACATTTAATAAATCGAGAATGTATTCATTAATCAAACTTATTAATCATTATTGTAAAGGCTAACTGAGATAAGCAAAGTGTAGGGTTGAATAAAAGTCTGTTTAACATTAATTTAAGTGGTTTTACCCCATAAATCTTAATGTTACTTCTCATCAATCCCAATATTAAAATAGTAGGGGATAAATATCACACTTTAAATAGGTTTAGTAAAGTTAGCTTGAAATGTCCAGAGGTGGAATAAGTATTCCGATCCTGTACTTAAGTAAAAGTATTAATACCACACTGTAAACAAAACAAAAAAATACTCCACTACACTGAGTAAAAGTCCTGCATCAAAAATATACTTAAAGTACTTCAAGTTTAAGTACAAATTGTGCAGTAAAATGTTCTCTGGCAGTGTTTTACTATAATATATGAGGTTTCTGGATTAATAGCACTGCTGCATTCATGTGTGTGTGCTGCATTTTGACGCTCTAGATGTTTTTAACACCTATATATTGTTGGCTAGTTTAGTAAAAGTACCTCAAATGTGTACTTAAAGTACAGTACATGACTAATTATAATCAGCGAGTCCAATCAGCGCTTACACGTAGACTAGCTAATGCTAAAGCTAATGCTAATGTTGTCAGCGAGTCCATCGGCGGTTACACGTAGACTAGCTAATGCTAAAGCTAATGTTGTCAGCGAGTCCAATCAGCGGTTAGACGTAGACTAGCTAATGCTAAAGCTAATGTTGTCAGCGAGTCCAATCAGCGGTTACACGTAGACTAGCTAATGATAGCAGATTAGCCGGACAGCTATCATTCTGACAGGCGAAATGAAAACAAGAGACAAACCGGGAGAAGTTCCGTGTGCCTGCAGAGCATCAGTCGCTTCACATACCTGTCGTGTGAAGCACAGCAGCCGGCTCTTCTCCTCTTCACCATCACAGGAAACACCGGAGGAACACCGGTGTGTACGACATTAACTGGTGTTGAATTAACTGGTGATATTCGCGTGCGTGAGGCAGATGTGTCGTAGGAGTGGCCTTTCAGGACCCACGTTGAATAACCAGGAAATAAACATCTCTTTCACATTAATTGGCCTTTTTTAAATATGCTTCTTCTTGTCTGTACTTGTGTTCTCGTGGACTTGTGAAACGTCATCAGTCTCAGCCCAAAGTACAGTTCCAATTCAAAAGTCCGGAACGAGCCACGCAAGGTCCAAATGCCCGGATTTGACTTGCTCCGCCCATTTTACCGGGGAGACTTATGTGGACTTGGGACAGCCAAATATCCCAGAATGCATTTTGGCACCAGCAACAGGAAACAATGGCGGAGGAGAAAACACACAACTGGGGGTACATCCCAAGTCTCTTAATTGCATCCCCGTTTCCCTCACTTGCGTCCTAGTCCCTCCCACCAGGGATGCACGGAGAGACGCGAGGAAAGAGGAAACGAGGAAATAGGTTTTAAGATACATGAAACATCCTTTATTCTGTATCGTCACGTGAAGCGAGTCTGTTTCTGCTGACATAGGATCAGCTGATCACAGCATCCATGCATCCCTGGTGGGAGGGACTAAGACACAAGGAAAGGCACAAGTGAGGGAAACGGGGATGCAATTAACAGACTTGTGATGTACCCTAAGAGACTTGGGACGTGCCCATAGAGCTCGGTGAGACGTCATTTCCGCAGGAATTATTAATAGATACATAAATTAACGGTAAATAAAAATATCTCAATAAGATACAATTCACACATACTCAACAGGATCGTTGAATAACAAACAAAATTTTAATATTATAAATTGTAAATCGCAAACGCACAGTGACGTAACGTTATATCTGTGTGTAATCAGCCGTTGAGATTTGCCGTTATCTGTCAGATGACGAAGAAGCGGAGTGAGAAGTGGGTGACTAGTTTAAACACACATTATCATTCTGTCAATTAATCCATCAATCAAAACTTTATTTCAGACTCAGCAGACAGCATACATTGTCCCGTAGCGTTGTAACGGCAAAAATAACATGTATTTACCCTGAAAACTTTAATAAATCGAAGGTTTTAGTCGCTGTTAGCTTAGTTAGCTAACGTTAGCCGTTAACCGTTAGCCGATTCATATTATCGTTTTTGTCATCCGACCAGAAATGGAAGAAATAAACACAATCAAAAAGACAGACGTTATGGCAAAGTAAGTTATGAAAATGATTTAAAATCAAAGTTTTAACAGTTGTGAATTTGATTATAATGGACACATTTTTTTGTTCCGGTCTCGTTCAGGCACCGTGAGTATCAGAGGGGATGGGCCGCCCACCCTGTCCCGGGGGAGGACAAGTCCATTCAGTGGACGGCACCCGAAGCCCGTAAATCAACAGCAACCCACTGTACCATCTCAAATGATCGGTCTAATGACAACAATGTTTGTTCAAGACAAAACTGTGTTTGTCATCCGACCAGCCTCATATACCAAGAAGACCCACCCTGTTGCAAAGTGAGTTATAGTCATGAAAATAAACAGTTCTGAATTAAATTCATATTACATTACATTATATTACAGTCATTTAGCAGACTTACAATAAGTGTATTCAACATAGGTATTTAAGAGAACTAGTCACCAGAAGTCATAAGTGCATCTCCTTTTTTAAACATCTAAGAGCATAAACCAGAGCAATAGTACAGAAACAAACTAATATGAATACAATAGGTGTATAATAATGTAATATTGGTGTTATATGACTAATTTGCTTTCTCCTGTCTTTCAGGTACCATGAGTATCAGAGGGGATGGGACGCCCGCCCTGTCCCGGGGGAGGACAAGTCCGTTCAGTGGACGGCACCCAAAGCCCGTAACTCAACAGAAAACCACCGTACCATCTCATATTATGTTCTAAAACGTTTTATGAATTATCAACACAAAATTGTGTTTGTCATCCGACCAGCCACAAACCTAAAGAGGGAGGACATGATGGCAAAATAAGTTATAGTCATGAAAAATAACTCAAAATCAAAGCTTCTGAATTAGATTGATCTTGGTGTTGTATGACTATTTTGTGTTCTCGTCTCTTGCAGGCACCAGGAGTACAGGGCACGCATGGGGAAGAAATGAGCTCGGAGGTATGAAAAGGTTCCTGAAGGTTCCTGAAGGTCCCTGAAGGTCCCTGAAGGTTCCCTCCCCACCAGCCAGGACACCGGGACACATTCTCATTTTCTTTTCTTTTTGATTGATTGTTTTTTGTTGTAATAAAGTTCTATGAGTGAAACTACGTCTGTGTTTCTGGATGCAACATACTTTTTGTATAAAAACATACTATGTGCATTTAAATGAGGGCTAACGACTTCATGGTATTCACACTTCTCGTGCATTTTCACAGCTGGAAGGCATAACTTGCACTGTGTGATGTTGTTCCCCTTTACATACTAAATAATACAAAATGTATTCCCACAGTTAAATGCATTTTCTTGACTAACATTAGAGGCTATTGTCAGACCTGCGTTGTTAAGATATTAAGATATTTGGCTGCGTGCTTTGGCAACTCATTTCATAAATAAAATTAATAGTTTTAGTAGAAAAACACTATATACAGTATGATCAGGGGTACTGAAAATATTATTTTCTTTGGTACGAGTACTAAAATGTAGGTATTGTATCGGTATGGTATTGAAAATCATAAGCAAAATAAATAATAATTAATCAGAATGTTGGAAATAACATCAGGCTAGAATTATTGGGTGTTGGTACCGATAGTGCCACCTGGTGGCCACAAGAAAGCATTTATTATTAGTATTAATATTTCATTATTAAGACAATCAATATCTTCATATAATATGAGGCTACTTAGAAAAAGCATTTCTGCCCCTACTGACTGACACTAATAATCCGAAAATTCTAAAATGCATATGAGACGACACTAAAACTGATTATTCATGTAGGAAATTTAAAAAAGAAATAAGGACACTTAGTTAGATAGACCCTGTGCAACAGAAACAGGTGTTGGACATTGAGAACATTGAATAAGAGAAATGACCGGCTATGCCTGTGATTGTTTGAAGATTAAAGTCTGCTAACTAACTAGTTAACTAGCTATAACTAAAGATCTTCAGATACTAAATAGTGGATTGATCTAAAAGCTATAGAGGGCCTACTGTCATTACAAATATATATTATATAATCAAGTATACCTTTAAGCCTGCAACATCTAACATGAAGTGTTGTTAGTGTTTATTCTTTATGTAACAACTGAACAATGCTGGTTTATTGTCATTCATGCCTGACGTACATTTGTATTTTGTTTAGGAAAAGACATTCAGGTTGTATGCGTTTGTTTCAAGTAACCGACAGCAGCTTAAAATGTTTCCCAACGAATATATTTTTGTAAAGTCATGATAAAAGCTTGTATTAAGATAATAAAATACAGTTATTCTGCATTCAAAGAGGCAACAGCGTTACAGAGGAAGGTCACTTTAGAGAAAAGGATCAAATACAGAAATATGTCATGGATCATGAGAAGCTCCTGCATAAAAACAGGAAGTGGATCACAGCGAGACGCTGAAACACTGGACTCAAACCAAACTGGTGAGCATGTCTCAGTGTTGACGGCTCTTTATTAAGGCAGGGTGAGACAGTGATCAGCTGTTGAATTCTGCATTGATTCACAGAATTGACTCATTGTTACTGAAGAGGTAAAGGAATAAATACAAAATATAAAAAGTGTAAGGCAAATCAAACATCTGGCAGCTGTGTACAGGGACAAACACTGCCTGAATCATTTATGATAATCATAAAAAGGGCAACACAATACATTTATATTGGTCAAAATGAAGTTAAATTAAGTTAGAAAAAATTAAGTTATGAAAAACCCCTCAAAGCATATAGTTGTGTCCACCCTATTGCTGTTTTAAAGCTTGAGACAGTCTGGGTGGTTTCTAGTCCAGCGGGCTTTGGAAGATGAGTCTGATGCAGCAGGACTCTCCGGCCAGCGGCTCGATGCAGAACGGGCAGGCGGCGTGGAAGGTGTGCGTGCCGTGCGGCAGCGGGATCTGACTCCAGTACGCCGTCGTCTTCTCCGAGCAGACGTGGCCGCAGGGGACGAAGGCGTGGGTGGGGGGCTCCGCGTCCACGTAGAAGCCCGCCTCGCAGCCCAGCCACAGCGGCTTGTAGGGGCCCCGCGTCCGGCACATGGGGCACTCTCTCTCCTGACACTCCGCCTCCACCTTGGGGTCGCGGCGGCCCCCCCAGCCGTGGTAGCCGTGCACGTGGCCGCAGCGCAGGTAGGCCCAGGGCTGCCTCTCGTCCACGACGTCTTTGCGGCGGAGGCTGGGGAAGGCCAGCGTGTTGAGCCCCACGGGACACTGCGGCCGCCCGGCGTTCAGCTCCTGCCGCAGAGCCTCCAGGTGTTTGACGGTGGGCGTGTGCGCCAGGCCCTCGGCCGTCCGCCACAGCAGCGTGGCACCGCAGAGGTCGACGAGGGACCCGTCCACCAGCTCGTTAGACTCGGGGTCCACCTGAAGGAGAGACGAGCAGAAGATATTACATTATTATATGAGAGACAAAGTCAAGACGTCGCGTCCTTGCTGCTCAAGTAGATCCTGTAACTCAACTGAGGGTTTCTCTGAAAATGTGAAACATGTTCCTGGGGTTTACATATTTAAAAGGTAGATTAACATAGAACAGACCTTGATATTATTATTTAAAGCATTCATAGGTTTCACAAAGTTAAAGGTACCCTGTGGAGTTTTTAACCTCTAGTAGCGCTATGGAGCAATATTTGTTTGTATCATGCACATAAGATAGAACTGTATTTATCCTGAGCAACTTCTGCAGGACAATGTAAGAAAGAGTGGAAATACAAAGAGCGCAAACACACGATGCCTGAAAAAGACACAATGTTTATAGTAAGGTTGCATGTAGAAGTGTGTACAGTGTCAAATGTCAAGATCATGTAAGTGTATATTCCATAAATGATGTCCATTATTTTGCACGTAATGTCCCGCGAGTCAGAAGACATGATAAATATTCCTGCCTGACAGCTGGTGGCAGTAATGAGCAAAGAAAGAACAGAGTGAACAACAAACTAAGTGTGTTTGTTAGACCTCAGGGACACACACACACTATGCCTTCTGAGGACAAACACCGACTTCAAACAAAACCTCCACAGGGCCCCTTTAGACGATGTTGACGTTAAAGAAAGACTACAGCTCCCATGAAGAGCCGGTTGGAGTCACCCACCATCTTGCCCCTCTGCTGAGATGATCTGGTTTCCCGCAGCGTGAAGACGTTGCCGCAAACGGACATCTCCCTCCACAGACCAGGTTTAGAGCCCTGGCTGAAGCCGTGGCGCGGGTGCATCACCAGAACGCCGTTGGTGGTCAGTCCGTCCATCTGACCGTCCTGCATCCTCCACTTGGCTGCTTTCTCCTGTGAGGGACGTCAAGGCTTGTTAATTAATCCATCAATCTAGTAATGAATCGCTGTGATGGCTCCACTTCCTGCAGCCTACCCCGAGGAAGATGTTCTTGGAGGAGTCGAAGCCTGCGGCGTAGATCCGCGCGGCGTAAGGAGGGTTTCTTTGGCAGATGACGCGGCAGGCGAAGCGGGAGATGGTGCTCTGAACCGTTTGACCGTCGGCATGGCCGTGACCACCGGGCAGCGTGTCGGTCACCACAAAGTCAATGGGAGTCTCTGTGGAACGACCAATCTGTAACGACACAGAGACATGATGGTGTTACAAGAAACATGCACGAACAGTCAAAACTATGATTACATAACTTTTTTTTAAAAAAACCCGGAGAGTTTCTGGAATTTTTATCACAGCAATTTGTTCGCAGCTTTGTTGATTCTCATTTATGTTTCTAATTCCTCAATTGGGGCTTTTTTTATTGCTTAAAGCAAATCCACAGGCTTCTGAAACCCACATAGTGCAACAGGCAAAATGTCTGGTGGTCAAAAAACAAACACAAGAACAAAGTCAAAGCTTTTTCTCTTAGCTTAGCTCTTAGAAGATTTCACTGACGAATGACTAACAGAAAGAAAATAACAATTATCTAAATTTACTGAAAGGGAGAAAAGGCAGGTTTAAGAGAATAAAGCCTTTATTATGAAACCTAAAACTCTGCTGCTGAGTGAAAACAAACCCCCGTTGAGTCCGTTTAAAGGGACAGTTCACCCCAAAATCAAAAAAAACATATTTTTGTCTCTTACCTGTAGTGTTATTTATCAATCTACATTGTTTTGGTGTGAGTTGCTGAGTGTTGGAGACATCGGCCGTAGAGATGTCTGCCTTTTACTCAAATATTTTGGGAATGTATAGCACCGGGAAGAGACTTAAAACTAGGAAAAGCACTAGGACTGATGAAAAGCACCACAGGTAGGAGGACAAACTGAACTGTCCCTTTAAACTGACAGGTAGGCGTCTAATCCTTGTATGTAAACCATGAATAGTTGAATTTGTTCTTTATAACTGAAGTAGAGGTAGTGGACGCTACAGACCTGGAACATGTCTGTGTTGCTGTCTTGTGTGTACTCCACCACCACCGTCTGTGCCCGGGACAGAGTGTATGAAATACTGTGCTGCTCCTTGTTGCTTACAGCCTTCAGAGACACACAAGAGACGCACTGTTACAACATTATTGCTCTTTTTGTTATTATAAATACCCTTAGGAATCCTGGTGATATGCACAGATACAGAACTGATAAAAAAAAACACTTAACTTACATAATAAGGTGTTTCATTAGTTCATTGCAGTTGCCTCACACAAGCACATTAAAAGTAATATACAAGAGGCAAAGCTTGCTTCCAGGACATTTAAAGGTTCCACCCGCGTGCTGCATGTCACAGGTCACTGATGAACACTGCTACCTGTGTGGTGCGCTCTCACCTTGGCAGCCTGCGGTGTGCCGGACGAGTGGACGGTGCTCGGCTTCACACCGTTGGCCTTGTTCCTGCGACACAGAGCGAAGCGACTTTTCCTCCTCCCCTTGTCGCCGGTGGGCAGGGAGCCGTTGCACCTGAACACACGAGAAGGGAAAACGTCTCACAACATTCACAGGAGATCCACACGGGTTATCTACAAAACTGCTGCACTGGTTCGAATGGAAATCAATATTTATGCTTCGGTGATGATACAGTGTGACGGCCGAGGGTCCCAGACAGCTTTATTTCAGTTCTGGACACAATAATACAAAAGCAAACAAAAGGTCTGAAGCCGCAGCAGCCAGCCTCCCTGAACCACAGGCGCTCTCTTGTGTCCGCAGTGAATGGCCTTCAGTCAGGAAGTCAGCTGCATTCTTTGCTGTGGTGGAGTCTCTCGACACGTTTCACTGAGTTTGGGCTGAATTATGCTGAACCCAAACAATAAACACTATCTGCCAGAGGTGGGACAAAGCCCCAAGTCCTGGAAAAGAAACCCTTAGTCAAGACCAACAAGTGTTGAACAAGGATTTCTTGTTCAACAAGTCAAGTCCAGGTCCTAAACAAGCCCCCTGTGTGCCCTGAATGTGAATTCCCAGAAATAATAAACGCTCTTTAAAATTTGTATTCATTACTTTCAAATAAACGTTATAAAATGTAAGTATTACATTATGTCTATTTCTGTGTAGGCTATGTGGAAAAGAAAAGGTCAGAGTCAAATTCCTCGTGTGCACACATGCTTGGCCAATAAAGCTGATTAAAGTAAAACGATCACGCGCGTCTTGGTGTGTTAATCCCGTCTTTTAAGTCTTTAAATGTTGACGTGATAATCTACAGTATCGTTTGTTGTCTGTCTGCTGGTCTGCACTGACAAACACACCACGCTCTGCCGCTTGTGCGATGTGATTGACTACTGTGTGTCTAGAGACAAGGAGTTGATTCATAAATAAAGAGTTTCGTCTTTAAGGATTTCTAGTCATTCCAAGTCAAAAAGCTGCAACAAGTCCAAGTAAAGTAACCAAAACTCCTCCTCCTACGCCTTAAAAACAGACAGCTTTGAAGCCTTTTTTATTTCTTCCAATTTTGATGAAGCTAGGCTAGCAGTTTCCCCCTACTTCCTGTCTTTATGCTATGCTAGGCTAAACACGTCCCGTCTACCTAATGCAGGTTAAAAGTCAAGCAATCATGTTTCCCAGACGTTTCTTTCACAGCTTTCACTGGAGACAGGAAGCTGCGTGTGGGAGAGAAAGCTGGAGAGCAACAACCGTTTCAGTCCACACACAAAAGCAGGATGCTGTGGTAATGTGGCTCACCCTCCATCCATCAGGACGCCTGCTAAATACAACTTAAGCTGAACTGCATTTATTTGCAAAACACCGTTTATTTGCGGAACATTATTCCCGTCCTGAGCTGCCGTGGATCTGAAAAGCACATTCTGAAAGCTAAATGTTGCTGGAGGTTATCTTCAGAGCCAGACGCAGGTCAGGTCAACATTCGAGTTTGGTTAAAAGTGGAGCCATTCTTTTCGCTGGGTAACGCAAACTTCCTGCGTTTCAGATAAAGTGACGGCCACCTCCTTTTCTTAGACAAACTCAGACCGGCCGGCCCAGTCACCCCACATGACGCCACCTCTGTTTTCACAAACTTGCACGGCTCCTTAAAATGAAACCTCATGACCAGTGTAATTGCCAGTTGCTGGGTCAAGCAGACTGTTTAGTTCCACATGTGGACACGATGATACGAAAGCAAACAAAAGGTCTGAAAACCGCGGCGGCCACAACTCTCCTGAGGTGTCTCCACCTCCCTGAACCACAGGCGCTCGCTCTCTTGTGTCCTCAGTGAAAGGCCTTCTTCAGGGAGTCAGCTGCATTCTTTGCTGTGGTGGAGTTCATCCACGTATTTAACTGGAGTTTTGCTGCTCCTGAACAATTTCAAGCTGCACATAAAAATGCTGCAAGGCCCACAGAGCTCAAACGAAGTGATTTGTGTTGTAATCATTTCTGTGGACATATCCTTATCTGCACCAACGCTTGTCAGGGGGCTTTCAGACCATCAGAAGCGCTGTGTCAAAACAATGCAAACGTCTACACTGGTGTGGGCTTTCTACTGCAGGTTCAACATGAAATACAAGCCAAGGAGTTCAGTTTAAAGGCTTAACAAGTGCTAAAAACACAGAGTAGGGCTGGGTATCAAACATGTGTATCTATCTAGTATCAAAAACTGTCAAGTACGTAAAGCTGGCGTAAAATGTCTGGACAGAGTTGTACCTCTGATTTAAATTAAAATTTACTAAATTTATTGCACGGCTGCTTCTGTCCGGACAACATTTTACATCGGAGAGCTTTGACTTGTTGAATGAAACAAGAGTTATGTAGAAAAATACATCTTTATTTCTCGAACTACCAAAATACAATACTGAAACCTACGTCGCTTTTTGTAAAACTCTGGATATGAAGCGTCATGACAGCACTTAAACCTTCTTCCATCTAGATGTTGGCAAGGTAAGACACAAAGTACTATTTATGATACAAGGTACTATAAGGTGTTTATTAAATCATATATAAACTAGTATTTTAAAGGCCCAATCAGCAGGGCCGGGTCTCTGCAGGTACAGACATCACCACACACTTCCAGAGGGTCAGAGGTCACGAGGGAGAGGGATTCTTTTTGTACGAGTCTATATTGTTTGTTTGTTTTTAAGCTTTTGCTCATTATCTTTGTCTTTTTTTTGCTTCAGGCTGCTGCAACAGAACAATTTAAGATGAATAGTTATTAATCAATTCATTAACCAATCCATCAGTCAACAAACCCACCTACCAGCCCATCTACAGTATCTACAGTCTCTATCTATCCACCAATATTTGACTTGTACTAGCTTGCCAGATAGCACTGCATTAAGCCTGTGGAAAAACTAGTCAGAGCCACATTCCTGTAGACACAACGCAGCAAAGAAGAAGCCAGTGGTTTTCCTTTTATGCAATATTTCCGTTATTGCAAAGGAAGCATTCTTTCTTTTTCATTTCCTAGAATACCAATTTGTATGTTTTCGGTTTGGATGAGCTTCCTCCTTACACACTGTTGTTCTCATGTAACCTATATAGAGGTATGTGATAGCTTCTGGGAAGATGATATTATCACAAAGCAAAAATAAAAAGCCCCAACACATAGTTTTAATATCGTTTGTATATTTACGTGCCGCTGCCTCCCGTGTTTGATGTGAACAACAGTACAGGTGTAGCCTGACTCATTCTTCACTGGCTGTAAATTAGCTTGTTGAGACTTGAAACTTTCTTGAGATGGGAACTCGGCAGCAGTTATCTCTTTGCCACTTTATTTAGTTTTCATGCTGATAACCATCACGTGGTCATGCATTCATGAGACAGCTGTAAAGACCGTGTGAAACACCACACGCTGAAACTGAAGTTTCCTGATACTCAAATAACGCTGACTCAGTTTCCACTGTGGTAGATTACTCTCAATCTGCATAGAGGAAAAAGATTTTCATACTCAAATGGTTTCATACGAACCAGCAGAACCTTTAAAGCTCCATGTTGATGATTCAGTAGTTTTGACGACAGCTGTTAAAGCTCCTTACCCGAGCACAATGAGCTCTCCATATTTCACTGGTCCTTTGGTGGAAGCAGGGGAGGTGGAGATGTTTTCCTGACCGAGAGAAAACATCTGGGCAGACTTCAGGGGGGGGGGAGGGGGGCTTTTACTGTCACCCTCAGAGCGTCTCCATCAGGACCGGTACACACATCACCTGCAGACACAAAAGAAGAACCTTTAAGATAAAGTAGAAGTTTCGTTTTTCAGAGAAAGCATAACTTTGGATGTTTCATTTAAAACCCTCTTCAGACAAACACTCTTAAAGGCTTCAACACAACACCATTCATTACTGACAAAACACCCACACTGTCTTTGTAGTGGGGGCCGGGGGCAACCGGGCCAGACAATGTGTGAATTCACCGCCGTACACTGGGTGGGGTTGTTAGGTGTGCGTCCGTGACGGGGTGACACACTCAGCGGCACGCTGGAGCTGATGTTATAATCCTTTGTACCATGAAACCAGAATCACCGCCTCGCATCCACGTCTTTCCTCAAATGTCATCGCTTCATCATTTTATTCTATTGGACATTTGTGTGTGTGTGTGTCATAATTAGCATATTCATTATTGTATTATGGCCAAAAAACAGATTCTAAATCAGTTTATCTTTGAGCCGAAGTCGACGTTTGAAATTTGTAGAAATTCCCCGTTCCTGAGGTATCACGTTCACGGGAATGGACCGGACGGACTACAGGAACACATGGTGATAACGTGATCAACCCAGAAGAGAGGATTTAGAAGCACAAACTCTGATGTCAGAAGGCCGAAGAGGACACAACGTCAGCACAAACCTGCGAATTCCGCACTTATGTGATTTTAGGGTTTGTTCAAAACAAGAAACTTGTTCGATAAACCACAATGAGACCCCGTGTGATATCTCCGTCATCGATGTAGCATCTTTATTGTTTTAGTGACTGTTTGTGTTACTTATGAAAATCCAGGAGTTTACAGATGTTGGATCTCGATACGATGTTGAAGACCCACAGTGTTAAAGCAACTGTAACTATTGTTGATCTTTTGATTGTGATGATATTTCTGTAAAGTTGCTGTAAAACTGACTTTTTTTTTGCCAATTACCAAGCAGCTCCTTCTTCTATCTATCTATATCTCACAATCAAAGAACAGTTCCACACAGCCAAATGCTTACAAGCTCTGTGTTACTTTAAAGGTTCATCGGCCCAATAAAAGCATCAGAGCAGTAAGGATCTCTTGCTGCCTGTCAGTAGGAGTAAAACACAATTGATTACATTCATCATGAGTTAATATGATTAAAAACACTCAGCTACCAGTCTGAAATCGGAAGCAGGTTTCCTGGAGATAAAATCACAAGAGCCAAATGACGGGAAACAGAAACAGAATGAAGAGATGCTAACATCCAATAATATGAGGTTAGGATGTGGTATGATGATGATAATCATTATCCTGCGTTACCATGTGCTGAGAAACAGAGCTGCCACCTGCTTTAACACAGCTTCTTCATATGAACCACCAATGCAGCAATTAGGGGACGATCGGCTCTCCTGAGGCGCTCTAATGATTGATTGATTGATTGATTGATTGATTGATTGATTACATCATATGTTTGATTTACAGCTGAAAGGATTAGTCGACGCCTCAACACAGGAAACTATTTAGATCATTTAGTCAGAAACATTACCTGGTTTCTTTGAAGTGATCACAATATCTTTGGGTTTTTTGACTGTTGGTTGGACATTTGAAGAAGTCAGTGCAAACTTATGAGCATTAGAGTTGGGAACGTTTGAGGCAAACAGCTAAATCAATACTCAGTTCCAAATGAGTGAAAGAAAACTCTGCTGGGGGGGGGGGGGACGACCCTGCAGCCCTGTTGGAAATCTGTTGTGTTTCGTGGGTGAAAGACATTTATAGATCCACGTACCATGAAAAGAGGGCCTCACCCCTCCGTCACGACCACAGCTTATTTTCAGTGGCCATGAATACGGCCAGTGAACTGCAGGAGGACAGAGACCCATTGACTGCCTGTAATAAAGAGGACGACTGCTAAAGTGACTTCACTCGTCCACAACAACCGCTCTTTTGTGGGTCCCTTTTACTCTCGTGACGGAGACCCCCCCCCCCCCCCCCCCCCCACACACACACACACACACTTTGAGTCTGACATCGGAGGTGAATCACGTGTCGCTGTGTTCACGCCGCGGCTCAACGCTGATTGTATCCCTCACGTGAGGCTCGGATCTCATGGTTTCTATTAATCAACAACACAAAGCTTAATGGAGTCCAGGTGCTAAATCATGACATCATTCAAGTTTATATTCATTCAAGTTCTTTGCATTGTCGTCATACTTTAGTTTTCTTGCTGTAAATATCATAGAATATATGATAATGCTAATTATTAGGCACTCTGCTGACTGCCTTCTTGTTCAATAATTCATTCATTCATGCAAAAAGGTCAACGCCACAGAGAAAATAACAGAAATCAGCAGTGAGAACAATCAGTCTGACTGTGACGTCAACATCTACGTACACTAATTCACTTCTCTCCGAGCGAGGACAGATCTCAAAACAGAGGTTTGTCTCTGTGAGAGCTAACCTGAGAGATGCAGAGTGGAGGTGTGTTTAAACGTGTGAATTATTCATCCAGAGAGGCAACAAACAGGTCTCACTAACGTCACCCGAGGCCTGATACCACACAAGGCTGGCTCACTTTTAACTGGGCCAGATCACCACGACAGCCTACTCTGCGCGGCTAAGTTGCACTTGCCATCACGACTCCTGACCAATCAGATCACTGGGAAAACAAAGCCATCATTCCAACAGGATCCCGACAAAAGTACTGACTTACAATAGAGTGACAGATGTTAAAGAACGATCCTTTAACAGGTTACTGTTCCCGACTGTCCATCATGTCAACTGACAGGAACAACAAGTCTCACATTTACATATTTCTCCAGTCGTCACGAGTTCAGACTGTGAGTCATTCATCGGACTGAACTCAGTCCAATCCTGATCTATAACACGACAAAATAAACTGTGATCCATTAAGTCAGCAGCCAGTCTGCCAGCAGCCCTCCGTCCCCTTAACTGGCAAACCTAAATGGAAAGCAGAGCCATTACTGATGTTATTATATTACCCCTGTGTTTCACAAGTCCATCGTGACAGACGTGTATTAGCTGACAGCTGTTGACATAAACATGCAGACGATATTTCTGCCAAACACAGAGCAGCTCACTGAAAGAGGGCTAAAACCAGCAGGTTGTGTTTTAGCACCAGCCCTGAAGAGGAAATACCTCCTGGCCGACACACACACACACACACACACACACACACACGCACACACACACACACACACGCACACACGCACACTCAACTAACCCAGTTCTCCATTGCAGCGGACAGAGAAGTGCCAGTGAGCAGCCCGTCAAACATGTCAAACTGTCTCCGTAACAGGCGGAGGGTGGACGCGTTGGTTGGTTGGAGGGAGGTCATAGAGACAATACCATCAGTGTGCACTAATGATTCAATTAAGAGCACATTAAGGCAATAGTGTGCTCTCATTACAGCTCCATGTAAACAGTGTAAGCAGATTATTTTGTTAAAATCAAAATTAGGACACATTTAACCAGATTAAACAAAGCTGGGTCACTCGTCAATCTTTGAATTAAAGCACAAAAATACGTAAAGCGGCGCTGGAGGATTTACTCTAAGATCAATATCATAATAACATCATTATAATTAAGTTCCAGACATGTCCCATTTAAATATTAGGTAATGGTATTGTACAAGAGCCAAACAAAGGCTGAAGGACATCGTCCCTAAATAACTTAATAATACTGATCTGGGCTGGTAGCTCAATACTGTCACTTAGCGACTTCCAGTAAAATAATATTGTGATAACAATCATTTTATTCGTCCAAATGAATGATCTGGTCTCACCCGACACAAGACAGTAAAAACACAGAATGATTGTTTTTGATAATGTGCACATTACACACGGTGTTCCTCTGCTCCTTTCCCCAGAGGCTACATGGTTTATTTCATAAAAGTTAGCAGAGGAGGGTATTTTACAGACCACTTCTGCTGTGAAGCACTGCAGAAAAAACAAAGTATTGATATTGTGATACTGATTTCAACCATATGGTCCAACTGTGACCCTCACTTCTCTTCACCCTCTGCTTTAACCCCCCCACAGTCCAAACTTTCTCCAGGTTTTAGGTCAACACATGCGTGTGGATAAGGGGTCGACATGTCAATAGGCTTTAAACACGAGGGGATAGTTGAACAAAAAAATAAAAGGGCAAACTTTCAAGTTTAACATGGGGAACAATGGCAGCGTCTGTGGGGACAGATGCTCTGATAGGATGGTGCATGCTAATCAGTTTGTGAGGCCGGAACAAAAGAGGCCAGCTGGGCTGCACAGAGCCGGACTCACCGGCCTGAATACCACAAGTATTCAACATACTACGTGTATAAAAAGTAGATGTGCATGGAGAAATATTTATAATCACCCTGTAAAAAAAGCCAATATAGAAACATTACAGTATAGGAGTATTTACTGAAGATAATGTACCACATATATACAGTAAGAGTAATATGTATACTTACTATATAGTGTAGATAAACATCAGAATTCAGTACCACACACATTTGAAAGAAATATAGTCGTTATAGAGCATAGAGGTGTTGTGGTGTCACTTAAAGAGACAAAGGAAAACATTAAGCAATACTTATAGCAGTATAACTGTAATTACATTATAGGAATATTTAAGTGATGCCTGTGGATGTTGCCATAATATATTACCAAATACAATATTACTAAATACCCAAGTGTTAAAATTAAAATGACATTAACGTAGGAGCATTGACGTTATTATGGGATATTAAGATATTAAAATAAAATAAACAAAAACCTTATTTGCCATGTATGACTTTAAATTTGCGGATGTTGAGATTAAAACATGTAGAAATTGCGTTAAGTTATGAGTAAATTCACGGTATTGGTTACAACAGTTAACGTGTATGAATTTTGTTCGGTTTAAGTTAAGAACTAATTTAAAGAGCGTTAACTATTTTGTTATTTAGCATATTCAGCAGATGGTGACGTCAGTAGGAATGAGGATAAACAACTTTATAAACGATACAACTTACCAAAGTAGCAGTTCCGTCTCCCTGGATGTGTCCATTCGCGTTGTCGTCGGTGTCAACTGTTTCTAGGCAGAACAGTGTGTCTGCTACCGGTGGTTTGGTGTCGACCGGGAGTTTAAACACGTTTGCATCAGCATGGGACTCCTTACATTGAACAAAAAGTCACCGAGGTTCGCTTCTTCGTCTCCGCACTGAAAAAGACTTGAACTGTAAACTGTGAGTACTTCCGGTAAGCATTTCAAAGTAAAACTAGTAAATTCACTACATGCATTTCAAAGGTGATTGTAGTGCTGTAGGCCCACATTAATTAAACCATTAAGCAGTTGTTGGTAACACCGTATTTATGAATAGTTGCAATATTTTCAATTTGATCTTTTTTTAAAACCATGTTCTATATTGTTTTTTTGTCATTAACGATGGATTGCTGCTCCTTGTTACTGGTGTGCTGCTTTGACTTTTGTGTTTAATGCCTGACTGACACTGACACTGTCAGACTCTGTGGAATAAGAGGAATTTTCAAACTTAAAGCTCCATAAAAGGGGGGAAAAAAGTATTTATCAGATGTCAAAAGGTATTTTTCATCCCGGATTTAAGAGAACCGGCAAGTCCAAGTGGTTTTGTATCTGAGATAGATTAAATAACGATATTTACCATTTACATACATACATTTCCACCAACTGAACTGAAGCGTTTTGTTAATATGTGTTAATATGCTATATATGTTATGTTAATGTGTTGTCAAGAAGTATACTTGCGCCAAGTTACCATGACAGGTGTTTTATTGTGAAAGGTAAAAATCAGCACTTCCTCTTTTTACTTCAGCTGGTTTCTCTCTCTCTCTCTCTCGCTCTCTCTCTCTCTCGCTCTCTCTCTCTCTCGCTCTCTCTCTCTCTCTCTCTCTTTCTTTCTCTCTCTCACACACACACACACGAATACACACGTATACGGTTAAAAACTACACTGTGCATTATACGCTTTAGGTTTTTCATTAGTACATAATTTATTAAGCATTAAAAAAGCCATTAGTTAAACAAAATGGCACTACTTTAATTCACAGAAACACATTTGTCTGACATGTAATTACATGTCTCTTCCTGCTTTATCACCTAACATTGAGGCCTTTATTGTTTCACCTAACAAGTGTGTGATCTGGTGCTTAGTGCCCCTAGTGCCAACAAAAATAAATACAACAATAACAAATAATTATAATCAAATAATCAAAGTAATGAAATAGCTCCTACATCAATCATAAAGAAAAAATAGTGCTGCAGTGCAATAAATTGCACTTAATGCTTTGCCTGCCATATTATAGGCTTCCTCATATTAACTAAACTTGTGTTTCAGCATGAAGAGCGTCCTGGTTCATGCATACAGTGTTCACTACAAACACGCAGAGCAGGAATAACCAGCCAGGCAAATAAAAGTATCTTAGCTGATGAAAATGAGTCCAGCCTTAATTCCACACGATGAGTCACTTTGCCTCGGTTGAACTCAACTATATGGACAATTCTAAATTCTTAGTGGAGTTAATGTTTCCTTTAATCTTTCACACCTTTTGACAGACATGTGTCGTGTTGCGTTAGTCTCCTCTCAGATATCCTGTGTCTGTATTTAAAGTGGAGGTTAGAAGAGAGCAGTGTGAGAGGCCATCTAGTGTTAGAGTTGGGAAATCACAAGAAAGCACATGTGGGTTTTAAATAATACAAAAAAATGAATGAAAAAGTTTAAATTATAGAAAAATAAAAAACATGTAAAAAATGTAAACAGCAGCCTATAATATTTTCAATTATTTTGAATAAATGAAAGATAGACGTTAAAATGAACACATGAATGACATTTGAATAGATTTTCTTTCATATTTTGTTGGACAGGCAGACTATATTGAATTCGGCCTATTTATTACACAGATTATAATAATATAATAGACATTGTACAGGTTGAAGAAAACCAGTTTACACAGGTCACTATCATAAACATCTGGATGATAGCTATCCAGTTAAACCAGTCAGTGGTTTCAAATATAGGCTCAGGAGCCTCATATGGGGTCGTATTATGATTAAGATTATCATTTCATTTTTTTTTAAATATATTAATTAGCCTCATGAACAACTTTTAACTTTGAGATTGCCATTAACCACGTGTTCGGCACCACATGACAGCTTTCCAAGCGGCGGAAGGAAGCAAAACAACTTGTAAAACTCCGCGAACCTGCGAGATCCTTCATCCCACCTGTCTGACCCGCGAGGAGCCGGCTCCGACACTCAGGTGAGCTATATTCTACCTGTGTTATACAAAGATGATTTAATAGGCTTATATTATAAATATAATACGTTCACTGCTATAGGCAGGAAATAAAGAAGTAGGCGGTGTGCAGTGTTGCCGGACTGGACCGACAGCATGTTACATTCTCATTTAGATAAAGCTTTATTTTGATATTTAGTGTCCGTGTGTGTTTGCGTGGTAACATAATCAGTCAGGTGGCCTATTCTTTCCATCGGCTTTAAGTAAAACCACGGTTACAACGAGGAAGTCAAATGATAACAGTATTTCAGATTTAGATTAAAACGCTCATATGAACACATGTACACGCGTTTACACATCTTTTATTACATAGCTACAGAATAATAATGATAATGATACTTTTGTAATTAACTGAAGTAAACTTTGGTTTTGATGGTTATAAGTCGATTGATATAAAATACCTTTACCCGCCAAATTGAATTAAAAAAAGGCGGAAAACACAGTTGGCAGATGACGCAACCGGAGAGTCACATTGACGCTGCACACAATGTCAGTTTGTTTTCATGATATTTATTGAGGGCTTTTTGGTTTTAATTATATGAAAATGATTCAATCATCAAATGATTTGTGACAAAATTACTTAATATAAACTTGAATTAACATGACTCATTTCTTAATGAATACTTTAATCCATTAATTCTTAATTAATGCCATGTCATTAAGAAATATTAAGGTACTTATTTAGTAATGAAGGGGAAGAATTGAGGCCATGAAGTCTAATGCTGAGGTAAAAGTAATTTCAGCCAAATGTCATTAAATAAATGTAAGAAAATGTAATTTTTATAAAGGCTACAAAACGTACACAATATGATGCATATACAGATTAAACTGTTTTAATCATCTGTGCTGTAACTTAAATGAAATGCAGGTGTACTATAGAATTGAGTATTTTGATGTCTATTTAATTAAAGTATTAATACTTTCTACCTTTTTTTTTTACTTTTCTGTAAAAACGTACCTTTATGTTTCTTTATTTGAGTCAAATTATCGATTTGTCAAGTCGCAAAACCAGCAGGGATGCCGGTGAATACCAGTAAGTCGGTGATTCTTTGAGTCAGTTGTGGATGATGCTGATATTACCTACACAGCACATGTACAGTAAACACATCATGCGAGTTGTCTCTTTACTTGTCTCTTTACAGAAACAACAAACAGAAGCAACAGGATGGGGAACGAAAACAAACTGCGTCCACCTGCCGACCGGTGAGTTTGATATTCTCCCGCTGAGGATTTGTTTTTTGTACAAACTGAAGTTTTAATTTACAGTTCAGGACATTTTGGTTTCTTCTGTTCCCACAGCGGTCGGGCTGTAGCCGTCATCATCTTTGTGCTCGGTTTGGGAACTCTGCTGCCCTGGAACTTCTTCATGACGGCCTCTCAGGTTTCTCATTATTTATTTCAGGGAATGTCAATCAGACTGCTGTTGCTTTATTCATATTAAGACAGGTGTACATCACAAGTTTCATCCCCATACCATATTTGATGATGTCACAAAATCTGATGATGTCATATGCCCATTTCAATCAATCAATTACATTTATACCGACTCAATAAACTAAAATATGATTTGACGATTGTATTTCTGTGCTCTGTAAGGAGGAAAAAACTTGTGGTGACACAGACGCCATGGGACTTTCAAAATAAAGGCATAACTTAAAGATGATACGCATCAATGTTTTAATTTTGCACTCGATGTATGGATTCAGAACGATGGATCATTACATCCCTCAACTCTTTATGTCCCTTTATTTGTACGAGTGGAGCTTCTTGTGTCCTAAGAATCTGAATCAACTTCGTTGGCAACGTATGTGAACAGACTGGTTTTAAGTAGCTCTCGATGTACTTATACACAGAACAGAAAGACAGAAATACACACACAGCTAAAAACAAAGCTGAACAAAGATAATAGAAAACAGAAGCTTATATACAGTAAATATAACAAAGAACTCATCAACAGCACAGACATTTACTTTGTTATATCTCATATGAAGATGTTCTTCTTTTGTCCTCTTTGTTAAAGTATTTCAACCAGCGCCTCGCAGCACCACCAAACAGCACATCGGGCGGCTCGACTAAAGACTACAACTATGACAGCTGGATGGCCTTGCTTTCCCAGCTGCCCCTGCTGCTGTTCACTCTGCTCAACTCCTTCCTGTATCAGCGGTAAGTTCTTTACTTAGTTCGGCTTTATTGACACGCGTTTACGTCACTTTTAACGCACCGACGTGAGCGACTGACCGCGAGGCGACGTGTTCCCTCTCTCGACCTCCCTGCAGGGTGAGGGAGCATCTCCGCGTGGCCTTCAGCCTGATCTTCATCCTGCTGCTCTTCTGCCTCACCGCCGCTCTGGTCCAGGTCCCCATGCAGCCGGACACCTTCTTCTCCGTCACAATGGCCACCATCTGGTTCATCAACAGTGGGTTCATGCAAACACACACACACACACAGTTATTGTTATCACATGAAACCCCTCTGACGTTCAGGTTGAAGGTCTTTACGTCCACATCATATGAACCTTCACCTGTCAACCCCAATTGTAGAATGCAATTAGACAAATGAGGACAAACTTATTCGGAGTCCTTATTAATTAATTGTGCTAATTAAAGATACTGTGAGGAACTTCTAACCGCTGGATAGAAGGGAGGCACAGCAGAACCAGAACCAGGGCTGAGCGGGGCAGACTGTCAGACCCTGCTGCAGTGAAATGAGAGTTGTTTTTTTAAAGGGACTCTGGTGCTCGAAAGCACTACCACTTCTGTCCACAGGGTCCGCCAAAATCAACACCAAAAGAAAGCTCCTTGTAGCTTTAAATTAATATCACTGCTACTCCTAACAGGACTTTCTCTACATGTCGACAGAAGACTTCGACATGTAGGGAAAGTCTGAGCAATGCTACTGCTGCTCTTGTATTATTCTACCATACAAATAAACGATGAGCACTGTTATAATAATACCTGTGTGTGTGTGTGTGCAGTGTGCAGTGCAGTGCTGCAGGGCAGTCTGTTCGGTGTGGTCGGTCTGTTCCCTCCTCGTTACAGCACTCTGTTCATGAGCGGTCAGGGTCTGGCCGGGATCTTCGCTGCACTCGCGATGCTCCTCTCCATCTTAAGTGAGTAACACCCTGAACCGACCCGACTGGACAACATTAATGACAAACAAAGAGTTATCGTTGAGCGGTTTAAAATGAATACCAGGAACAGACCTCTACTGTCGAGGGAGACGGACTCAATTCTTTAAATATGCTTTGTTTTTGAGAGAAGTGAAAGTAGCAGGTGGCTTTGAGTTTCAGATCTCAGAATGTGAGCGCATGTTACTGAATGGGTGATAGATGGGTGATGGGTGACAGAGATAATATATCGACCGTTATTCATTTATTTGATATTAATAACGATTCCTTATTTTTGACTTGTGACCGAGATATATTTACTGAATTGGACATTTTACAAGTGTGAAAATAAACCTGCAGTATGTTTCTAAATTACCTCAAACTAGACGTGGAACGATGTTAAAAGTTCATGTCACCATTATCCGACCCAGAATACATTTTGTAAAGAAACTAATATATATTTTATTGCATCACAGAAAGGACAAACATCTCCCTTTATTTTGTGAAAAACAAACTTAAATAAGATAATCATCAATCATCCCGACCTCAAACACGTCCGACGTGCTCGTCGAGACCAATATAACTGTGACAGTCAGTAATAGTGGCCGTAGTTGGCCGTAGTTGGGTGCAACAGTTCCTAAAAAATGAATCTGGTTGTAAACGAATCTCTCTCGCTCTGCAGGTAACGCAGATAAAAGCTCGGCTGCGTTGGGATACTTCATCACTCCATGTGTGGCCACTCTGGGGACGCTGCTGTGCTACCTGCTGCTGCCACGGCTGGTGAGGACACGAACGACACGCATTTTAAATTTAGTTTAAAGGCTTCGTTGTTATCATCTGTATGAACTCTTGTCAGTGGCAGAAACCCTACGGACATATCTTTTTCTTATCAATTCATTTAAATAGTGAAATATTACCCCAGGGCCTCTGTAGAGCCCACATTACGATCGTCCTGACGGCGTCGACTCTCCTCCGCAGGAATTTGCACGTTTTTACATGAACAGAAATCACTCTGCAGCCGTGGAGACGACACAGGAACTCCTCAGCAGCACAGGTTGGTTCCTACAAAGTCTCATCCTGCAACACGACGAGGTTTCTCCAGTTATTTATGATCTTGTGTTATTATATTCTAGCTGATATAAGTCAACGGTTCAGAACCGGGTCTGACCAGCTCCTCATGAATCCTTGTAGGTTCTCAGTAACTACTAGCTCGTTTCAAATGGGCTGAACTACTAAAACTTAGTAGTAAAGACTTAAAAAACTTACAAAAACTTACAAAACTAAGTAACTAACTCAGTACAACTACTCAAGTACTCTACGTAAAGATGGAGCGTGGCACTTTTGTCTCCCCCTTCTGGCAGTGAAAGTAATTACAGGTCAGTAACCAGAGCGACGTGATGTACTTTTACATGACTTGAATATTTAAACTTTCTGCTGTTTAATACTTTTATTCCACTATATTTACATTTCATAGAGAAATGCTGTACTTTTTACTGAACTACATTTATTTTAATTACTTTAGTTACTTTGCAGATTCAGAATAATGATATGAACTCATCAACAAATAAATTATGATTGATTATTTATTATATAAAGTAATTCAAATTAGTTCCACCTTTACCAGCTTTTGTACTTCTACTTAAGTAAGATTTTGAGTATCAGAGTATTTATTTTCTACACTGTGGTATTGCTTCTTTTACTTAAGTAGAATATCTGAGCACTTCTTCCACCCGCTGGCTCCGGGTCAGTTTAGATGATCGCATCATTAACTTAGTCGCTGATAAACGTTCATTTCTTTCCTTTTAAAGAGAAGAAAGTCTTGAGCGACGTGGATAAAGACCTCGAGGCCAAGAGGAAGTTCATCAGTAAGCCGGAAGAGATTCAGGAGCGTTCGTCCGTCTTCAAAGTCTTCAAGAAGGTGAACGACTTCTCATCTGTTTGGAGATATTTATTATTTTAGAAAATATTTGTGCAAGTCATTAAAGACATAGAAAATGTACACTAATGACTCGGGCACCATCGCTGTTGTTCTTTGGATCCATTATGATGATTTTACTTCATATTTATAACGTCAACATCACAGAAAATATCACAATAAAATCAACTAACTGACCACAAACAGCCGTACGTTATGATTTCAACTAATCAACATTAAATTTGCTTTAAACTGGCCCACAGTAAAAAAACAAAGATATAAAACAGAAAACAGCAAATACTCACATTTAAGAAGCTGGAATCAGAGAACATTTGATAAAAGATTAATCGATTGTTAAAATTGGTGTCAACTTTTAACTTTATTCGTGGCACATATTTGTACATCATTTGTAGTTTTCTTTGTAGTTTTAATGCATAATTCAGTATAAATTAGCAATGGAATTTTTTTTATTTTTTTTTTCTCTTATTATATATATATTGTCTGTTTTTTTAATCTATTGCACTATATTCACTTTATATGTTTATATGTTGGACGAGAGAGAAACGTCTTTTCAACTCCCCTGTATGAATTGACAATAAAGCAAACTTTGAACTTTGAACTTTGAAGTCTACCTGTGGTTTAGTGTTGGTAGGTTCGGCTTCTTTCTGACTGTTAAGACTCCTGTTAGCATAAATAACAAACATTTTCACAACATGTTTGCATTTTTTATCTTTCAAAAGTTGTCCTTTCCATTTTTCTAATCCTTGTTTTTACCTTTATTCTAATTATTATCATGGCGCATTAGCCTTTTAGCACATCCTCTCGAGCATTTCACTGCACACGTTGAAGATACGAGTATCTTAATAGTATAAACAGTATAAATAGATCTGTGCGTGTCCCTCAGATCTGGCTGATGGCTGCGTGTGTGACGTGCTTGTTCGCCGTCACCCTGTCAGCGTTTCCTGTGATCACGGTCCGAGTTCAGACCGTCTACAAGGACAGCGCTGCCTGGGGTGAGACGTCGCAGCATCTGCTGTGTTCATGTCCTGTCAGAGTTATCGTAATTATGAGTTACCGAGTTGTAAATAGCATCGAAGTCTTCGTTACGTTTTGGGAGACTCTTATATCTGACTTAGTTGGAGCTAAATAATAATTTAGAAGTGCTTTAAAACAAATATGGACGTAAGCTAAAGTCTGGTAAATGTAAATTCACATTATTTTGGAACTGTCACACCACCAGCTCAGTCCTGCTCTCCATCTCTTACAGACAAAGTGTTCACCTGCGTTTGCTGCTTCATCGTTTTCAACACCTTTGACTTGGTCGGCCGCGGCGCCCCGTATCTCGTCCAATGGGTGAGTAGCGCCGCTATAACATTTAAATTGTGAGTGTAACGCGTTAACGACTCCTAACCCTGCGTGTTTGTGCAGCCCTCGAAGGAGAGCCGCCTGTTTCCTGCCGCTGTGTTGTCTCGTCTGGTCTTCATCCCTCTGCTCATGATGTGCAACGTCCAGAACTCCAGACTCCCCGTCCTCTTCAGACACGACGGTGCCTTCGTCACCATCATGGCCCTGTTCTCCTTCTCCAACGGGTACCTGGCGAGCCTCTGCATGGCCTACGCTCCGCAGTGAGTCTTCAAACAGGAAGTGCTGTGTCTCAGCCACAGAGACTCATTTATGAGGGTCACAGAACTTCATTTTTTTTAAGTGGGGTTGAATGAGGTTCTTCTCCATCGTCAGTGTTTTACTACAGTAGACGGAGTTCCAGCACGGGAGCAAATCAAAGTGCTGCTGTGGACGTGTTTCAGACACCTAAAAGAATCAATATCAGTTTAAGTGTTCGCTTTATTCAGAATATTTTCACCACCTTACCGTGTCACAGGTCAGCCCTTTCTGACTGGGAAGTGAAGCCGTTATACCCATCTATGCTCCCCTTAAAGCTTTATTGGACCTCGCAGGACACAGGAGCCTCGATCGGTTTGTGTTGTGTCACTTTGGTGAATCCGAACAAACCATTTAAAACACAAAAGTCACACAACAGCACAAACTAACTAACCGATCGAGGCAGGGTTAGAGGTAAAATAACGTTTTTTTGTCAAAGGAGTCTTGTGGTTTTGAAAAGAGCGTAGTTAACGGCTTTAGTCCTCCATATTTTGTAAAGTGTGACTTTCTTTTAGGTGGCTAAAATAAGGGTTAGGGTGTCAGTACTCCTCCCTGTTTGACACTGACTATGGAGAAGTACTTCATTCAACCCCACGAAAGGCCAAACTATCCCTCTAATATGGATGAACGGGCAGAGCTAAACTTTTTCAAGCTCTGCCAAGCGAGTAGGAGAAATACGGTGGCCGATGTGAAAACCTGAACGCGCGAAACACAGCAATTCGTATTTGTCGTATTAAGGCGTTATTGTTGCAATGGTGCACTCAACCCGTGTGTGTGTGTGTGTGCAGGTGGAACTCAGCACCCCCCCTCATAGAACATAAAACTTAAAAGTTGCACAAACTGAAAAGTTAAAAGAAAATCTCTGGAGGAACAGCAGTTCAATGCACAAGAAATATTTATTTCCTTATTTTACACGGCACACGGCACTGTTCAGGAGTGTTCTGAAGAGTCTTCAGAGTCCACAAACACGTCATCCAAACTGACAATCGTCAGGGAGTCACGGGGGGAAACGTACTCGTCCATGTTGGGGAGCCCGGACAACACACAGCAGCTCACGGCACTGCGGGAAATATCCAAGGGAGAAGCCTCCGTCCACTCGTCAGTCGTTGCGTCGTAGTACTCAACGTTAGTGCAGGTGGAGCGGCCGTTATAGCCCCCAACAACATAGAGCCGGCCGTTGAGCACTTCGATACCGAAGTTGCTGCGGGCAGTCAACATACGGGACACTTGCCGCCAGGTGTCGCTCCTAGGGTTGTAGACCTCTGCGCTGCTCAGACGGACGGAGCCGTCAAAGCCGCCAACCTTTTGGGAGGAAAAGTGGAAATGAAGGGTGAGACGTTTGAATTGAGATTTAACCAAATTCTTCGGCAAAAGAGAGCGCTCATCTGAGTCTCAAAACAACCGCTGACCAAATCTCTTCATACGTCACACAGTTAGCGTGTCACTGTTTCATGTACTTACTGCGTAGACATGGTCTGCATATGCAACGATGCCCAGTCCCCTGCGCTGGCAGCTCATTTGGCTGATCATTGTCCACTGGTTGGTCTCTGGGCTGTAAAATTCAGCCGTTTGCAGGAAGTCGGTCCCATTGAAACCACCACAAATGTAAACCTGGGGAGAATCGGAGGACCTTTAGTCTGACAGTACTCTCTGGCCAGTTACTTCAACACAGCCTCAAACAGAAACACTAATTGCGTAACTTGAACTTGAACTTACAATTTGGTTATTTTTACAACATCGCAGTCTCGTTCCACACGGGTGGAAGAGCTTTTTGTCTGGAGGTGACTGACTCCAGAGATCCCTGCGGGTCAGGATGAACACACAGCAGAGGATTGGAAACAGACTTCAGATTTTTATTCTCATTGTCTCATTGATAACAATGATAACGTTTTTTAAGTAAGCATTCACAAAATCAACATATTACACCATTTTGCCTTAAAGGGAAATTGTACAATACGTAAACCACCGGACATCATTCCATTTAGTCACTTTTCTGAACACACAAACTACTCAATGCTACTAATCAATACTAATCTGCTTAAAAGCACATTACTATGGACCTGAGAGACTATTGTAGCTGATATATTATCTCTTCTCCTCTTTGTCAAACTTGTCACAAATGCTCCATGAACGTATGTAATTCATCACATGTCGTGATTAGTCTCCCAGACTTGATCATTAACTATTAGTTTCTGCTCATTTGAAGGATATACATTCACAGCATATATATATATATATATATATATATATATCAGATAGCCAACTCACAGGAAGTACGTGCTGCATCTACACAGGATGACCCTGTGGATTTCAAATGTTACGTCCTCGACTTTGATGACTGCGTCGCAAAGTTTTCCCTCCAGACGGAGAGAATTAAACACTGAGCTTGACATGTGTGAAGATTCGTTCCAGTTGTCCATCTTGATTTTCTGAGTATCGGAGCTTTATGGTCGATGACTTGTCTCAAGGGTCTCAACAGGTCTTTTGAGTCAACAGAGAGACAGTGACCACACATCATGATGGGGTGCTAGAATTCTAGGTCCAGGATTCCATTCTAGAAAGGAATCCTGGACCTATGACGTCACTGATGAACTGACATCCTCCAATTCAACCTGTAGACCATACGATTGACATACAAGCATAAAGTTATGCAGTATTTATTGCTGTAATTTAGTTTTCTTTTTGCGTTTTTTTGCGGACATTTTTACATGCTCGCCATCATACATTAAGCTGTTGTAACTCAACTGTCCCAAACTTGACTTGCTTGATAAGAGTCATGACTTTAGAACTTCTGCATGCCAATATTAACTCATAGGCATAGCGCCACCTACTGGCAACCATGGCCATATGCAGGATTCTATAAGTATTGCTTTGCAAACACTGAACTTATCAGAAGGGTTCGTGGACACACCACCAGAAACAAATACTGCTCTGATCTAAATATGTGCAAAGTGAGATGTTTGGAGAGCAAAAATTGGACAATTGGACTGAAGCACATTCACACACATTTGTTTTTTTGTCGCATTATGATGAATGATCAAAAGCTCCTGAGAAGTTGCTTAATAGACCTTATAATAGGAGGTAATACAGGCAATGAAGAACTGACTGTTATGTCTCTACAATCTCATTTATTGGTGCCAGACAAATATCTATTAAACACATTATTAGCAAGCTGTAACACAAAAATAGTTACAGACTGAACCTCCAGCAAAGACTGACTGGATAGATATTGTGAGTAATATTTAAAGTAGGAGAGAATAACTTTTTCTGCTAAATCTACGTGTTGATAAAATAGAATTTGTGCACCTCATGAGATGATCAGTTACTGAGTGAACTGGCATGCATTTCTATCAGCATAACATTTGAATGCATAGGTGACCAACTGTTGTTTCTAAAATGTTTTGTTGTATTTCTATGCTTCTTTAAAAAAGTATATAAAAAAACCCTAATGGAGATGTTTTTGATCAACTGTTTCCAAGCTCAAGAATGGAGCCAAGACACCTTAATATATCTGTCAAATAAAGGTTGTATATATCTCAGGAAAATAATAATAACACCACCGCTTTGGGAATTATAAATATCCTTGCAGTGTACTTTAACCTGTCCCAATGCAGCGTCATTATGATGTAAAGCTAAATAACACCATGAAGCCTGCAAGAAGAAGAGGAACAGTGTTACTGTCCCTTTAACAAGGTGAGGTCAGGGTGTGGTTTATTCCTGCCAAAGTTTCCGGATTAGCATGCTCTTGTAAACAAAACGGAGAGACTGAAGTCACATCATGTCAGACTGGTCACCCCTGTAGTGTGTGTGCTGTGGTTTATAATGGGCGGACTGGTGTGGATGTGTGTAACAGAGGAGGCCATGTTGTAACTGTCGGTTTGTGTCCGTCAGGTTGGTGCGCTGTAAAGACTGCGAGACAGCCGGCTCTCTGATGACCTTCTTCCTCGTTCTGGGTCTGGCACTGGGAGCGTCGTTCTCCTTCCTGCTGGGAAAACTGGTTTAGACGACTGGGACAAGTAGAGCGCGTGAGACTTTGTTGATCCTCGTTTTGGGGAATCTGGTCTTCAACAAGAAGCACCTACTTGTGATGAAATGTCAGCACTGGTGAGAGTGGTGAGAACAAGTTAAAGTTTGAACTTTTAATGGACAGAATTCTTAATTTCATGGTTTTTTACTGTTTCATAAGGGAATGTTTGTATATATTTTTTATACGTTTTCATAACTGAAGAAAGTTTTGTTATTGTTTGCTTATTTATGTATTTTTTGTCTCTTGATGATATTGTACTTTGACTTCATTTTTATCAAAATCAACAGTAATTTTCTTTTCCCTTTCATAATAAAATGCACAACATCGTCATGTGTTTTTTGTGTATTTGTACATCTGTTTATAAACTGTGAAACACCGAGTTTAATTCATCATCAGCTGTAGCAACATGAGCAGAGGCTGCCGGTCAGCAAGCTTCAAAGTAAATATTAAATTTTGGATTTTGTTTTCACTTTTCGAGCGTGGAGCTTCTGTTGTTTCCTCTTCCTCCCGCTCGGCCCTTTCCTTTGACCTCGTGTCCTGCTTCCTTCCATTCTCTTACTCTCGTCACGGAAAGTGAAAAGGAAAGTGGCGACAAGACGTGTTTCTGTAAATCACATTGAAAAGAAACACGTCAGAACCAAAGATGGAGAAGTTTTGGTGAAGTTTTGTAAATCAGCTGCAGACTTGTGAGGCGAGTATTTTGGACTTGATTCTTTTCGTGACCTCTCTAATGTACATTTACTGTAATACTTCACATTTGTATGAGTACTGCTGAGACTTCAACACACTTTAAAGTACAAGTCTGGTGCTATTCTTTATTTTTCTTGTCAACAAAAACCAACAGTGAATGTATTTACTAACATGTTTCATCCCACCGGAGTAAACAGCTGTGTGCTCTCTATTTACAGGTAAATATATGGGTTCTCTGTTTACTTTTACTTTATTTAGGATCCCCATTAGTTATTACGGCAGTAACAAGACGTGACATTCAAACTTTACATTATTGACAATCCACAGTATCAACAAAACAGAATTAAATAAAAATCTCGCCAAGTCTTTACGTCAGCTCAGCAGTAAATCAAATAATATATGTAGTAAAATAGGTTTATTACATTATATATAACTATACAATACTACTGTACAGTCAAGCATCAACCTTCATATGGTGCATCATGTGCAGCCTAAAGGGATTTCTTACTTAATTTGTTTTTACACAAACAATCTTAATTGTTTCCATTATTAAAAGACATAACGAGTCTTGTTGTTTTCCGGAATGAATAAACGGTGTTAAAGTACTTTTGTAAAGAAAACATGAAGAAGATTAAATATTTGGGGTTTTGCCTGCAGTCACAGCCTCACAACAATAAGCTCTCTTGTTATTGACCTGAGAGAGAAAGGCATGCAGGGGCAGCTGATTACCAGAGCTCTCTGTGTGTGTGTGTGTGTGTGTGTGTGTGTGTGTGTGTGTGTGTGTGTGTGTGTGAGTGTGAGTGTGTGTGTGTGTGTGTGTGTAATGAGGCAGGTTGAAGCTTTTACGTCAGCGTTGACACAGTCGACAGGAGACGTCAGACAAACTGGACCTGCAGCTCATTCTTCTCCGCTGTTCGCTTCCTTCAGATCAACATGGCCGAAACACACCGGGTGACAGCGCAGGGCAGGAAGGTGAGTCTGAACACACCTGAGCAAACAGGAAGCAGGTGAGAGAATACAGAAACAACAACAACAGAGCAGCAGAGAGGAAAGTGGTCTCAATGGTGCGTCAGGTGAACTTTTCTGATTTCAGTATTGTTTCTCAGCTGACTTTAAACTAGTTGTCTAAAATAACCTGACTGCTGTGAAGCTGGCCAGAAAGAAACAATGCAACTTCCTGTCAACAGTAACAAAATAAAAGCACCCCTCATCTACGTAGCAGCGTTTTAAATATCTATACAAAGTAAAGTTTACAAAATTTAAATAAACCAAGTCAAAGGGTTCAGTAGGAAAGTGTTTACTTGCTACTGGTTTTACACTTAATGGGACGGAAAACCAGGGCTGTTGCATTGAAGACGACAGTGGTGGAAAGTACTCAAGTACATTTACTCAAGTACTAGAGTACTATTTAGAGGCGATAGTACTTTGACAATTTTCTTTTCTTAGTACTTTATCACTTCTATTTTACAACATTTCAGAGGGACATATCGTACTTTTCACTGCACTACATTTATGTGATAACTTAAGTTACACGTTAAAGTACAACTACACATGAGTTAAGGGTGTTTATTCGTTGTGGTTCATTTTCAATTAATAACTTCACTACATCATACTAAGGATCTTCCTGTTTCATCTAAAACATCTTAACATAATATGTGAACCTCTTTAGCGTTCTGTTCATATCAGCTGCTTTTATTCTGAAGGTAAAACCGAAACTCATTCTTTTTCCTGTTTTATTCAGACTTGAAGCAGCACGTGCCGGTCACCGGGTGCGTGACGTCACGCTGTGAACTGTTGCTTTGACTTCAGTCGAGTGTGAAAATTGTGTTTAAATCATTTTATTTTACTTCGTGTTATAATTAAGTGCTACACATTTCAGATAATTTAACTTTTAATGTTAAAACATTAATAGTTTCTAGTCAAATAAAGGATTTGAATGTTGTTCAATAAAATTAATTGGGATGTTCCTAATTCCTAATCAATAAAAATAAGTTGTAAGTAAGAAACCGAAATATTTTTGACATACTTGTACTGCACTTGAGTATTTAATTTTATGCTTCTTTATACTTCGACTTTACTACATCTCAAAAGGCAAATATTTTACTTTTAACTGCACTTTATTTTATTGATACTAGTTACTCGTGACATAAAAAACATGATATTATGCTTATATTATAGGATTATACTAAATCTACCCAGTAGTATGCAAATCAGTAAGATTGGCTCCACATTAAGATACAACAATGAAATGCTTTTACATTTGATGAAAACAGAACAATATCATATTCTCCAAAATATAAAGCTAAGAAGCCGTTCCACACAATGAGTACTTTACTTTTGATACTCAAAATAACTTCTGTACTTTTACTTAAATAACATTTTGAATTCAGGAGTTTTACTATGTAGTGTTTTTGGACCCTGGTATTTACTATGTGATGCAATCGCAGCGCACATCTGTATGACGTGAGGACGAATGTGGAGTCAAATCTGTCCTCTTGGCTGGTGAGGTCATCATGACGTCATGACATCATGTTTTTTTGTAAAAATGTGGGCCCACCAATAGACTGTTGGAATGTCAGATGTTTAGTGATGTGGTTCTTTTGATAGATAATTAATCTTCCACGGCATATTTGGTTTTCTGGTCAAGAAACACAGATTTTCTTGCAGTGTAACTGGTTGAAAACTATGCATTTATTATTATTTGGCCTGTACCTCACTATAACAATCAACGATCAAGTGATTTAAACAATTCTAAACAGCCTCGGTGACTTCTGGAAATGCAGGACAGGTCAAATGAAATCAAAATCTTTTTTTTTTCCTTTCAGAAATGGGTCGTTCCACAGAGAAGTGATGAGAATAAACCGAGTGTTCGTCCTCCTGACAAAACTGATGAGAGAAATCTGGTAGACATTTTGTCTCAAAATATTTCAACTGTATTCTCAAGATGTTTTCCCCGAACCCGGTTGTAGTTCAACATACAGTATATTAATATTTTAAATGTTATAGTAAATGATGTTAATGATTTCCTTTTAACTTAGTATTTAAATGGAATGTTTTCTTCTTGTTTTCAACTCTTTCAACTGTTTTTGTTCCAGTGCAATTAGATATAGAATAATTATTCACATTTTTGTTGCATCCACGTGTCTTCATGCAAATGTTTGTGTGTGTGCGCGTGTGTGTGTGTGTGTGTGTGTGTGTGTGTGTGTGTGTGTGTGTGTGTGTGTGTGTGTGTGTGTGTGTGTGTGCGCAGGCGGTTCCTTTCAGAGGTCACATCACAGGGGGGATGCGTCCGGGGAAGAAGGTTGTCGTGGTGGGTGTTGTGGACTCGTGTCCTGACAGGTAAAATACGTTCATGTAACTTCCACTTTCCTTGACAAGTTGCTTCAGAAGCTTGAAAATCGTCATGTTTTTAAGTTTACTAAGTGTAGATGTTATTACAAGAGCCCATTTGATGAGCTTTTATTGGGCCTTGCTCTCCTCATGGAGTCCTGTTGTAATGCTGGTTCTCAAACAGGCCAGTATGTTTGTGTTTCCATCAGATTAGTAGAACATTTTCATCTTTATCTTACTCAATTTTCACACAATTGTTCCACCACTGCTAGTTGGAACTTGCTCTCTGTTTGTGTTACGTTTCGGGATAATCTGAACCCTTTAATACAGAGTCAGAACAGTGTTGTCAGAGTCACGTCTGGTATTCGTCCTTTAGGTTCTACGTTGCCCTGACATGTGGTCGTGGATCCGGGGAGCCTCCGCCTGATGTGGCTCTGGAGCTCTGTGTTCGATTCAGGGACCGGCAAGTCCTGCGCAGGGCCTGTGTGGCCGGATCCTGGGGGGACGCCGACCGAGCCGTGCCTTTCTTCCCCTTCATCAGTGACCAGCCGTTCAAGGTATACCGACAAAATCCACAGTCTGGGCGGCGCTCTTCGGGCCTCACTGAGATGTGGCAGCTGTCGGCTCTTGTTACAAATTTATTGAGCAAAACCAGAATTACAACAGTTGGTTCCTTCACCAGGCCTCCAAACATGTTGTTCTCCTTACACATTAAAGTAGACGTTAATATCTCAATCATACATTCATATGAGTGGAATATATCCGATGATTCATGTCCGGTGTCAAATGACCAAACATCCGCTTGTGTCTCGTCTCTCCTCCCAGATTGAGATTCACTGTGAACAAAGTCGGTTCCGCGTGTTTGTGGACGGACAGAAGCTGTTTGACTTCCACCACAGGTTGACGTCGCTCGGCGACATCGACACGTTGTGGATCAAAGGCGGCGTCACCGTCACTAAACTGGCCTGAAGTGAAGGACTGTTGCACAATGAGTCCAATCTCACGACCTCCAGGACTCACTGCGTCTAGACACACTCTGTGCTCACGCTGGAACATTTTGGTTCCAGATGTTCAATATGGAGAGAAATGAGTCTTCAGTTTTGGGACAAATATGTGTGTTCATGATCTACTTAAGGAAAGTTGAAGCTGTGTGGGAACTGTCATTTGTGAATATGTTGAAACATTTGCCAAAGTCTCCCCAAAAACTTCACAGAACATTTTAAAATCCCAATTGTAATGCCCTTCATTGTTTTGTTGTTGATCGGTTTTTCTTGGAGGCACAGATTTTCAGAAAGGTCGTTTTTTACCTTGTTGCTGCTGAACTGACTGATGAGGCGCCAACTTCATTTCGTTATATCTTTTTACGATGACGATAAACATCCTTCTCCTTATCTTTAATCCTTTCTAAATACATTTTAATGCCGATGGTTGTTCAGCCAACAGGACACAACTACTGCAACTGTAAATATCATCTAACAGCATAAACTGGGATTAGCTGAAGGCCGCTGATGCCGTGGGTGGAAATGTTTTTATATTTTGTGATATGTTTTTTTTTTTAAATCACACTTTGTATTAGTAAACAAAGCCTGAAGATAAGGACAGTGAGGCCTCCATGTGTATGTGATGACTACCTCAAACCACGTGGTGGAATGTCCTGCTGCCATCCACATTAAAAGTACATGAGAAATAAATCATTATTTCTATATTCAGCGTGTGTCTGTGTCCCAATGAAAATTGTCCGTTTGTTTGTGCTGCAATCAACAATTATTTTCAGAATTTCATTCAATATAGCGCAATATTTCTATTCCTTATTATAACAGTTCAGTCTGTACAATGTCAAAAGTAAAAAGCCCAAAAAGATGCCTTTAAGTTGGGAGGAGGAAAATAATGTCAGCAACTTGAAATACGAATTGATTATTTTGATTATCAAGCAGAGAGGGGAGGAGAAACTGTACTCTGGAAATAACTAAAGATGTCAGACAGCTGTAGTGGAGTAAAGAGAACACTATTTAACTCTGAGTTGTAGTGGCGTAGAAGTATAAAGTTGCATAAAAGATAAGATAAGATCCTTTATTACTCCTGCAGCGGGGGAATTTACAGGATTACAGCAACATAGTGGATAGTGCAAACAAGAGCAAAACAATTATAAATAAGTAATAAAACAGTAAAGAATATGAAATAAGTAAAAAATCCACAATAACTAAAATATAAATATAAAATGGGAATACTCAAGTACAGTACCTGAGGGAATGTACTTAGTTACTGAACATACCTGTTAAACATGGAAAGTTTAGAAGAACCCAAAGAGCCCAGCAGAGAGCCAACCTGTCACAGCGGTGCATGCTGGGAGATATTGAGCCGGCTGACTCAACCTTCAGTTTTCTGCTTCACTTTCCCCCGTCCTGCACTCTTCAACCAGCTCAATCTGACCACGTATGGACGGTGCTGTCTCTACCTGAGTCATGGACATCAGTGGACAACATCTCACGGTTAGCTCACCTGCTATCTAAAGACACCTGCTGTCCAAAAACTCCAAGACGGAGGATGTGGGATCGGCTAACGCTAAAGCTAGGAAGATGCTTGTTGTTGTCGTTGTGGAGTTAGCTTGTTAGCTAGCTGCGTAGTTAGCCGAGGTGGTAGACTTCTCACTTAACTTGTATGTGATGCTGTTGCTTTATATACTTTATATACCTGCGATGATCGCGTTTGATTATATAAACGACCCGGTAAAGTGACGATACACTAATCAGACGTTAACTGGTAACATCGCTCATAAATTAGCGTGGCTTTTTTGGCTTTTTCTACACATGCTAACCAAGCTAAGCTAGCCTCCGTTACACCCCACATCTCAGCGAAGTGTCTCGGCCTTTTAGTTAAATTAGATGCCTTCTAGTCAATGCTAACCTAGCTGTTAGCGTCATGTCATATTAACCCTAGTCTAGTCGTTTCTATATCTAGCTACATAAGTGTGCTAACGATGGCACTAGACATTAGCCTGCTAAGCTACATGCCTACAGAATTAGCTTCGTTAGCCTCCTAGCATCTCTAAAAAACGCCAGACAAGTGAGGAAAAATGTGTGAAACTTGGCTAACTCGAGATAAAAGCCTAAACCGTCTGATATTAAGTGTGTAGATTATTAAATAAACAGCTGCTAACCTTGTCATGACAGGTGACAACTCGTCTTAATAGATAACACACCAAGAAATTAACTTAAAAACGTGAAGGTGGAGCTAATTCTTTAGTACTTTGTGTTCTTTTTTAGTAGTCTGTGAATTCACCAATTAAGTTTACGTCATCTTATCTCAACCTCCTATTAAAACACATGGATTCAAAGGTTATAAAGTTTCAGAAAATGGAGATACTCAAGTAAAATACGAGTAACTCCAAATTGTACTTGAGTAAATGTACTTAGTTACTTTCAACCACTGCTAAACAGTCACTTAACTTGTGTGTTATTTGTACCCGAGCTGTCGGAGTGACTTAACCTGGCCTGCTGAGAGGTTCAGTGATGGAAGCACAGATCACAGTTTAAAGTAGGAACATGACTTTGTTTGTTAACTCGTCTTTCTGGACTTGCATGTCTGTAGTCTAAGCAGCGCTGCCTGGGTGTAAACCTGCAGGTATTCAGTGAGATAAGGCCAGCAATGCAAATACACGTTGCTGTCGCCGCCCACTATCTCAGCTTCCAGTTTCCTCTTTTCAGTTTGAAGTCAAAGATGTGAGAAACTCCAGTTGGTGTCTCTTATGAAATCATACATTTTGTACACAGGATTGTAACTTCCTAATAACTTCTTAGCTCGGTCCCTGAAAGACACAACAAATCCAATCAGATTCTGCTTTGGTGATTGTTTACAAGTCACAGAATTCAACTGCTTTTTTATCTCAAGTTGCAAGTAAAACTTCTGCGGTTGTTTGGAAAGGCTAGAAAGGTTCTTGAGGATTCTTGACACGTCTCCGAAAGACAAAGATTCTGCTTATCTTTGTCTTTGTGATTCTAATGAAATGCGCACTTGTCAGATATAAAACCACGGCAAACACACAGAGATAAGACTTCTGGAGGACATCCAGGAACTTGAGAGAGGGAGAAAGTTTACAAGGACATATTCACAGAAGTTTTGTCGAAGGAAATGATGATAACGTCGATGTTTCAGAGTTCAGTAGAGAGGGAAACTAGTAAGTCAGGTAATTTATTCACGTGAACCTAAGAGTGTATATAACTACATCTTGTTGGGTCAGAAGATGCAGACTGAAGTGCCATCATAGTTTATGTTGTCGCTATCTCACTGTTTGTTTTGTCTCAGTTGGAAACACGTCAGCGCTGGTTTGTCATTACCACTTTATTACTGTCAATTTGACTCGTCGGTCCTCTTTAGTAGTTCAGTAATTCAATTCCTGCTTCGGCTCCAGCCGCTCATCAAGCAAATTGACCCCGGAGCGCCACAAGTGCTGCCCTGGTTTACTTCTTGTGTTTACGGAGCCAGAATGAGGCTTGAATGTGTTTTTATTGATATACCTGCTGTGACAGAGGGTTTGTTTCTGACGACGTCTCTCCTCGCTGTCTTTAGGTGTAGCCAGGAGGATTCGTCGACCGCCAGAGAACCATGGAGCCAGATGTGGTCCGCATGTACTCGTCCTCTCCGCCCCCGATGGAGGACGGCGCAGAGGAAGAGGACAACGAGTTCGGGGACTTCGGCACCTTCGCCGGCGTCCCGAACAGCGTCAGCTTCACCGAATTCGACACCCTGACCACTTTCAACCAGACCCAAGCTCTGACCGCCACCTCCCCGCCTGAGATCCTCAACAACAGAGGGGTGACGGGGTTCAGCCACGGCTCCTCTAACGGCACCCACGGCCCGAACAGCGATCTGTCCAAGGCTAATGGCGTTGTGCCGGCGGGCCACCTGGGCAGCAGTCCCTCAGAAAGAACTGAGATGAAAAAGGTCCTCTCCGGCCCTCTGACTCACTCGGGGAGCGTCACAGCCGCCAGCGAGCCCGCTGCCTGCAACGGCGGAGGCACGGAGGTGCTAACTAACGGGTTTGCAACCTTTGACGTTCAGGGAAGCCCCTCCTTGCAGAATTCTGTCCATTCTCATTTAAAAGGATCGTCCACTGAGGACACGGGCGGCGTCCCCGTCGGCAGCCCCGAGGACGATTTCGCAGACTTTGCTGCTTTTTCCAATGCCGAGGGACACCTCAGCCCGACGGCAAACGAGAACTCGGACAATCCCACGGGGGGCAGCCGGGTGGCGGAGGCCGCCTGCCTCGAGGAGCACTATGACTCAGAGCAGGGAATGACTTCAGAGGACAATGTCAGGGACACACACAGAACTGGACCAAACGCACCCGGCTCTGATTCCATATCTGCTCACGCCGAGGCCCCGGGTGGCTCGTGCAACACGGACCGGGGCTCTCTTACGGATGCTGACTCTCAACAAAGGGACGTAGCCTTTGCACAGGAGCACTTGGCCTCAGAGGCAGTTTGCACTAACAGACCCCTCACTCTGAACGGGGTGGACGCGGCCCACGGGGACGATTCCAAAGACTCCGCGGACTGCAGCGAAAACGACCTCTCGCCCGATGCAGCCGCAGACTGTGAGGCGGGACGGTCAGACGGGAAGGGCTCCGGTAACGAGACGGAGACGGAAACGGAGACGGAGACGTCGCTGGGCCGGCCGCTGTCCACAGACGCTCTGGAGGAGTTCGGCGACATGAGCACCACGGGCTCGGTGCCCTCTCCGCCCCTCCAAGGGGAGACCGCCACGCCGGCCGACCACAGCCAGCTGGCAGAGGACGACGAGGACGAGGACTTCGGGGACTTCGGAGACTCCGGCTCATTCGGCGGGCAGGGCTTTGCCGACTTTGACCAGCTGGATGTCCAGCAGGAGCAGAGCAGGTCGGACAGCCCCGCCGCTGCACAGGAAACTACAGACGCCAAGTACGAGGACGACTTTGGCGACTTCAACTCCCCCAAATTTCACGCCAGTGAAAACGAGGGGGAGGATGGAGGCACGTTTGCAGACTTCCCCGGCAGCGACAGTTTCGGGAATTTCAACTCGGCGGCTGAAGGCGCAGACGGTGAGGCGGATGCAGGGTGGAGCGCCTTCGGGGAGCAGCAGCAGGTGGAGCAGGAAGAGGAGCAGGAGTCCTGGGCGGCGTTCAGCACGGACCAGAGCGTCGCTCCTCCTGCAGAGAGCAGAGAGGAGGAGCAGCAGGAGGAGGATGAGTGGCATGAGAGTGAACTTCCCGCAGTCAGCGAGGAAACCAGCAGGACAGACAGACAGTCGGTAAGAACGGAGGGAAATCAAGTTATTCATCCATGAGCCCACATCCTGATCTCACTAGAGTTGCATTTATTTATGTGTGGCTTTACAGAACCACGGTGGAGTTAATAAATAAATAATAATAATAATATAATAATATCTATCTCGGGTGTGAGACGATGAGCTAAATCCATTCCACGACTAACTTCATTTTGCAATAAATGATCGAGAGTTAAATGACGTACTTTTTACTTTTGATCGTCCGTTTATACAACATGCGCTGAACAAAAAGTTCTGCTTCCCGCAAACCAAAGAGGAAGTTTTTTTTTTTAAACCACATTTAAATCAGTTTCTTGTGTTTGTTCATAATCAGCTGAGTCACAGCTCTTCACCAACTTCCCCTGTTGTTGTTGAACATTAACCGGCCCTTTAATTCACTGATTTGGTGAAGTGGAACAGAGAATAAACTCCGCCCACAGGGAAAACACTGCACTGACGTGACTGTGTGTGTGTGTGTGTGTGTGTGTGTGTGTGTGTGTGTGTGTGTGTGTGTGTGTGTGTGTGTGTGTGTGTGTGTGTGTGTGTGTGTGTGTGTGTGTGTGTGTGTGTGTGTGTGTGTGTGTGTGTGTGTGTGTGTGTGTGTGTGTGTGTGTGTGTGTGTGTGTGTGTGTGTGAAAGAGAGAGAGAGATCAGAGGCGGCCGGGTTGATGGTGTGTGTGTTTGTTCAGAGCGTAGACAAACTGCTGCAGGTTCTCTGCTCAGGTATTCAAACATCAACACACAGGCTCGTGGTGAGCCTCACAAGTCTGCAGCTCGGTGCAGAGTTTAATTTAACAGTAACGCCGACACTTCCTGTTGCATTGTGCGTCATCGGCCGGTATAACCAGTGTAGCAGCCAGCAGGAAACATGTTGCAAGTGTTCTGAGGTCAACTCTTTAATAAATGTCAAAACATTTTAAACGTGTTGTTTTGCCTCACACCACCACGAGGTGAGAAGGTACAGCATTTACAGATCACAGTAAATGAGGAGAACTTAAAGCCTCCACACGTCTGTTTATATTACCGACACAAAGTTTATATTCAGTTTTCTGAACGAGTCCTTTCCTCAGATTGTAAACGTAGTTTTGTAGGATGCGAGTAAACGGCTGCTTCTCTCTCTGAAGGCGTCGCTGTCGAGCCGTCTGGAGAAGCTGTTTCAGGGCAGCTTCCCTCAGACCGCCGCCCCCTCTGTGGAGGACCAGGTGGTGTCCCTGAGGGTCCTGCTGGGACCTCCGGAGGACCGACCTCAGCCGGGGGCCGAGGAGGAGGAGACGTCGCCGCCATGCAACAGGTGAGTTTGTGTCTAAACGTGAGAACTGTAACAAGAAAGTCTTCTGAAGCAACAAGTGTTGAGCATCTTTTCTGTTTCATATTTCTACTTTTGAAAGATTTCAATGTAACTTCTCTCTTGATTTATTACCTCAGTACTTGATTTATTACCTCAGTACTTGATTTATTACCTCAGTACTTGATTTATTACCTCAGTACTTGATTTATTACCTCAGTACTTGATTTATTACCTCAGTACTTGATTTATTACCTCAGTACTTGATTTATTATCTCCGCGGTCCAAATATGGTCGCTTCTGTTCATTGGTTGCAAAAAAACCCCAATATGGCGACAATGACAACGTCCACTTCTTGTACACTATGTGTGGTCTGAATGGAGCCGTGCAGGTTTAACGCCTCTTGAAGCAGATTTGTCGTACGGGGCTTTAAGAATACGTAAACTGACTTCACTTGATTTTAAAAACACACGTGCAGAGAATTCAAAATGAGTTTCTAAATCTTTTACATGAATAGATTTCACTCCGGTTTTTGTTGCCTGCTGCATGAATGTGTGGTCTCGTGGACTCGTCTTTTAAGAAGCCCGTCTCCGCTGCGTCTCTCAGGTCTGTGCGTGGCTGCGTGTGGACGCAGCTTCAGGACATCCACGAGGCGCTCGGCCTCCGATACCAGTGGGGGGGCTCCTACTGCAACAAAGCGCTGCTCTGCTGCCTCGGCATCGACACCCGGAACATTGTAAGTCCCCGCTTTTAATAACCTCCGCTGGCAGCCTTCTGACTAAACTAGCAGTTTCATTTCTTTATTTCTAACCTGCTGCTTTATTGTGTGCAGCTGTTCACGGGACAGAAGAAGCAGCCGGTCATCGTGCCCATGTACGCCGCCAGCCTGGTGAGTCGTCCTCCTCATGTTCACGTGTTTCCACGAGCAGAGAGGCTCCTCAGCGACGCCGTAGCGTCTTTATTGTTACGAGTTTGGCTGGAAATAGTTATTATCATTCATAGTCATCAAATCAGATGATCGGGTTTAAGTCACTTCTCTACTTTTTCTGTTTAAATGTCGCTTTAAGCTGAATATCTTCTTGTAACATTTCGAAATTCACCTGCCTGCTTAGCCGAGCCTCGTCCAGATGAGACGTAGAATCTCTGCAGAGAGTTCTGGCTCTTTAAATTAAATGCAGATTTAAACTCTGAACAGTAATCTCTCATTTCACCTGTAACGCTGCGATCTGACGTCTGCATGCAGCTGTTCCACCGCTTTGCTGTTCCTTCTAAAGCAGAGGATTCATGAGACGTGAAACATCTGTGAGACTTCTGTAACGGATGTGTAAAACCAAAACCTCTGTATCTGAACTCTGAAGCAGGTTAACTCACCGCACATGTGAACAAGCATTCTGTGTTGTTGTTGTTTCCAGGGGATGCTGGAACCAACCAAAGAGCCTTTGAAGCCCGTCTCTGCAGCAGAGATGATCGCCTCTATAGCCCAGGCGCCTCCTCCGGTGGCTCCAGAGACCAGCTCCTGTCCCTCGGACACGGTCCAGGTGAGCCCCCCCCCCCCCACCCCCTCCTCTCAGTGGTCGACAGCGGGGCTCTATGGATCAGTGTGTATAAACTGACTGTTTGATCTCGTCCCCTCCAGCAGGAGGCGCTCCCACCCGTCCAGTTCGACTGGAGCAGCAGTGGCCTTACCAACCCTCTGGACGGTAGGAGACCTCGAGCCTCTGACCCCCCCTCCCCCCCCTCCCCGGCCCGCCGTCTTACTCTTCTCACACTTTCCTAACCTCTCGTACTGTTTCCTTAAAGTCTGTAGACGCTTCAGTCCAGCTTTCTTCATTAAAGGAAAAATCCACAATAAACAGCAGCGGCCCCGGACCCCCACAAAGGGGCACTAGATGAGACCGGAGATCATAATCCTGCTGCACAAAACTCTTTATTATAAGAGGTACATGGAGTGTAGTTTTATCTCGTCAGCCTCACAGACAAACTAAAGTTTTGGGCGATGTGTGTCACCATTAAATCAGCAAAACGCTCCAAAACAACCGGATATATTCGCCCAAAACAACCGACATGCATTCAACGGAAGGATCCAAAGTCCTGAAATGTTAAAAGTCTAAACAGAAGCAGCAGTAAAGTAACTTTACAGTCTAAACACCAGGAACCGTCTCATCAAGTCAACGCACTCACGAATCACTTCTGGATCTTTCCTTTAAACCCGGCAATGAGAACAACATGGCCGCTCTGCATGAAGGCTTGTGGTCAAACCAGTCTAACATTTAGCCGACTCTGCTCTCTGATCACTGACACTGCTGCATGTGTTCTGGTTTCTTCTTCTCTCTCTCTTTGTCTGTCTGTGTTTTAACCTCTGCTGTGCAGCGAGCGGAGGCTCGTCTCTGTTAAACCTGGATTTCTTTGGTCCTGTGGAGGATTCAGGCTCCAGCAGCTCGCCCTCCATCCCAGGTCAGCAGCTGCTCCTGTCTTTAGGTGGACCTCTCTCTCCCTCTCTCTCTCTCTCCCTCCCTCCCCTCTCTGTGGGAGGAATCGCTCGGTTCATGACTGCTGGATCATGAGCATGTGCAGCCGCTGGAGTCAAAATCCTGACTTTGGAATTTGAATCGGCTTTTATTGACGAGCAGGTTTCTACATGCAAAGAATTTGCCTCAGCGTTTTGGTGGATTACAGTAAACCTAGTAAGAGAAGAAGAACAACAAGTACTGCAAAAGACATTCAATATATATATATATATATATATATATATATATATATATATATATATATATATATATATATATATATATATATATATATATATATATATATATAACAATGACTTCAGATCGGTTCCCTGTGAGCCTCACGTATATTTTAAATTGTGGCTCTTCCACCTCATGATGGAGTTATGGACGACACATTTTTAGACGCACCGTCTATTTCAAAACCTGCTCACTGTCTGATGCATTTTTTACATTTTTAGCCAAAAACTTTCACTATAATAAATATAAATAAATATATAAAAACAGCAGTTGAAGGCCGGTGACTCTGCCAGCTGTCCATCTGACGGACAGCTGCTCTGAAACAGTTTGTTTTTTGTTGTTTTTGTCTTCTTTCCTCCGTGACTTCACTCACTCTCCTTCTCTCTCTCTCTCTCTCGTCTCTCTCTCGTCTCTCTCTCTCTCTCTCTCGTCTCTCTCTCTCTCTCTCTCCTTCTCACTCTCGTCTCCTCGTTTCAGGAGTCGACCCCGAGCTTTACGAGCTGACGACGGCCAAGCTGGACTCCGGCGGCTCCGGCAGCCGCGTGGCCGACGCCTTCGCCCGCCTGATGTCCACCATGGAGAAGACCAGCACGTCCACCAGGTCAGAGGTCAAAGAGTAAAGAGGCTCACGTGACGTTTGTGCAGAAGAGGATCAGTGGTGGTGGTGTGTGTGTTGTGTTGTGACGGTGTGTGTGTGTTGTGACGTTGTGAAGTATTGTGACGGTGTGTGTTGTGATGGTGTGTGTGTTGTGTTGTGTTGTGACGGTGTGTGTTGTGTTGTGTTGTGACGGTATGTGTGTGTGTGTGTTGTGATTTTGACAGGAAGCCGAGGAAAGAGGAGAATCTGAGCGCCGAGGCGGCCAAAGTGATCGCCAGTCTGCCCGATCTCTCCTTCATGCAGGCCAAGGTGCTGATGTTCCCCGCCATGCTGACGCCGCTCGGCTGGCAGACCACGCCGGACTGACCCCCCCCCCCCCTTCCACTGACATCATCCCCTCCCTCCCCTAAACCCCGCCCACTCTGCCCACTGGCCCCTCCCCCGCCGACTGGGCCCATCTTAACAAGTTGTCCTCGCCTTCGTTCTTTCTTCTTCTCTTGCAGCAGCTCAGTTCCCTTTCATACTTTTTTTATTTATTTTTTTTAAATTTGCGCTTATTATTATTATTTTTTAAATAAAGCGAAGCATTTATGATCACAGCAGCTCTGACGTGAAGGACGACCTGCACATTAACAGATTAATTTATAGTGGAAGGTGTAGCCGTGTAGAAGGATCATCGTGTATATAATCAGGGATTAAATGTTTATATTCTTTTTGTTTTCCTTGTTTTTAATCGTGAGCGGTTCTCTGGAGCGTCTCTGTGGTGGGAGTGTGTTCGTGTCTGTGAAGGAAACTCTGGCTGAAGCTCTTTGAATCAAAATGAAGTGGAATATAATGTAAGTTTAAATGAATACATTTATATACATCTATAAGATCTCTCTATATATAAATATATATTTATCGACTTGAAACCACACTGCCTGCAAAATCCAGCTGAATGTTTTTGTCCCCTTGTCGTGTTTGAAGGCCTTCGTTCTTAGATTTTTAACTTTTCTTTAACCCGCAGTGTCCACATCTTCTTCTTCTTCTGTTTTTAACTTAAGTTATGCCCCGCCCACCTCACTGCTGCTGTCTCTAGAACGCAGGATGTTTTTATTCTTTAGTTTGGGGAAACTTCCTCCGCCGGTGAGTTGACGTGTCCTCGGTTGTCATTCGGAGCTTTTTATCTTAATTCCGCGTTGATCTCTTTTGTACACGTGTTCCAGCTGTTGTGGCCGCTGGATGAACACGTTTCCTTCCTCCTTTGTGTCCTTTCTCTCTCTGTTCTTTTGTTTTTGAATGGTGAAAACGGGACTTTTTGTTTGTTTGTTTTCTTCGGTTAAAACCACTGAAACTTAAAAGTTTCTCTGCAGTGAAGGTCGACTCGCATCAGAAGGGAATCAAGGGACCAATTTCTGCTTCCGTGTGCCGGGTGTGCGTACGCTGTCCTGATATGAAGTGCTTTTTGTCGTTGCGGCTCTTATTTGCAATATTTCTTTTGTTTTTGTTTTGCTCATACTACTGTCGGCCCCGTCTCCCAGGAGGATTTTGCACATTGTAAAGATGAAATGGATGTAATCATAGTTCACTGTGGCTTTAGACTGTGTACAGTTAAACTATGGACTGTAAAATGTACGGGAAAATTCCTATGGAAAAAAACTGAATCACTTGAAGAGCCTGTCAAAAGGTTATCGTGCATGCCCGGGTTCTTTTGAGACTATACGTGTGTAAATTTTACTTTTAGTGTACACAAGAAATTAAAATCGATATCTTCTCTGCGTGTTTCTGTTTCCTTTGTGTTCACTTCACTCGGACAACAAACGGAGCTCTTCTGTCTGAAACTCTTCATGAAGGTTTAGTTTTATATCAACGTTTATGGAAGTAACAGCTTTATAGACTTTTACGTTGCTACAGTTTTACTAGATTAGTTATTAAAAACAAGTATATGTAAATTATGCTTTAACACTCAAAGTTGAAAAACATTTACAATTACAAACTATAAGTCTTAAATGATTAATTGTAAAACTATGATTTATTTTATTGTCATTTACTGTTTCTACTTCTGTATTCTGCCTTTAAACAAATATGAATTAATATATTTAATTAATATTTGTTTTAACTAATAAAGAAGTTGAGGGGGTGAGTGGCAGATTTTATATCATATCTTTTTGTTTTATAATAAATCATTTAAATATAAAACTTCCTTTAAAACGTTTTGAAAGTAAGAAGCAGAAACGAGATGATTAATATTCTTCGTGACGTTTGTGAGAAACGAACCAGAAGACGAAGAAAACAAATCAAAGACGAGAAGACAAAGATGAGAGAATTCCCGTTTAATGTAGAAAATAAAATTACTAAAGTGCCCCCCCCCCCCCTCCTCAGAGCTGAATCCTCATTTTAAACATTCAAATATGATTTTCAGAAGACCAAAGTCATGTTGCATCGGACAAGGCACAGAGTCACTGATGACCACTTGCTGCTCTGCTGCGTCCAGTTAATAAACCTGCAGCCACAGAAGAGCTGCGAACACCAGACACAACATTTAGTTTAATGTTCAACGACCGGTCGTTCATTCTCTACACGGAAACAAAACAGCACAAAGTGGAGAAACAGTTTCTATAATAAAATATGAATTTAGGATTGTTATGACAATCACTGACTTTCTGTTGATTTGACAGTAAAAAGAGTAAAAACATCTCTCTCTCTTGTTTGTATTTATCTTAAACGATGATGTCACCGTGTCCCGATACGTCTCTACTTCATAATGACTCACAGCAGGTTCTTAGTCTCGCGTCTGTATAAAAATAGTTTAAATAAATTGTAAATGTTGGTGAAACAGCTGCAGGAAGACCTCAGAAAACCAACAAACAAGAATTAAATCTTAAAGACATTTGTGAAGTTAAATGAGCAGAATACGGTATGAATACGGTGTATTATAGAGACACGTGTGTAATAAAAACAATATGATGCATAAAGACAACCATTATTAATTATGCATACATGTTAGTCTGTACGCTGGGCTCGGCTCTCACTGCGGTTACATCATCTGTCCAGCAGGTGGAGACACAGAGGTTGACTTTTAAAAGACACATCTGGATTCAGTTTTAATGTTCATGTATCAGGACATGATGGTCTGATCCACACACGGACAGCAGGTCGGTACCAGCTGGAGACAAACAGACAGACAGACAGACAGACAGACAGACAGACAGACAAACAGACAAACAAACAGACAGACAAACAGACAGACAGACAAACAAACAAACAGACAAACAAACAGACAGACAGACAGACAAACAGACAGACAAACAGACAGACAGACAAACAAACAAACAGACAAACAAACAGACAGACAAACAGACAGACAGACAGACAGACAGACAAACAAACAGACAAACAAACAAACAGACAAACCAGGGTTTTGGAGTTCAGAAAAAAAGTTCAAAACATAAAATAAACAGGCCCAGTGTTTATCCACACACACACACACACACACACACACACACACACACGTTGGAGCTGTAGCAGAGGTTGAATCGAGGACGTTTGCTTTGCTGAAATCCTAAAATATAAAACCAAATCATTTATTAAATGAGATTTTGAATCCTTTGAAAGAATACATATTTATGTTCTGTACAAACTAAATATTAGTGTCAAGAGTTACAATAAATACACACAGAGAGCCGAGAGGTAATAAATAATCCATAGAGAGTTATTTCTGCTGAAGGGAACGTCTGCTTATCACATCATAGAACCCGTCACGTCATGAAGTAGTTGTATTTGTACTGCAGGTTGTAGTTCAGCTCTTAAAACTCTTATTCTGGTAACAAATGTTTCATTGGTTGAGTTAAAACGAACCACACGAGACTGAAGCTCTGTGAAACGTTGAACACGGACGACGACGACGCAACGAAGAATCACTCAAACTAAAAACAGTGTTTACATTTCTGCATTAAAATGAAACACGACGAGTTGATTCGTGAGCTGTGGAGGTAATTAGTTGGTGCATCTTTGTTTCCTTTATGCTAAGCTAAGTGTTGTTTGAGCTCAAATCAACATAAATGAACTTAAGAGGCAACTTAAGAGTTAAATGTTTTTGTTTCCTACAAATTCTTTGTAGCTTTGCCAACGTCTAAAACATTCGAACATTTACCAAAAGATAAAGTTATTACTGTCTAAATGTGTATTCGATATATTAATTAGTTTTCCAGTTTGTAAACTTGCTAACTCAGCTCAGCTTTTAACTCAACCAATGAGATGTTTGAAAACTACAAGTTGTTTTTTAACCAGAATGAATTAATAAGAATATATATACAAAACAAACTCTTTCATTGACGCGTACGTTTGGTGTTTCTCTTTATGGGATCCAATGATTACATTTGATGAAATGAAGGTTATCAAACAAAGAGTAACGAGTAACAGCGAGACGTGACCGTGTGATCGAGGTTTTTCTTTAAAAAGGCACTGGATAGTTCTTCATGTGTAAAAACGTGCACCGACGGTAGAAAAGTCTCTTTTGTTTCTTACAATTTCTCGGACAGCGGTAGAAAACAGGACGGAGCTTCACGCTGAGCTTCTGCTTCCGCGTCAGTGAGGAAGGTGTTGAAGCGGTGGATCCTCAGAGCGACGGTGTGCTGCTGATACTTTAACTCAGGCGATGTTCAAACTGTCCCGTTAGCGAGCGCGGGTTCTTCTGACCACGATCGGTCCCGAGAACCAGAAGCTCGGAGAGCTCATGGAACTGATCAGTGCGTCGATGCTGTCGTGATGGACGGCGTTGTTTCTCTTATTGGCTGGTTCTGGAAAGTGAAAAGGACACGTGACTAACAGCCAATGGAACCGAATGTCCTGATAATCCATCGAGGTTAAAGCTCAACACGCAGCAGCTTCAATCCTCCAGAATAAAACCAGCGTGAAGCACGTCGGGACTTTAAAACTGTACAAAATCAACAAGAAGTTATAGAAAGTCTAACTCGTCCTCTCAGCTGCCCACCAGCACCTCCATGATGTGGTCCAGCTCCGCCAGGTCCATCTTAAAAGGCTGGTTCTGGGCGCCGGCCCCCGCCGCTCCGTACCCCGACATCGACCGGACCAGGTCGTCCGTCATCATCTTGGATGGCGGCGCTCCCGACGGAGGCGGGCAGGGGCCGAGGTCGTACATGGACGTGTCGATGTCTGTGAAGAGGACGTCGTCCAGGGCGAAGTCCGTCAGGAAGGAGCCCGGGGAGGACGGAGGAGGAGGAGGTTTCTCCAACCGGCTCTCCACCTCCTGAAAGCCCCGCCCCTCCTCCTTCATGACAGCATCAAACTGAACCCGAGCAGGAGGTGGTGACGGCGGGCCCAAGGAGGAGGGACAGAGCTCCTCGATCTCCTCCAGGGCTGAGGAGAAGCTGTCTTTGGGCGACGGCGAGGGCGGCGGCCTCGGGGAGTGGTGCAGGTGGTGTTGGGAGGAGGAAGAGGAGGGCGGCAGGGTGAAGAACATGGGCAGGTCCTCCTCCAGCAGCGAGGCCGGAGTCAGGCAGGAGTCCAGCGCCGTCAGCGGTGATGAGAGGATGCTGAAGGGGGAGGAGGGAGGAGGCGGAGGCTGTCGGTAGCTTTCGTCCTCGCAGGCGGCGGCGGCGGCGGCGGCGGCGGCGACAGCGACAGGCGGCGCAGCCGAGAAGAAAAGGGCGCCGACGCCTCCTTCCAGCCTGAAGTCGTCGTGGATGCGGCGGATGACGTTGTTGATGAGGACTCGGCGCTGCAGGCCGAGGTCGGCGCCCATCCGAGGGCCGTACAGCTTCATGAGGGACACGTTGAGGACCGTCTGACGCTGCAGCGTGTAGGACGCGTGCGACATGCCGCCGACCGCCAGAGGACGCCGGCCTTCCTCCGAAACGTCCTCATCCTCGTCCAGCTTCCGCTTCACCCCGTTACCCAACATGGATCTGTGGAGCGGAGACACAAAACGGTTCAGAGAGGCGACAAGAAACCAAGGACGGCATCAAACCTTCAGTGACGATGAACTTTTACTGATGAAATGAAAGATGACGGAGAATGTTGGAGATCACCTGAAGGTATGAGAAGTAAAAGTAAAATGGTCCCCGTCAGTGTTTTACTGTAATATCTGATGTTTCTGGATTAATGTGTTTGTTACATTTTACTGCTGTAGATGTTTTTATGTCCTTTATATCCTGTTGTCTAGTTTAATCTTCATCAAAGCATCATATTCTATAAGATCATCACGTGTTTGTAGCGTCTCTGTCCTGTGAGAACCTCGTATCTCTAGAAAGAACAAACAACCTGTTGTCAGCTTTGTTATGAAGCATCTTCCAGCTGATCCACGAGTCTTTCTAAAGAGTTTATTAATCTGAAGAAGTAGGAGGATTTTATCAACACATGAAGGAACATTTCATCCTTCAGTTCATCACAAACATTCAACATCAACACATCTGGAGATACGAGGTTTAAACTGGACAGGAAGGAGATGAAGAACTGTAACTAAAGCTGTCAGACAAATGTAGTAAAAAGTACAATATTTACCTCTGAGATGTAGTGGAGGAGAAGTAGATAGTTACACAAATGATAATAGACACGAGTAAAGTACCTGAAGTTTGTACTCGGGTAATTAAATACGAGGAATGGAGACATGTTGACATGTTGATATGAACTGAAACATGAAGTGTGCTGCTGAGAAATACACGAGTGATGACATGGAAAGTTGTGACGGACAAGTCACAGGTTTCCTGGAAGCGGAGCGACTTCCTCGCAAACTGTCATGAGAAATATGTGTGCGTGTGTGAGTGTGTCAGCTGACCTGCTCCCATGTGAGCCGCAGTCAGCTGATTGGGTGGGAGTCAGTCTGACACCTTCTGACTGAACAACAAAACACAGGAAACAGGCGACTTCCGTCCTGACGACACACACTGAACAACACACACACACACACACACACGTAGACACACTTTGGTGACTAAATCAGCCTAAAAGATGTGAAATAACTTAATTTATTTAGATTTCAATGTTATGCTCAGATTTGTACGACCGACAGCACATTTGAGGAACTTTACTTCACTAGATTTTAGAGGGAAATGTTGTACTTGTCCCTCCTCTACGTGTATTCTACAGGTACTATTTTAATAACAAACAATGTGATAGTTTATGAAATATAATGTTACAGATTAAACAACTACAACGTCAACGTCCTGCTCAAATGTTAATACATCAAAGATAATACTTCACAATAATAATAATAATACAACACGGAGTACTTTTATTGTTGCCAATACTTTACAGTGTGGTATTACTCCTTGTACTTATGTAAATTATAACTGTAAAACTTAAAGATATTCAGTTTACAGCAAATCTGAAGGTCCTTATCAGAGAGTTATATTATTATAATATATAAATCATATTATTTGAATATTATTACTGATGCTTTCAACGATAAGAAGCCTTTTAATGTTCCACTACTTCATATACTGTTTCATCATATCTTACATTGTAGTCTGCAAAGTAAAGTAAAAAGTACAATATGTACGTCTGAATTGTTGTAGAGTAGAACTATGAAGTAGAATACATATTAAATATAATGCATATAATATAAATAAGGTAGGAAGTGGACTCGTAATAATGGTATTGAAGAGTAAATGTACTTAGTTACTTTGTGTGTAGGAGTGCTGATGAAGGCAGCTGCTGGGTTGGAGGTCTGTGGTGGTGGGGATTTGAACCTGTGACCTCTCGATTACTCGGCCAACAGGCGTCAGAAAGTGCTGACAGCGACTGAATTAAACTGCACACACACACGCACACGCACACACACACACACCTCCTCCTTCTTCTTATATATGATTATTCATCAGTTCTCCTCTCTACTTTAAACCCATGCGGGGCCCCTCAGAGGGGCCATCTGCTCCGACACCCAGAGAGGACGAGGTGAGGAGGCGACGGGGCGAGAGACATAGGAACACACAGAGAGAGAGAGAGAGAGAGAGAGACATGCATTCCCCCCCCCCCCCCCATGTCTGTCTGTCTCTTTTCCTACAGACACTTGACTTCTGAACATAAAAACTTAAGTGTGTACACACTCCGATCGTGAATCCTTACGAATGAAAAACGTTTCTTGTGGTTCTGGATCAGCTGGCTGAGATTCAAATATGTGTCGTCCCCGCCCCCCCCCCCCTCTGCCAGCTGTCTGTGTGATGAGGCAGAAACCCAAAAATAGTTTCAGAAACGCTGCAGTTGTGGGAAAAAAAAACAGACCAAAGTCTTTGTCATGGAGATCTGACAGGTGTGTGTGTGTGTAGGGGTGTGTGTGTGTGTGTGTAGGGGCGTGTGCGTGTGCGTGTCACATACCTTTCCATTGAGTAAACTATCAGAGCTGGTGTTGTGTTACAGCAGCTCTGCTCTCAGAGTACAGACTGAAACATGTGAACCCATGTGATCACATGACCTCATGAGCACCATGTCTGTATGTACACTACGTCTGCAACTCATTATTATTAGATATAATACATATATTATCTTTTTTACTAGCGATTGATCTGACGATTATTCATCACATGCTGTATTTTGTGTGTCGTCCAAAAACACTATTGGGTTTACTTCCCTGTTAGAGACACATCTTCACATTTGAGAAGCTGAAACCAGAACATTATAAAAACTCAACATTGTTACCGTTGTTTTTCGTGGATTTACCTCACTGACCAAAGAGACCAAAAACCACCCGAAGACATTCAGTTCATGATCAGACGGGACGAAGAGAAGCAGCTGAAGCTCCGACACTCACGTTTGGTATTTTTACTAATAACTTAAAACGATGAATTAATGTTCACACTGATCACATTTACACGTATTTAATTAATCACTGCTGCATTTCTTTCATAATCTCTCCAGATAAGAGTGACGCTATTAAAAAATAATAAATGTCATAAATTCAAGCAAAGAGCAGAACTGTGAGTCATGTGACTTGTCAGTAAATCAGCTGTCTGAGCGTAAATGAAACAAAAACTAAGAACACAGCTGAGTCAGCTCTTTCGGCAGGTGTGATGTCACAGGTGAGGAGACGTGTTGGGTCTCTGCTCCTGTGGTGACAGTTCTCTGGATCAGCGTGTTGCTGTTTGGCCGGAGCTGCAGCTTCCTCCCTCACAGGAATGTTCTTGCTCAGCAGGCTTCTGTGTTTAGTCATCCTGACGACAGCCAGCAGCACACTCCACCGCCCGCCATCTTTCTTCCTCTCTCTCACAGACCGGCTGTGGAGCTGCAGAGTGTTTCAGTCACTCTGGGGTTTCACAGATGCGATCGGGTACTTTGGTGAATCCCCGTGTTTGGAGATCAAATCCAGATCACAGATAAAAAGCTCTCGTCCTGTTTTGTTTCCCTAAATAAACTGTGATAAAGCGTCATGTCAACACTTGTTCTTTTACAGGTTTCTGATCATTATCTGCCTTTAAGTTTGCATCAGAAAAAATACATCCCAGAGCGTTTTCTGGGGAGAGAAACATAGAAAGAAAAGGCTTTGGAGCTGCAATGATAAGTCGATTAATACATTAGTAGATCCACAGACTATTTTGATAATCAAATAATAATTTAAGTCATTATTTTCAGCAGAAGTTAAAATAATATTCTGTGCTTCCAGTTGATGCTTTTCTTCGTCATACATGATAATAAACTAAAATATATTTGGCTTTTGGACAAAACAAGATCTTTGAGGACGTCACGTTGAGCTGTGGGAAATTATGACTTTAATTATAACTTTCATCTTCACGAATAAATGAAGGAAAATAATCGTCACATTAATCGATAAAGGCCTCAGGTTTTGGTGTGGTCAAAAAACTATTGTTATAGTATCTGTACAATAACTCATCAAGACTGCTGAAGTGTCTTAAAGCTGCATTCCCTCTAATGTCCACCAGGGGGCGACTCCTCTGGTTGTATAGAAGTCTATGAGAAAATGACTCTACTTCTCACTTGATTTATTACTTCAGTAAACATTGTAAACATGAGTTTATGGTCTCAATCTCTAGTTTCAAGTATTCTTCAATACAGCATGATGTTCATTTAGTACATTATGGTCCATTTAGAGTCAAACAGACCATAAAGCAGGGGATGCTTTAGGGCGGGGCTTACTGTGATTGACAGGTCGCTACAAGCGATGTATACGGCGTCTCTACGTCACTCCACCGCGGTCCAAATAAGGTCACTTCCTGTTCATTGGTTGCAAAACAACAAGATGGCGACGGCCAAAATGCCGAACTCAAGGCTTCAAAACCAAAGTTCTCAAACTATGACGACTACGTGCACTTCTTATATCTGGTCTATGGTTTTCAAAATACAGTTTGTCTACCTGAGTAACAGTGTGTGTGTGTGTGTCTACCTGAGTAACAGTGTGTGTGTGTTTGTCTACCTGAGTAACAGTGTGTGTGTGTTTGTCTACCTGAGTAACAGTGTGTGTGTGTTTGTCTACCTGAGTAACAGTGTGTGTGTGTGTCTACCTGAGTAACAGTGTGTGTGTGTTTGTCTACCTGAGTAACAGTGTGTGTGTGTTTGTCTACCTGAGTAACAGTGTGTGTGTGTTTGTCTACCTGAGTAACAGTGTGTGTGTGTGTGTGTCTATCTGAGTAACAGTGTGTGTGTGTGTGTGTGTTTACCTGAGTAACAGTGTGTGTGTTTGTCTACCTGAGTAACAGTGTGTGTGTGTGTGTGTCTATCTGAGTAACAGTGTGTGTGTGTTTGTCTACCTGAGTAACAGTGTGTGTGTGTCTACCTGAGTAACAGTGTGTGTGTGTGTGTCTACCTGAGTAACAGTCTGTGTGTGTTTGTCTACCTGAGTAACAGTGTGTGTGTGTGTGTGTGTCTATCTGAGTAACAGTGTGTGTGTGTTTGTCTACCTGAGTAACAGTGTGTGTGTGTTTGTCTACCTGAGTAACAGTGTGTGTGTGTTTGTCTACCTGAGTAACAGTGTGTGTGTGTGTGTGTCTATCTGAGTAACAGTGTGTGTGTGTGTGTGTGTTTACCTGAGTAACAGTGTGTGTGTTTGTCTACCTGAGTAACAGTGTGTGTGTGTGTGTGTCTATCTGAGTAACAGTGTGTGTGTGTTTGTCTACCTGAGTAACAGTGTGTGTGTGTCTACCTGAGTAACAGTGTGTGTGTGTGTGTCTACCTGAGTAACAGTCTGTGTGTGTTTGTCTACCTGAGTAACAGTGTGTGTGTGTGTCTACCTGAGTAACAGTGTGTGTGTGTGTGTGTCTATCTGAGTAGCAGTGTGTGTGTGTGTGTTTACCTGAGTAACAGTGTGTGTGTTTGTCTACCTGAGTAACAGTGTGTGTGTGTGTGTCTACCTGAGTAACAGTGTGTGTGCGTGTGTTTGTCTACCTGACTAACGTGTGTGTGTGTGTGCTTGTCTACCTGACTCACAGTGTGTGTGTGTGTCTACCTGACTCACAGTGTGTGTATGTGCGTGTGTGTGTCTAACTGACTCACAGTGTGTGTGTGTGTGTCTATCTGACTCACAGTGTGTGTATGTGCGTGTGTGTGTCTACCTGACTCACAGTGTGTGTGTGTGTGTGTCTACCTGACTCACAGTGTGTATGTGCGTGTGTGTGTCTACCTGACTCACAGTGTGTGTGCGTGTCTCTGGCCACACTGTTCAGTCTGACATGTAGGAACATGTTTCTGCTGACTGACCTGTTTTAAAGAGACACTTTATATTTGCAGCGCTCAGGCAGAGAAACAGAAAGTTATTCTCTGAAACTTTGTTTTAATTTCATGAGAACTCGCAGCGATAACCAGCCTCTTCTGTTCGTCCACGTTGTGTTGTGACGGCTTTGTTTTGTTTTCTGTATAGAAGAGGCGCCTGAGTTCCTTATTGCTGCCGATAATGACTGTGTTCAAAGGGAAACTCAGAGTCCGGGAAGTGAAGTTGGACTTTACTCACAGAATCAAATCCTGTGTGTTTACTGCTACCGACGCCTCCTCAGCACACTGCAGGATATACCAGTGTGTGTGTGTGTGTGTGTGAGTGTGTAAATGTGAGTGTGTGTGTGTGTGTCACTTAAAGATGAAACACAAACACAACATGTGATACGTCTTTTATCTGTCTTTCTTGAGTCATTGATGACTCAGTCTTTTGTCCCGTTTGGTTTTCTGTCTGATGTTACAGTAAATATACGGACCGAAGCTTACGGGAAATTGTCTTTTTGTTGTTGTTGTTGTTGTTTGAGGCTCAAATAAGGAGTGGGTCGCACTTCAGGTGTGTTAAGAAAGTGAAACCAAAATAATTTAAAAACTAAACTTAACCACCAAAAAGCTGCATCACAAAAAGTAAAACAATGGTGTAAATGTGCTGTGAAAGAAGAGCTGCAACAGTTAAATATGAAATAGTCGAGTGTCAAATCAAACTTGGATCATGTCTCCATGTATCGTACACTGGGGGGACATAACGTCCCGTACCGTGTGGAACTTAAACGCTGATCCATCAGGTCTGAATCTGAATGTGTCCAACTCAGAACTTTCCCATCAGCCTCAGCTGTAGTTTGTGTTTCCTGCTGATTAACAAATCAGAGCATGCTGCTTATTTCTGACCCTCCCTGTTAACTGTTTACATTTCTGTCACTGTGTACATTGTTTTTTTTTTGCACCTTATTGCTAATCTTTATTTAGTTTATTTAGTGTTATTTGCACTGTTTCCTACTTTGTACCGAAACTGCTGCGCAACAATTTCCCTCTAAATAAACACAGCCTGTTATCTCAAACTAATACGGGGAGCTTGGCGAACACTGTACCTGCTACACATAGCATGTTAGCGTTGTCTTTGAGAGACAGTTAGCATTTAGCTTGAAGCACCGCTGTGCAGCCAGCATGGCCTCAGCCTCGCAGTTAACTGCCTGTTGATCAGCTTGTGCCTTCGACGTCTTCGTCAGTCGGCTCTCGTGTCGGAGTCGAGTGTGACCGGCAGCCCTGCAGAGTGTGCGAGTCCAATGTCGAAGTCTTACATAATGCACACAAAGTGCTGATTGTACCGAGAGCAGAGCGGACGTCTGTCAGTCTGCTTTAACTCCGCCCGCTCCAACGACCACATTCTTCCCTTTAAACCTCGACTCCACGCCAGGAAACATGCAACACGCTGACCTCTGACCTCTGACCCCCCCAGTGTAAACACAACTCTGGGATACTTGGTTTGACACGCTGTCTTCATGCAGCTACTGCAGATCACCTTTTACACATTAGTGGCCTCTGTTTCATGTGTTGGTAATAAAGAGGTGGATGAGCTCTTTTCTTTTCTGTGTTCAATTCAAACAAACTGGACTGTTTTTGCTACTTTTCACTGTTTGTCTTTTAAATATAAATATAAATGTAATACCTTTGGGTTTGTTTATTGACTGCAGGTCACACAAGATCATTTAATTCAAGATATCTTTACTTTATAGACACAGATTGCTAATTAATTGAAAGGGGCAACAATATATTAATCAATAATAGATAGTAAGTTTTAAAGGCTTTATATAGTTGTTATTGATCATAATTGAATTAACTAATTAATTTAATTCCATTAAAGGGAGTGTCCAGTTCAGTACTTATTATGGACACACAAAAGAATCCAGAAAATGAAACTGAAAATATTAAAGTATATGTATCTGCCTTTGTCAAAACACAAGTATCAGTCTGGCTCTTATCAAAACTTAAAACATTAAGTGCTTATTCTACTAAAAGCTGGGGACATGACAGGTGTGTTTTGTTGATACTACAGTACATATACGTGTAATTAAGTACTATTAATTACACATATTAAGGACTATGAGCTGAATGTTGAGGACCAAAAAGTGAACCACAAGCCCATAAAGAAACATTAAAAGACATGTAAAGTCACTACTGACCACCTCTAACCAACTAAACCCACAATATCAATTAAAAGCCATTTTCATAGTTTCCTTGTCCGGATATTTGCTCACATGCCGGTCTTAATGCTCCGGTATTAATCACTGCGAGAGACCCAGAGAGCGCAGCATAAAGCTGTCAAAGCAGCAGCTGGTTTTTAGACCCTCCGGGACCTCCAGACACACCGGCTGCTCCCCGCCTACTTACCCGGCGACCAGGCTCTCGCACCTGGCCACAACCTCTACAAACAACCGGAGAGAAAAGCGGTTGTTCTTTTATTATTTATTATTTTAATTTTACATTAAAACCTCACTCTTTCTGCTTATTAACCGGCTCCTGCCGCGGTATAAAGGTGTAAACTATAATGTCTGATAATTATTGTTAAATCTGTAGTAACGTTAATTAAACAAACGGCTCTTTCTTCCTCTCATAAGTTAACGTGACGTCACAAACCGCTCACGCGTTGCCCACAGGCTCGCGACGGACAAACGGCTGGCAGCGCGAGGACAAGTTTCTGTGTATTTAAAGGTGTCGGTGTCTGTCACTCACCACATGTAGCTAGTCCCGTCCAGGGGCTCCTCTGCTGCATGGGTGTGATGTCGGTGAGGCCGGGAGCGGGAAGCGGCGGACGGTCAGGAGGAAGAAGAAGAAGGAGAAGAAGAAGATGGAGGATAAATTATAGTCCGTTTGTTTGTTTGTTAATTCTCCGCCATCGTCCGTCCCCCCCACCCTGCGGCAGCCTCGACCTCAACGCTCACTGAGCTCCACACACACAATGGTGAAGTGGAGCCGCGGAGGAGGAGGTGGAGGAGGAGATGTGTCACCGAGAATCGCCAGTCAAGCTGACACGAACCGCCATTAATGCCACTTCCTGTGATACATTTAAAAATAAAACCAGTTTCTGGCTCTGCAGAACTAATCCATGCGTTTTTTTTTTGTTATTTAGTTATTTTCCCAATTTTATTTGCAGCCAATATGAAACATATTTTGACAAAAACAATACCAACTCAAGCTCGACTCACTTACTTTTTTCTCCAGAGCTTTCAACTGTATTCGATGGTCTTCATCCGTTTGCTCACATGTTAGCTCAGTATCTGTTTTTTTTTTTTTCGAATTTTGATATATTATCAAATATTAAATACACACAACATACAAGTATATTGCATTATAATGAATATATGAATTGATACAATAATGTATTTATAATGTGTCATTACACTAAAGGTCTATTCCAGTAGCAATAATAATAAATACAATAGGAAAGAGTAATAAAAGAAACTTTTAAAATGACTAATTGATTAAATAAATCAATGAATGAAATACTGAATGTAGAGCTTAAATACAAAAAGTGCATGAATAATACACAAAGAATAGCATATAACGATGTACACAATGTTCTTTCTGTTGTCAGTGTCATTTGTGTTTGACATCTTTAAAATAAAGTAATATTTAGTGCAGCTTTATTTCCCTTTAAATAGAAAAATATACATACAGTATGACGAAATAAACCAACAATTCAGCAATTTGTTTACATATTATGCGGCATAGCAATAACTTAATATATAGAATATATATTACTATATAATAATGAATATAATACTAATACTAAATACTGTATAGAACTGTGTTGAGAGGCAAATATGAAAACAAGTCTTTATTAAGAGAAAGCTAAAGCTTTTAGTTTGAAGGCCAAATGGACATCCTCATCTCACTGTGTTGCACTTGACGCAGCTCCTGCTGTGGCGTTCACAGCATACTGACAGAATAATGGTACAGTGTGGGACCTTTTGGAGACACATGGTACTTCCACACAGGAGGGCCCACTGAAGGGTTTGATGTGACTCACCTGCTACGGCCCCTGAAGAGTCACCTGGTTCCCACTGAACACCTGCAGGTATGGGAAATACTCATTAAACAGTAAAAGTCCCGTATTGAAAATGTTGAAAACTTCAGTAAAAGTATGTAAGTATAATCAGGAAAATGGAGAGAAATGGAAACGGACCTTGAACTTTGACCCCTCTTGCTTAAATATCTTCTGAGCAGGATTGTGGATCACGCTGGCTTGCATACTGCAAAATGCGACTAGATGTAGTAGAACATCCTGGTAATGTTGGTATACTGTATGTGACATACTGTATTGGGACATACTGAATGAATTACATGTTTTCTGATCTAGAAAGTCCACAAAAACAACGTACCGGATTGTCTTAATTCACAGTTTGTGGGTTCATAGGCACTCTAAATGTACGTGCACAAGAACTGAAAACATTATTCTTGATATGTCCCCTTTAAGTAAAAATAAATAGGATTTGGTTAAAAAACACACTTGATGTACATGTACGTCAAGTATTCTTTATACTACTGCAAACCATTCTTGGCAGCGCTTTTAATGGGGTTTTTATACATTTTAATTTCAATAATATGTTGTTGAACATAAGTCATAACATGGAAAAGAAAGGTTGTGCGTCACGAAACCTTGAAAGGTTCATCGGTGCGTCAGTGTTTCTAACAGTGTGGCCTGCTGCATCACTGAAACCAGGTCCGCCTCCCTCATGGTAGATAACCATCAGCTCCAGCCAGGATCACAGGTACACCACTGTTAACCTGCTGCTAACCGTACATTACACAGAATAGTCTCATTTAACAGGAGCTCTTACTTCAGCTCAGCTCCTGCAGAGTTTTCTGCCTGAGCGTCAGTCTGTTTATCCGTCTGACTGTTTTCTTGCTTCTGCTGCTGAGTGAAAAACCACAACTATGTGAAGCATTCCAGTTATTCAGTGTTGGACATCTCAGTAGTACTCACGCAGAGACAGCGAGCCCTTTCCTGTGACTCAACTGTGCTCGTTAAAAGTCAGAGGGAACACTCGGCCCAGACTACATTTATTCTCACAGCTTTTTTCTCTATAAAAGCTTTTTAATTTTAAACTTTATTAGCTCGGTTGTTGTCTTGCTGATCTATTAACACACTTAATTAGACAGTTACAACAGTGAGAAATACCCACATATCATTTAAGGAACATATAATAAAAGTTTTTTTTGTGTGTTTTGTTTAGTTGTTAGTTGTTTAGTTACTGTCTATATTTTGAGTTTTTGGAGGTCTAGTTTAGCTTTAGTTTAGTTCTGCTCGCAGCAAAAGAAAGACCCAGTCATGTTATTGCAGCGTGAATAAATGTATCAAATAATCTAAATGTTGGACTTGAAAGTACGCTGTATGTGTCATAATTGTACTCGTTTATTTGCACTATATTGTCAAGAACAAGTAGTTTGATTTTAAAGTAACTTTTGATGCACAGCTAACATTAGCCACCACTAGCTGCTGGTCCTACCAGACCAAGTAACAGCAGCAAAGAATGCCTTTTATCACTTATGAAATAACTTTTTGTGAGGGAATGATTGTGTTATTCCTTTTTAACTATGTTTTTAAATTACAGCACACCGTCCCTGCATTTGAGGAAAAGAGCAGAGTTGTGCCTTTAAGATTGCCACAGACCACCAGGGACCCTTTCAAATGCAGAATATGGATAATGTGGTAAAGCACAATCAGGTGCCAAACATGGTACAGCTAGTTCCCACTGATGGGGTCGTAGCTGCACAAATATTTTAATCACAGCTGCTGCACTTTTTTATTTCTAATTCCAAATATAGGACGCTGTTTAAATCCTGCTCGCGGTGAACTATCTGCACCCTGTGCTGACTGTTTTCATCCTCTAACTTGCGGATGTCCGCCAGCAGCTCGTCCCGACGTCACAGCTGACACTCGGTGGCTGAGGAGAGTGAAAACCGGTCGGACAAGTTCGACCAAACACACGCAGCAGCCGTTCTTTCATCTCCTCCCGCCGCAAAACAACGCTTCATTCTCCACTCAAACTCTCAAAGTTTGACGGGATCCTCCCGGTGCTGCCGCTGTTGGGTGATGTGCTGGTGAGGCCCGAGTTATAGGCAGAGCGTGACATAATTGCAGCCAGATGGGCAGAATAAAAAGAACCAGCAGCTGATCCCCATTAAATGAACATGTGAGATAAGATATCTGGATCACAAAGACAGATACAGAGAAGGAGGAACATGCAACGTACAGCAACTTGTATGTCAGTTTTCACATGGACATTTTACTGCACAAGTAGTACTTTTGATACTTCAAGTACATTGAGGTGATACCACCTCTGTACTTTTACTTAAAGGAACAGTGTGCAGCATTTCGGGGGATACATTAGCAGAAAGGGAACATCATATTCATAACTATGTTTTAATCACCTGAGACTAAGAGCCGGTGTGTTTTCATGATCTTAGAATGAGCCCTCCATATCTAATAAGGAGCGGGTCGTCTTCATGGAGTCCGCCATGTTTTCTACAGTAGCCCAGAAGGGACAAACCAATTCTCGAATTCTGCAACCACACCATTAAATACCACCAAATCCTACATACTGAATCTATTCATTAGGATTATGAATGCAGGACTTTTACTTTGTAGTACTTTTACATAACTGCATTGGTATTTTTACTTTAAGCCTAAGGCCCACTGATGACAGTATTGCAATATTTATATATTTGCAGTATTACGAACTGGGTGTCTGTGGCGTGATTCCCATAAAAAAATGCTGTATTACAGTTTTTCTCCATTGAATCCACACAAAAAGACTCCAGACTGATAAACTCTGAGCACAATTCCTTTTGTTTTCACTCTGACATCAATCCCCCACTCTTTTGGCCATGCACCATATAAATCATGCGAAGAAGGACAAACAGTGCTGTGAAAGTACAAGTACAGTGTGATTAGGACCTTCTGTTTACTCACTAAAGAGTTTGTGTGCTTAACTCAGCCTGTGAGTCTCCCCATGACAGACCGGTGGCTACTTCACCACAGCGTAAACCATGTTCAGGCAGCACACGCACCACTTCATGTTGACGTTATTGCCGTGGATATGAAAACCTCGTCTCTCCGGGAACTAAACCACCAAGAAAAGGTAATTCGAAGACGTGGATCCAGGTCCCAAACAGCCGACGGAGGTGGAAAGCAGGAAGAGTAACAGTCTGTGGTTTTAGAGAACTTCAAACACACTGCTGCTGTCAGGAGGAGAGGAGGTCAGCAAGGTGTTCCTGACACAGAGCAGAGGACTTTAACGGCTGCCATGGGTTGGACTGGACTATTCAGCACTGCTGGAAGAAGTAGGACGTTTACTTAAAGGACCAGTGTGTGGGGTTTAGTGACATCTAGTGGTGAGGTCGCAGATTGCAACCAACTACATACTCCTCCACTCACTCCTCCCTTTTCAAGGTGTGTATGGAATTAGGTCCAGCAATACGGCCTGGGCCTCCAGCAGCGTGGTGTCTGTGTTTGCTCCCAGCGGAACAGCAAGTCAAAGCTCTGCTCCTGGAGGAGGAGGAGGAGGAGGAGGAGGAGGAGGAGGAGCAGACGCTGCTGCTGCCGGGAGCTGAGCTCTCCTCCTCCCGCCGGAGCTTCTGACTGCAGGTTGAAGGCGCCAGCAAAACTGGACCCGGGTCTGCTGCTGGAGTCTGAGCTTAAGGAGTTTCTGGTGAACCTGCATGTCGTGATTTTGTCAGATTTTGTGCAGTGACGAGCAATAAGAATAACTAGAAATAGATGGTCTTGTTTACTTATGTTGGTCATATAGAGGCATCAGTATTAAACAGAGTTACTGCATTGATTATAAATGAGCTGCAAACAGGTTTTCAATCTGCTGTAAAACACAAAAAAACTCTCTGTGTACAGTGAAGGCAGCCGGAGAGAAACCTTTACATACACACACACACACACACACACACACACACACACACACAGCAGGCTATAGAGGAAGAGCCCGTCACATGTTTATGGGCTGAGTGAATGCCTTGGAGGATGTATGAGGATCACGTAAAGCAGAGTCAACAGCACACAAGAGTTCACGGCAGGTCTTGTTGTGCTTGACCTGAGCTCAGTCACACTTGAGTTTCCTCAGGGCGCTCGAGGTCCTTCTCCTTACTTTAGTGGCCCAGGACATTTCGTTCTAGATGTTTACCCCGTCTGATTCTCAAACCACATGACGGACTCAACGCTGTGTCATCCCATGTTGTAAATATGTCTTTTTGTATAATTTGTGTGCATTTTTTGAGCACATCTCTGGTAAACACAAGATTTAAAGCGGTGCTTTTGTGTGATTCTTTGTTGAGAAACTCAATTAGTCGCCAAGGAGTGTCTTTGGTTGAGGACAGCTCTACAATCGAATAAGTGATTCATGTACTTGTACAAACTGTCGGGTACATTAATTTATAACAAAATATCAGATTCGATTAACTCCTCGTATGTTTTGTCTGCAAGAAAATCTTTGTTTGTAACGTAACTAAAGCTGTCAGATCAATGTGAAGTAAAAGACTCAAGTACAAGTACCTCAACTTTGTACTTTCAACTAGTTTGTTCGTAGTGTGCTGCTGCTGTTAACGAGGTGTGTGTGTGTGTGTGTGTGTGTGTGTGTGTGTGAGTGTGTGTGTGTGTGTGTACTGACAGCTGTGTGACACTGCAGGGCTGGTTCTTTACAGCGAGCCATCGGACGGATCAGCTGGTGAGCAGCCGACTGACTGAGACTGAACTTCACACATGGACTCATAATAACCTCCCCCCCCCCCCCTCAGCAGCAGTGGGGTGAAAGACTTCGGCCTCTGCAGCTGTCACAAACCCCCCCCACTTCACCCCCCATCATCACCCAGCAACCAGCTACAACCTCAGCCGGCAAACAGACCCAGCTACTCAAACCATCCTCCTCCCCCCGTTCCACCACTGCTCCCTCCCATTCCTCCACACCAAAACATCTCTCTCTCTCTGTCTCTCTCTGTCTCTCTCTCTCTCTCTCTCACTCTCTCTCTCTCTCTGTCTCTCTCTCTCACTCTCTCTCTGTCTCTCTCTCTCTCTCACTGTGTGTTTTGTTTTGCAGCTGAAAGCAAACTGGGGGTTCAGCCCCACAAGAGAAGGGGGTTGGGGGCTCATGCTCCCTTTTTCTTTTTTAAAGCTTAATATAATCAGAGTGTGCTGGTTAATGAGGGAGGACGGCTTCACACAGAAAACACTCTTTATGAACACCAGCGGGACCAGCGGTGGAAGAAGTATTCAGATCTTTACTTCTGTTGAAGTACTAATACCACACTGTGAAAATACTCCACTACAAGTAAAAGTCCTGCATTCAAAAACTAAGTATTTAAGTATCCAAAGTAAAAGTATTTGTTGTGCAGTAGGTGCAAAAGGTGTACAAAGAACAGAGGGGCTCAAATTACAACACACACACACACACACACACAAAAAGGGAGAGCGACTTCATTCCCACAGCTCATAGTCAGTTGATGCTATATTAAGGTTCTGAATATCGTATAAAGAACCTTTAAGTACAATTTGATGCTAATACTTTTGTACCTTGAATGCACTTTTACTTGTAACAGTATTTCTACACTGTAGTATCACCACTTTTTATGATTTCTTCTCTTCGCCTCTGCTTTTCCCAGAGCTTTCAACCATATCACACCTTCTTCTTCTGCAGTCAGATGGAAATCCACAGCTCCTGAGCTCGCGTGACAACAGCAACACCAACGACTGTACACACTCCACCCGACTGCATGAATCACCGCTTTGTATGCAGACGCTGCCCTCAGCTGGTGTCGCGCTGTAACTCCACTTCACGCCACCGGGAGAGTTTAGTGTGTTGTTGTGTTTCACGTTGTTGTGTGTTTAAGTACATGACGTAATGAAGTAAGAGCAGGAACGTGAAGGTGCATTCAAAGCCCTAAAGGACTCTCCAAGTCTATTTTCATACAAGACCCACTGTGTGCTGTAAACATTCATTTTGTTATATATTATACTGTTTTATGTAATTATTAAATACTTATTATTTCTATATTTTATCTTATATTCCATGTTATATTATAGTTTTATTACATTATATTTGTTGTATTTCTATAATACAAACAAAAAGAATATAAGTATAATACTATTATGGAGTACGCTGTTGTACTAGATGGTATCAGAGCCAGTACTTCTCCATTAGGTTATTAGTTTACGCTGCAACAAAATATTAAAATAACTTGTATTCGCTCACGAGTTTAAATAAAAGATCTTAGACTTTTACTTGTCACACTAACGGGCTTATTCCTCTACCAAAGTTACCCAGCTAAATACAACCTTTCTCAAGACAAATGAGAAAATGATTTGTATTTTGTGGCATCATTTTTTTAATCCGTTAATAAACCGGCCTTTAACGCTTTATGAAATACTATTATCTTGAAAAACGTGCACGTGCGATTAGACTAAACCAATGTGGGATTTATGATAATGTGCTATTTAAATAGAACTTGACTTTGAGAGGACGTGGAGCTCCTTTCACGTTTAATTATGTTTGCTGATTTTTCATTGTGCCGTATTGTGCAGACTGTCCCTTTGTGTGGGTGGACATGTTTGCACCTTTGCATTTGTTCGTATGCGTTAATTATGTAGTATGGATTCAAATTTCCTCTCTACTTTTTTCTCGTCGTTTTAACGAGCAGAGAAAATGTCCCGTCAGTTCTTCTGACTGATTTAATAAACAAGAATAGAAACTTTAAAACTGAAATGTGACTTTCTAACTTCAGGGTGAAGTGTAACTTTGAGAGCCTAAATGAATCGTTGCATATTTCCGTTGGAGTTGGAGGAAAAACTGTGTCAAGCTGCAGAAATCTAGGCCAAAGATCATCATTCCTCTCAGCTTACCGGACAACAAGTGTGAAGAAAGTGAGCACAAGGACAAAAAAATAACAACACCATGAGGCACAGCAGTTATCAAAGATCTCCTTCATTGTTTAATAGTCGACATCGTGCCACAAAAATGTCATGTCCGCAGCCACAAATCACGTGCCGAGATTACTAATTCCATCTATGCATCATGTCATTCGCTTGCTTCTCTACACAATTTGCAAATCACTTCTTACATTTATGTATAAATATATACAGTTTATAGATTATTCTCGAGCTGGGATGGTGGTTTTTCCGTTTCTCCTGTTGCGGTTGTGCTGTCGGTTGAGGAACATTAGCAGAGAAAACACACGCGGCTGAACGTCACGTCTCCCAATGCAGCACATGCTTATTGTATCGTGAAGACCCAGCAGAGCACACAGAGAGCCGAATATAGATATACACAGGAATGTTGACTATCATACAATGTGGATTCTTTTAGCAAGAAGTCACGACTGTGGGCATACGAGGGGAACACGCCGACAACACAAGAGCACCGAAGGCATAAATGTCATGTGAATCTCCTGCCACAAAGGCACTGGCACATCGTTTTTTTTTTTTTTTTAAGGGGCGACACTGTGAAGTTGGGAGCAGGCGACGTAACCGGTTTCCTGTCGAGCAGGACGCCACTCGCTCACATGCACCCGAGGGGACCATGTGAACTGATCTGAACGTGCATGATGCTGGTTTTAAGCATGTGCTTCATTTGAAGAGCTTACCGATTCGTATATGTGAGGAGATTCAGGGCCAAAGTCACGCTGCTATCTACAGCGAAATAAAAGACAACTGTGTGTGTGTGGGGTGGGGGGTTCCTCTGTTTTTTTTTTTGAAAAGTGACTCATTTAGCAAACTCAAAAGGAAGAGCAGGGGCAAACAAAAACAAAACAAAAAGAAGAAGAAAAGCTGAATACGTGTGTTTTCTTTCATTGGTTAACTTCACACACTGTTAAAATTGTATACATTTAGTTTTTTTTCCAGTATGAGTGTGTTTTGGTAAAGTAAGAACAGAAAAAAATAAATGAACCGCCCAGCGTGTTCGGTGGGTGTGGATGGGCTTACCGTCCTATTGCTGACTCTGAAGGGTGGGATGGGAATCTGGTGTAACTGCGCACACACTTACAAACCGGTCCACTCAAAGTCTTCCTCCTCCGTCTTTCCCTCCCTCCCTCCCTCTCTCTCCCTGTGGAGCATGGTAACATTGAGACTGGTCGTGGGCTCGGGGGGGGGGGATGGAGTCGGGGCGTGGCTGTTTTCAGGGTCTCAGCAACAGCCTCCGGACGAGGTGTTGACTGGCTTGCTCTGGATCTTCACGTTGGACTTCTCCGAGGATCCGGCCGTGGCCCCGGGGCCCATCCTCTTCTTGATCTCGGCCGCCATGGTCATGAAGGCTTGCTCCACGTTGGTGGCGCTCTTGGCGCTCGTCTCCAAGAAGGGGATGCCCAAGTTGTCGGCAAATTCCTGGTGAGCAAAAAAAGGAGGATTTAAGTCAATTTAATTCCATGACAACAAACTATCAGCTGAGGAAGGTCATGTGACAAGACTGAAAGCTCCATATTCATCTGCAACGTCCTCTGTAGCTCCGTATCGTCACATTCTAAGCCCGCCCACTTTGTAGCCGTCCAATAAGATGCGAAGGATTTGATTTAAATCCCTCTCGTAACTGTGCACCGCTCAAATATTCAGTTTCACTGAGGAATAAATACGTCACACTAAAGTTAAAGACGCTTAATGGCAGGTAATATTCTGACCCAAGACAATCTTGTCCACTTAAAAAAAAAAAAGGTCCACTTGCTTTCTTTTGCCCAGAGCTTTCAGCCGAATCTCACAGTCTTCTTTAGCCGTCATGGGAAGCAAACACGGCTGTGTGAGATACAGTTGAAAGCTCCAGCAACGGATACAAAGTGGACCTCGAGTTAAAGGAATAGTTTTCAGGAGTGATGCGCGGGTCAGGATTTGTTATTACCTGGACCCGCCCGACTTGTTATGAGAGCCGATCCACATCGCCTGACCCGCAAAAATACGCCTTCATCAACCACCCAAACTCGGCCCACAATCCACCATGTTGTGCATTATTGTAGCACAACTGTCAGGACTGAGACGAGCGGACTTGAGCGGCGTGTGTGTGTGTGTGTTTGAGAAAGAGACAGAAAAGGGAAGAGGAGGATTATTGCGATGCCACGTTTCAGTAAGTTATTAATAACATATGCTGCTTTGTCAATTTTTGACCCGCCCGCCTGAAACGCGTGATATTTTCTAGTCAGCTCACTTGAACCCGACCGCGAGCCCCGCGGGTATGCATGTCGGCCCGCTCGGTCCTTATGCTAAGCTAAGCTAACTGGCTGCAGGGTAATGTTGACCGTACAGACATGAGAAGAGTGAATAACAAAGAAATGATCCGGATGTCTTGAGCATCATTTTCATACACACTGGACCTCCACCAGTCTGCTAATAAAGCACTGACCAAGCGGTGTGTGCAGCCATGTTTTGAACACACTGAGCATATAAACGGACAACTATTCGTCACTCTTGAAATCTATTGTAACCATCACAGGGCTGGACGATATGGCCACAGATATACTATCGCAATACAGGTCATTTCATATCTCGATAACTGTACATATTTCTATAGGTATTTTGTTTATTTATAAAGTTATAAATCAGTCCTATAAGCAGAGGAGGCAGACGGAGCCTTTAAGATTTGCTTAGGACCTGGTGTATGTTTAAATTTCTTGTTATTAGAAAATGTTAGTTGAAATGGTTCACCTTTAACCTCAGCTTGGAGTGGGTGGGATCAGTACACACGGACCAAAATGACTTTGCAATGAGCAAGTCAATGCTTGTTTAAATATAAATGTAGAACCTAAATATGGCTCCTATCATACGAGGTGGCTCTAAACTTCTAAACAGACCACACAGCTGTCTGACCAGCAGCTGGATGCTCAGTCGCTTACAAGCTGATGTTTTCCAAAATAAAAACCTCTACTCATCAGAATTCCAAGGCTATGAGCGTGAGACCACAGTGGCAGGAAAGAACAGACGGCTGACAGTCAGCAATTTATTATCTCATTAGAAACTGTTACACTGACAGTTTAACCCCTTTTTAACAAAAGGTCCTCACAGACGTGAGTTCACACGCCGTCCACTCACCTTAGCTGTGGTGTAATCGACAACCTTCTTCGTTGTGAGGTCACACTTGTTGCCTACTAGCAGCTTGTTGACGTTCTCGCTGGCGTAGCGGTCGATCTCCTGTAGCCACTGTTTGACATTATTGAAGGACTCCTGAGGAAGGTAGAAAAATAAGAACTTGATCCACACGACGTCAGCTGACACTGACAAAAGAAATGTCAGTGCAGAAAAGGCAACGGTATGTTTTACGGTCATTTAGACTGAATGTCTTCATTCCAACGTTTGTCCACAAGAGAAAAGTTTACTTTTACACGATTAACGATCAAATTTAAGTACCTGTGTATAGCTTTACATTATATATCTATGAGTAGTTCTTATGTTGTTACTTCCTTGGCTCTCTCTTTGTATCTTTATCTGGTTTGTTTCGTGTGCCGCTTCGACACTTAATTGCCCATAAAGTTATTAAATACTCATTAGAATTACTCTGGGACTAGATGACGACTGGGCGTTGTAGTTTTTTTTAAAGGACACAACATTAAAGCAAACGCTATTCGTCCTGGAGAAGCACTGACCTGATCCGTCACATCGTAAACCACTATAATGCCGTGAGCTCCTCTGTAGTAACTGGACGTGATGGTGCGGAACCGTTCCTGGCCGGCCGTGTCCCACTGAGAAAGCAAAGCGGAGCTCGTCAGTCCAAACCGACACAAACATTCTCCAAAGTTTATCACAGACTTATCCATTTACTGCTCCATTACACGACGTTCCTCCTTACAATCTGAAGTTTTATGGTCTTTCCGTCCAGCTCGATGGTCCTGATCTTGAAGTCCACGCCGATGGTACTAATGTAGCTCTCTGTGTACGTGTCATCCTAGGATAAAACACACACACACACGTCAGCCATCACAGCGCTGACAAGGACAGACGTAAAAGCCTGTTGTGCAACAGTGGACGACACTTACTGCAAACCGGAGAAGGAGACAAGACTTTCCGACACCAGAATCACCGATCAGGAGCAGCTTGAATAAATAGTCACTGTGACAGAGGAGGAAAATGAACATTACAAAAGTAATTATGAATAACAGTCAAAAAACATGCAAGGTACAAAATCACACAATAGTAGGCCTGTTAGACTAAATCTTTTTGTGCTTCATCAGTCAATTAACTTCGTCATTGAATGTTTGGTCAGATTCTTACACATATTGTTTTCTCATCTGATCATTTGTACAGTTAATTATTGGATTGATGTTCTTGAGTAGTTTGTATTACTTTGTTAAATGTTAAAAAAATGTGCGTAGAAAATGTGTTAATGCTCAGATATGTGAATTATTTATATACAATATATATATATATATATATATATATATATATACACACACACACATCTACATGTATAGTTGTTAATGTTTTACCTTTGTTGTTTCTCCTTGTTTTTAGGAGTGTGTCTATTTCTGTGTAAGTACATCGAGGGCAACCAAACACCGGAGTCAAATTCCTTTGATGTGTTAACAAACTTGGCCTATAAAGCTAATTCTAATTGAATTAATTTGTAAATTGATAGAAGATAAATCATCAACAATAGTGTTAACGGTTTATCGTTTAGGTTTCTCAGATTCAGCGTAATTGTAAAAGGTGAACTGCATATATTTGGGTTTTGGACTGTTGGTTGGTCAAACTAATCCTGAATTTTTACAGAGTAAACAACTAATCCATAATCGAAACAAACATTGGATTTATTCATATTATAAGTATTCGTTAGCTACAGAACTTTAGCAGTGGTGGAACTGAACTAAGTATATTCACTCAAGTACTGTACTTAAGTAGGATTTTGGTGTACTTTTACTTTACTTGAGTATTTCCCTTTCATGCTGCTTTATATTTCTAATCCACTACATCTGAGAGGTAAACATTGTCCTCTTCACTGCACTACATTTACTTAACAACTTAAGTTGCTTTGTAGATTTAGATCATTAACAAAAATAAACACATAGGTATGTTATATACTATAGGTTAAACTACCCAGCAGTATATAAAGTGATTAAAATAGTGTGCACCTTTAGCTGCACGTTAAAGTGATGAACACATGAATGCAGTGACGATAATAGTATAATGTGAAAGTGTAGTGGGCCACTCTGCATAATGAGTACTTTTACTTTCGGTACTTTAAAATGCATTTTGATGCCAATACTTAAACGATTTTTTTGAATGCAGGACTTTTTGTTTGTAAACAGTAAACGACTGATCCAATTAATCCATATGTATGACGTCATCTAACTTAACTCCACATCATCATCATCAGGAGAGCAAATTCAGCCACTTCCTGTTTGCGGGTGAATCACTTTACAATGAAATTAAACGATAAACCTAAAACCAGATGAGTTGAGATTCATCGATTGGCTTCGTGATTACCGAACTATCAAACTGTCACTATGTGTCTTAAGTGTCAATTACAAAATCCTCCACAGTGTCCGGTATACGTAGCTACTCCCGTTAGCTGACCTACTAGCTACTAAATGCTACTTCCATCTAAAGTTATCACAACTGGGCTTACACAACATTGTTGACGTGCTACACGAATACTTAGTTGATTTAATCGGCGTTATATTGACCAGACAGCTGCTGACAAACGTTGAGTTGATAAATATCAACGCTGTCATTCGATAGTGCGTACATGGTACCACAGCAGTTAGCTTAGCACTGAAAGACAAAGCAGCTGACGTTCATTTTGTACGGTGTGCTAAGCTAACGTTAGCTTAGCCGGAGAAGCTAACGTTAGCTTAGCTTCTCCGGCTAAGCTGACAGCTCAACCGGACCTGTCAATATCGAAATTTGTACTTACTATTCGGGATTCATCGTTGGACTACAGATTATAAACTGCTGTTACTGTGAATACAGCTGGTACTTCGTCGTAGATTAACCTTAAAGCTGGCAGTGTGTAGTGAAGAAAAGACGCCGTTTTTTTTCGTTACGAACTGGCTAAACTGGTTGTCGCAGCCAGAACAGCATAATCGAATCAAATATGGCTGTCAGCAATACCGAACCCGGAAATACCAGAGGATATGAATCATGGGTAGTGTAGTCTTGTGGCAATGGGCGTTTACCATCGATGTATGCTTGTAAAAAGTCCTACATTCAAAATGATGAAGCCTACAATTAGGTAAAAATCATGATTTTATCAGGATTTATTTTATATCCAATTACAACTAATAATTATTGTAATTCTGGCACACTCTGCAGATTATTTCCCCCTTAAATCAAGTTAGTTTGTTTGTGAAAATAGTTTGAAATCACATCAAAATTAACCAGAGCCCAAAGTGACAGCTTCACAATGTTTGTTTTGTCCGACCAACAGGCCGAAAACCTCGACATTATTACTGAAACATTACAATTATTACCATTATTAAAAGAAAAAGCAGCACATCTTCACATTTGAGAATCTGGAAACAATGAAAGGTTTTTGCATTAAAAAATATCTTCAGTTATTATCAATCCAATCAATTTACAAAGTAACTGGTAACTCAAGCTGGTAGATAAAAGTAGTGGAGTACAATATTTCCATCTGAAATGTGGAGTAGAAGTATAGGGCTGTCAAGTGACACTAGCAGCCATATTAGATAACATTTGATGAAAACGTTGACACTGAAACAGACAGTAATGTGCAGCAAAACCCAAACTAGGAGCTCAAAGAGGCCAAGAAGGTTAGTAGAGCTGCAGAGATGGTGATGTGTCTCACTATCATTTCAATATTATGAGCGAAGCCTATAGACATATTTATAAGTGGAGATTTTACATAAATACATTTTGGGCTTTGTAATGAGTTTGACATAAATAATTCAAGTGCATAAAAAACAACTCAAGATTTTTCCATTTGATTTTATTTCTTTCTAAAAAGATATAGTATAATAAAGAAAAATAAATTGGATTTTAAATGAACACTGATCAGACAATTAAAAGTACTGTATGTGTAGATTTGCAACCTCAAGAACTTTAATGGATCATTGCTTCTGTGGAAATTCATTCCATGATTTGTTGGCACTCTTGCTAAAAGCTTTTGCAGTATTAAATGTAGATGACATCTAACACATTATTAAAACTATACGGAACGTATGCTGTCTGAAATATGCAAAGCCAAGAAAACATCATTTTAGGATACACCTTCACATACAGTGGGAATATTCTAAATATAATCTGATACACTTTTCAAGTCACTTCCAGACACATTTGTGGGTCTCTCAGGGTTAGCAGAGATGAAATAATCAGCATGGAGAAATGTATGTCTTGCAGCAGTGAGTAACAGTGTGTGGGATACATTGGAGAAAAACAAAAAGCAATGAGCAAATCAATCAGATAAAAAGACATTATACACTGAGCATTACAGATGATTATGTTCTCTTACTGAACATTGATCGTTTTCATGCATAATCAAATAATTTGTCTGCTTAGTGCCATTGATTGATAGGAGAGATGATCAGAGGGGTGGAGTTTTTACCACCATCATTAGGACAAGGACCAAAGTACGGGTAGAGTTTCTCAGTGAAGGAGCAGCCAGTAAAGCAATACATCAGAGCTGCACCATCTACGTGATAGAAAGAAACTAGACCCTCGTCATAATCCACAAACACCCCCACCTTCTGAGGCCTCCATTTCAGACGGAGATAGACATCAGGACCAGCAAAAGCTTTGTACCCATTTTCATTTCTCAAACATATCGTCCAGTAACCATCCTGAGGACTCAGCTGGATGTTCTCTTTCCTGTTGATCGACTCTCTGGCCACTCCTAAAGTCCATTTAGTCTTCCCTGTAACTTGAACCTCATAGTAAAGTCTCCCTGAAGAGATACTCTGCTTTCCAAAGACACACATACATTTAGAAAATCTCTCTGGGTTGTCTGGGAGATTCTTCTTTTCATCACGATGATTCACTTGTTTCCCATCATCAGAAAGACTGAGTTCAGGATGAGCTGTGTCAGGATCAAGAATCACATTTCTGGCGTATTGTTGGACCCACTTCAGCTCAGCTGTAACACACTCGGTAATCCTTGCACTGAGTGTCTCCTCCAGCTGAGACACAGCTCTCACCACCGTCCCTCTGTATGACGCTGCATGGATGCTGACTTCTGTCCAGTCTTTGGTGGGTGGAGCAACTTTCAGGGATGGGAAGCTTTGGAGGAGATGGAGGTGGTCTTCAGAGAGTGAGAGCTGCTCTACCTCCATGCTTCTCTTCTTCAGCTCAGAGATTTCCTGTTCCAGCTCTTTGATAAAGTCTTCCGCCTGTTTCTCTGTCGTTCTCTGCTTCTCTTCAATTCTCTCAATGACCTCGTTCATGCCTCTCTCGACAGACTCCATCAGGATTGTGAAGATTTTAACACCTTCTGCTATCTCTGTGTCTGCGTTTTCCTTGCTGAGGTTGAGTAACCATTTGATCTTCTGTATCCTTACTTGTCTCTCCTGGATCATCTGCTGAATTTCAGCACCTGTCCTCTCTACCTCTGCCTTCTTTTCGTCATATTCGTCTCTCAGAGGAACAACATCATGCGTCTTGTGGTCTAAAACAGTGCAGAGCATGCAGACACATGTCTGGTCGGTCTTACAGAACAGCTCCAGAGGTTTATCGTGCTTCGTACACATCCTGTCTTCCAGGTTCTCCACAGGGTCGATCAGCTGATGTCTTTTCAGGCCTGACATTGTCAGATGAGGCTTCAGGTGAGTCTCACAGTAGGAGGCCAGACACACCAGGCAGGACTTCAGGGCCTTCAGTTTGGTTCCAGTACAGAAGTCACAGGGAACTTCTCCTGGTTTGGACTCTTGTTGCTCTGAGCTGCTGGTTTTCTGTTGAGCTTCCTCTCTGAACTGAGCAACCATCTCAGAGATGAAGGTGTTGATGAGAAGTTCAGGTTTTGTGGTAAACATCTCTTTACACATGGGACACTTCCATGGGACACTGACATTCCAGTGTTCAGTAATGCAGTTTTTGCAGAAGTTGTGTCCACATGATGTGGTGACTGGATCAGTGAAGACATCCAGACAGATGGAGCACAGGAACTGATCTTCAGATAGTAGACAACTGGCTGCAGCCATGTCTTCACACTGGGAACACAAGTGAAAGTGGGAAAAAATAAATAAGTTGAATTTGCAAGAAAAGATGAACATCCACAAGGAAGGAAAACAGACAGCGCAAATTAAATATTTATTAAAAAACAAACGAAGACTGAGCCAGGCTAACTACCAAAAGAGGTGGAACCAAGTCCCTGTTTTAAAATGTAGTAGAAGACAGGCAAGTCCCAAGCTTAACATTTGTGATTCAAGTCTTTATGAAGGCTGTAATGTTGTTTACTACAGTTAATGCTATTGCAAAAAGTAAACACCAACAATATCAAAATTACTTGTATATTGGTACAGTGTATTCACACCATATTGTCCTGAAAACATTTATAAAAAGAGGTGCTCTTCTTGAATTCAAGTACTAGACATTTAAATGTTATTATTCATTTACAACAGCAGGTGGCACTTGTGAATAAAAGGTTTGACTGGATTAAGTACACTCAGTTTACAACTCCAGTGACAAAGAGAGATGTGCAGCTGTTCTGGCGTCGGAAAACAACAACTCCAACAAGATGAAAAAAGCTATATTGTCACCGCAAACAGTTTAATTTTTTTTTACTTAACTGCATCTAGGGAAGTGTTCAAGAACACAGCCACTGGTGCATCTGAATGATGTATGGTATTAAATGGTATTTTTCAGTAACAAGATCTTAAGAAAACAACATCAGTTGAACCATTTACTTCACAAGAGGTTCATGTCAAAGGCAACGTTAGAGTTAATGCTGGTTGATGAAAAAGGGGAAGGACGACCACACCCAAAGTTTCTCTCAGCTGCTTGACAGAAGACAACATTAAAAAGTGAAGAAAGTTGCCAACATTGATAATAATTAATTAATTAAATTAATTAAAAACTAATAATAGCTAATTATTTGGTGTTTCCCATACTTCACTAAATGAAAGGACACATTCAAAATATATTGGGAGCTCATATGTGTGGCACAGATTTTTTTTTTCACTTTAACAGTAAATATTATCAGTTGTACTCACCAGTGAGAGACCAGTCAGAGACCCTGCAATGTTGAGGAGAAAGGCCTGAGGTACTCTTGAAGTTTTCTTCAGAGAAAAAGAAAGAGACTCAGCTCGACTTCAGCTCTACTTCGCTCTGACAAACTTTCAGTTTCGTTTGAGGAGGTTTAGTCGACCGCTGCCTCTTTCTGCTATTTATACAGAAAGTAAACACTTGCTAGTAGACTTTCCTGTCAGGCAGCATAATGATCCCGCCTCTTTTGGTGGGGGAGGCACATCTTAAACACCAGTGGGCGTTTAACCTAAATCTTAACAGGAGTTGAAAGGATTGTATGTAGATGGATGTAGTTTAATCTCGAGGAAAAGGCTGCCCAAGCCTTCCCTTTTTATTTTTCTCCTCTTCTTACTGCAGCTTCGTTGCTGACATATTGTTGCCTCCCTCAGGTCTGGACATGATTTTAGTAACTTAATCTTGGCCCAAGATTAGTTTCACTTTTTGGAGACCAAACACCAAAGATGTGCAACGGTATAGTTCAGTCATAACCTCTGTCCACCAGCCTCAAATAGACTAGTGCAGTGATTTTCAACCACTGTGCAGTGGCTGCCGGTAACGTTAGCTAGCTTGTCAGCTACTAACGTCACGTAACTTAACCGACCATTGATGTTGTTTTAACATTTATATCGGTGATATTTGAGTGAGGTGAAACCCAATACTGACATCTAAAAGTGAATGCTGCCGCTTCTCCCCCTGCCACTTTACTGGTAGCCATGTTGATTGAAATCAAATCTTCATCGGCACGCAATGAATCTTGGGATATGGTGGGCCGTGAAGGATCCATGAGTTGTGTCCTCCGAATCTGGGAAACGAAGGCACCATTTGAAGGAGTCTTCGAAATGGGACAGCCGCTGTGACGCAATCGGTCTACAAATGTAGTCTCCGAAGGATGCGGCCGCTGGATTGGGACACAGCTATTGTCTGTAGACTTTCAGAACAATGGCTTGAGTGTCCGTTCATCGGTGTAAAGTTAGCCTGTCTGTTTAAAGCATTATCTAAGTGTGTTCAACTGCGGTCACCTGGTCATCAGTTGTATTGTGATACATTTAGTGGTTTCATGGTGTAATGGTTAGCACTCTGGACTTTGAATCCAGTGATCTGAGTTCAAATCTCAGTGGAACCTGAATTTACACAATAACTAACAGTTGTCTGTGCAATATCCTAAGTGTTCTCCCTCCTACACCCAAGGCAGTAGTAGTTGAAATACTAAACCGTGTGTTACCTGTTGTTCTTGTGTGTGAATGCAGCCATGGCAGGAGTGTGTGTGCTCCTGTAGCCCTCTCTGTTTCTGGATTGTAAGAATTTGTCTTTTTGAATGATTTCATACAAACGGAGTAGCTCAGTAAGTCAGTCAGCAAGGACGCTGGAAGTCAGTCAGAGTCGGGGGTGCTGAGAGAAACGAGAACAAGGTGTTGTTCTTTGAATGGGTGATGTACTGGTTAGCACTCTGGACTTTATATCCAGTAATCCATGTTCACATCTTGGTGGGACCTTATTTTAAGCTTTAGTACGGGTCAAAGAATGCAACCTCTGCACCTTCTTGATGTTAAAGACAGTAACGTGTGCATTGCTGGAAAATCAGCTCTCTTGTCAACTGTGCACGCTTAGTTTACACCCAAGACCGAGACGGTAAACACTTTAGTTTGAGTTTCTAAAATACTAAATCTTACGTGTTAGCTACTTTTCTTGTCTGTGTGAATTCAGCATTAGCATTACAGCCTGTGGTCACTTGGTCCTGATACTGTCCAGTAAGAAGTACTCAAATTACAGTGTGGAGTCTTCCTGTAAATACACAAGAGTTCTGATAATGAAACCTGGGTTTCGTGTATCGGCTGATACCGAGTACCGATCTGATACCAGTGTTAAATTAATAAGCTGTATGCCTCACTGTGTGGAAGTGACTGAGATCATTATTTTATGGCTAAGGGAAAATCAGGCTTGACTTAAACATTGCTTTCCTAACTTTGATATATTAACCTTTCTAATGCATTTCCTTGCCATAAAACCTTGAATTGCAGCTGTGTTTGAAAGGTGCTGTGACGTTAAATGAACCTTTTCAAAAAACAGTTTCTGTCCTTGTTCAGGCAAAGATGGACTTTACATTTCCCACAGTAGACATGGGAGAAGTGATTGGCTGTGCATTGCTTGCATCTCTGTCTGGTTTCCCATGTTGGGAAGTGATCAATGCCATCCTTTCTCACATCAGGAGGCACACTAGAGTTTGGCCTTTTGCGTGGGGGTGCTGCGTACGGTTCTGTGGAAGAGTAGATTTCAACCAAAGTCATGAAAACTCAATAATATGGTACAATTTTCTTTATTATAGATATAAATGGTTACAAATCTTGATAAAATAAATACAAACTCAGCTTTGGGGCTTTTCTTATTCCTTACACATTATATATAAATAATATATAAACAATGACCTAACCCAAAGAAGCAACCTTTATGGATATCAAAGAAAGTTAAGTACATATAACAACAAATTCTAAACCACCCCATCCCTCTATGATATCCACTTTAGTTTAACTGCACAGTATTAAGGCTCCTTTGTAATCTAATTGATAATCCAAAGCTTCAAATACCGATCTAAGACAAATGTTGTATGGTGAAATTGAATAAGCAACATCAAACTTAAACAAATACTTGCCCCATTTGAAAAGTTTAGGTTAGCTGGTTGATTAATTAGAAAAAGAAGATGCAATCTAAAAGATTTTTCATGAATTCCCCCTAAATAGATTTTACACTAGAAAAAAAACAATTTTTACCCTGAAAATAATTACACATACACAGTAAATACTTTTTTTTAGGTTTGGCACCACAACATGCTTAATATTTGTAACAATAGTGGGTCCAGCAGGGTTGGAGAGCTAATTAATCATTTTGGACTCAACATGTTGCACTAGTTTGCAGTCAAGTCATACATAATAATAGATATATAATAGTTGAGACACATCAGTATCCAACATAAACCCCAAACTCTAGAGCAGTTACAAGATATAAGCTTGTTCTTAGGTAATTTTACACTCTGACGCCTGTAGAATTATCCTGTTATGAAAATAAAAACTCATTATGAGAATTTCTCCTCTGGCGACCATCAAAATCTTGCAAGTTGTCACGTTCGAATCCAAGTGGAATTTTCAGTAACTATTGTTAAAGTCAGAGTTTATTTACAAATCTTTTTTTGATTTTGTCAAATTGAATCTGAAGTAATCAAATTCCTGAATCGAGTCAGACTGGAGTCTGAAATGATTAGTCTACTCAATGTGAATGACGAGAGATGATCAGTGGGGCAGAGTTTTTATCATCATCATTCAGACCCGGATTGAAGTATGGGTAGAGTTTCTCATGGAAGGAGCAGCCAGTGAAGCAGTAGATAAGAGCTGCAGCATCTACGTCATAGAAGGAGACCAGACCCTCCTCATAATCCACAAACACCCCCACTGTCTTGGGTTTCAATTTAAAAAAGAGAGAGACTGGAGGGTCATTCAAAGCTTTGTACTTGGTTCTTTTCCTCAACCATATAGCCCAGTAGCCATCCTCAGGACTCAGTGGGATGTCTTGCATCCTGTTGATCGACTCTCTGGCCACTCCTAAATCCCATGCAGTCTTTCCATTAACCTGAACCTCAAAGTAGAATCTGCCTGCAGAGAAACTCTGCTTTCCTAAAACACAGGGATTGAGAGAAAATCTCTCTGGGTTGTCTGGGAGATTTTTCTTTGCTTTACCAGGATTCACTTGTCTTTCATCAGCAGACAGGATGAGATAAGGATGAGCTGTGTCAGGATCAAGAGTCACATCCACTGCAAACTGCTGGACCCATTTTAGCTCTTCTTCAAGCAGCCTCTCCATCACTTCACTGAAGGTCTCTTTCAGCTGAGCCACAGCTCTCGCTACGGTCCCATCATATGATCGTGGACAGACTCCGACTTTTGTCCAGTCCTTGGTGGAATGAATTGCTTTCACAGATGGGAAGCTTTGGAGGAGATGGAGGTGGTCTTCAGAGAGTGGGAGCTGCTTCACCTCCATGTTTTTCTTCTTCAGCTTAGAGATTTCCTGTTCCAGCTCTTTGATAAAGTTGTCAGCCTGTTTCTCTGTCGTTCTCTGCTTCTCTTCAATTCTCTCAATGAGCTCATAGAGGCCTCCCTCAACAGACTCCATCAGAGTTGTGAAAACCCGAAGGCCTTCTGCTTTCTCTATGTCTGCGTTTTTGTTGCTGATGATGACCAACTGCGTGATCTTCTTAATCTTTAACTGTCTCTCCTGGATCATCTGCTGAATCTCAGCCTCCAGCTCGACCTTCCTTTCTTCATATTCGTCTTTCAGAGGAACAAACTCGTGCGTCTTATGGTCTGAACAGATGCAGAGCGTGCAGACACATGTCTGGTCGGTCTTACAGAACAGCTCCAGAGGTTTATCGTGCTTCGTACACATCCTGTCTTCCAGGTTCTCCACAGGGTCGATCAGCTGATGTCTTTTCAGGCCTGACATTGTCAGATGAGGCTCCAGGTGAGTCTCACAGTAGGAGGCCAGACACACCAGGCAGGACTTCAGGGCCTTCAGTTTGGTTCCAGTGCAGACGTCACAGGGAACTTCTCCTGGTTTGGACTCTTGTTGCTCTGAGCTGCTGGTTTTCTGTTGAGCTGACTGTCTGAACTGAGCAACCATCTCAGAGATGAAAGTGTTGACGTGCAGCTCAGGTCTTGTCTTGAAAACCTTTTTACACATTGGACACTTGTATCGGCGTGTATTGATATTCCAGTTTTCAGTGATGCAACTTTTGCAGAAGTTGTGTCCACATGATGTGCTGACTGGATCAGTGAACACATCCAGGCAGATGGAGCACAGGAACTGATCTTCAGATAACAGATAATTGGCTGCTGCCATGCTGTATCCACACACTGGGAGCACAAATTAAAGTGAGAAAAAATATGAACACATTTATATAAATATATATATAAACAAATACAAACATTTTTGAGGAAGGTGATTTATTTCTCAAACAAACAAGCGTTATACAAGCTTATAGATGAGCTAAGTCCTTAATTGAGGATCAATGGCAGCTCAACTATTTGACACAGGGTAGGAAATTTACATATTTTTTTGGGGGCAATTTTTGCCCCCACTGACTGAAATCCAGGGGCATTTTCAAAAAATTGGGGGCACTTTTTGAAACTTGTTCAAAATAATAAATATACTTATTTAGGCTTACAGTATATGAGTAATTGTCATCAAATGCCAATAATAACACTATTAGGCAGTAGTCTACAGATTCAAAGTGTTTTCTTAGATTTTTTTAAACAAAAAACAAACAATCAGACAATCATATTCAATTTTATTCTTATTTCTTTGTGGTTATTTATTGTTATTATTACATTTTTTAAACAACTATTAACAATTATTAAGTCAACGATGCCTTGATTACATATACATCAGTCATTGTATGGAATTATTGAGAAAAATATTTTTATAGCACCTTAAATATTGTGATATTACCCATTTTTTGTCCTGAACATATGCATTAGTCATTGTGTGGAATTTTTGAGAAAAACATTTTTATAGCACCTTAAAAAATGTGCCATTTGAAGGTACAAATTCAGTTCAGAGTTTTTACTTAGTAAAATATCTTAATTGACTCAGTCAGGTATTATTCATTTCCAGCAACCCTCAAATCAAAGAATAAAGACACTTTACGCACAATTTAGGTGTATTTTCCCTTTAACTCACGAGATGCAGGTAGCATGTTTTATACTTAATGTGAATATAATTAATTTAATCTAATTTCCATTATGCAATATGTATACTTTGTTGGCATCTTATTCTGAAAACCGGATGTTCGTCTGACGAAACCGGATGTTGTCTCACGTTAATCTTTCCGGTAACTTTCAAAGTCCTTCGCTCGCTCCCGATCTGCGCCGTTTGAATGAGTTTCAGGATATAGGTGCACTAACGTGTAAGTGTCTGCTGAGTTGACCGCAGTCTCGCAGTCACAGGTCTGATTAAGAAGCGCTCCATTTATTTATTCGTTTAGAAAGTTCGGGGGCATTTTTTGCCCCTCTCCTAGTGATATCAGGGGCAGTTTTGCCCTTTGCCCTCGTGTATTTCCGACGCAGATTTGACATAACTATTTGACAAGTGTTTGTATGAAAAGACAACAACATATATAGCTGAAGATTTTGTTAATGCTGCTTATTGAAATGTAAATGTCATTTGTACTCACCAGTGTTAAACAAGATTCTTTACTGTGCTGTTGAAATAAACTTGTTGTTCTCCGTTTACTTTGTCTTATCTCAAATCTGCTGTCGCTCTGACACACTTTCAATTTCTCTTTGAGTTGTAACGTTGTAACAGGTATAACCATATGCCAGTCCAGTCACCTAGTCGAAACCTTAAAGTGGAATTACCCTTCTGAGGCCAATCAGAGCTCTGTGGATGGCATTAAGAATGGAAAACCTGTTTCTGCCAGAGCCAGAAAAGTACCTACTTTCCCGATAGGCAGTGAATTAAATCAAATGCAAATAGTTATAACTATAGTTATAGTTTTAAATTGTTGTTTACAGTACAGACAACTTTCTACAGATTGGTAAAGTCAACCCAAAATAAAATAACCCGCGTCCCAAACATGTTACTTTACACATGACTCTGGTGATGCAACTTCTTTGAACAGTTGCAGAGAAGTTCTTGATTTACGTCGCACATGTGATTCATTCAGATTGGCATCAAGGCAAGGTAATAAGGGGCTTTTTAAGGCACCTCCAGGTGTACTTCTACTGCTATCTGACTCCCTTCAGGGCCCTGATATTCCTGACATAACCCATGCAGCACATTCAACCTTCCCCTCTCTCCCCAGGCTTGGAGAAGCACAGGACAGTTACGTCCGGCTGACAATGTTAAACAGGGAAGCCAGAAAAACATATTTTTTTGTCCTTAGTCAAATCAGATTGTATACATAGTCATGAAAACTGAATAAGTCCGATTTTTTATGGAGATCTTTTTTATTAGATGTATAAAACTTACAGGTCAAGCTAAAAATAACACAGTCAGATGTTTGTCTTTCCTTTGTTGTTTATTTTGTATAAGTATAAAGTATACATCTTGTTACATCACATAAAAAACAAAATACTAAAATAAAATGTTATCAAATATGAACAACAAGAAATCCGCCTTGTTCTAGATTTTCTCTCAAATCATGACATTGAATAAAAATGGTTAAAATAGGTTTTTAGATGTTTTAGACATACCTCACTGAGAACAGTGCAGACCAAACACTCTTCCCTTTGTGCAATTGATGAGACTTGATGTGAATAAGCACTGATGAAATCATGTTCGTCTCACGATGACAGATGATGCAGAAATCAGAAATTCTATGTGATTCCACAAGACCTAGATGACGTACAACATGTTTTTGCAACATTGGACACACTGGTGTATCTGATAGGACTGGAGAGATTAGTGTATGAATATTTGGAAACTGTCAACTGTTAACTGTCGAAGCGGTCAACTTTTGAGATACATCCCATAACAACATTATTAAGGGTCTTCAGTCATATAGCAGCTCTGTGAGGCTGTACTACATGATGATCTCTGCTAAATGCTAACATCAGCATGCTAACAGACAGGGATAATGCTATTTTATTTACATATATTTTGGTCGGATATGAAGTTTACCTTGTTCCCCTTGTTGATGTAGCATGTTAGCAAACATTAGCTTTTCCCTAAACACAATTCCCAGCGGAGGCTGATGGGAATTTCGATTTAGTCTAAAAGGTATTTGGACATAAACCAAAGCATTGGACAAATTAAAAGGTTGACCGGATGATGGCGCTATGGAATTTCAGTAGATCAAAGTTGTTATAATTCATCCTCTGGGGACCATAAATGTGTTTACCATTATCATGAAACCATCCAATAGATATTTCACTCAATAACTAAGAAGTCAATCTCATGGTGGCGCTTCGGTGAAAGTCAGATGATCACTAAAGTCAGCAGGATACATCATCAGGGGGCATCAAGTCTTGACTTTCCAGTTGGCGATCCTAAATTTTGTGTTTCAACTCCTAAACAGCAACTGAGTAATTCTTAAGTGTGTTCAAATACTGTAAATCATACAGTAAAACTATCAATGATAATATGTGGTCATAGTAATTGTTATATACAGTACAGCAGTAGATACCAATTTAGCACAGAATAAAAAAAACAGTGTCAAGGTTCAAACAGGTTGATAATAGAAACTCTATTCGGAAAACACTCAACATTACTATTGGAGCATGAAGCTGTAAAGAGCGGGAGCTGGTTTACACTAATTATTACTCATGAGTAGCCATACAGAACATACATATATGAACAGTATTATCCATCTGTTAATAACCACAGTTAGATGTTTTAGATCTTCCTCATTGTTGACACTAATATAATTGTAAGCTGAGAATGTCTTCTCTCTTGTGTTCTTGGCTAAGAATCTTCCTCTTGTTGGGAAGGGGAAGTCCATCAACATATTTCCAAGTAAAGTCACGTCACAAATGAAAATGAAATTATCAAACTCATGACTTGAGTCCAGTGACAATAGTCCACACCTTTGTTTGTTACCTTGTATAATACAGAATCGTTTTCGAGACAATAAAGTGATCCGTTTACTTGTGATTGACACAAGAGATTATTATAGGGGTGGAGTTTTTATCATCATCATTCAGTCCAGGATTGAAGTATGGGAGGAGTTTCCCATTGAAGGAGCAGCCAGTGAAGGAGTAGATAAGAGCTGCAGCATCTACGTCATAGAAGGAGACCAGACCCTCCTCATAATCCACAAACACCCCCACCTTCTGAGGCCGGGACTTCAGAGAGAGACGTACATCAAGTTCATCAAGAGCTCTGTACTCATTTCCATTCCTCAACCATATGGTCCAGTAACCATCCTCAGGGCTCAGTGTGATGAGTCCCTTCCTGTTGATCGACTCTCTGACCACTCCTAAATCCCACTCAGTCTTTCCTTTGACCTGAATCTCATAGTAAGATCTCCCTGACGAGAAACTCTGCTTTCCTACGACACAAAGACTAGTGCAAAATCTCTCTGGGTTGTTTGGGAGATTTTTCTTCACGTCACCATGATTCACTTGTTTTTCATCAGCAGACAGGATGAGTTCAGGATGAGCTGTATCAGGATCAAGAGTCAAGTCCACTGCAAACTGCTGGACCCTCTTCAGCTCAGCTTCAACCAGCTTCTTCATCTCTTTACCGATTGTCTCCTCCAGCTGAACCACAGCTCTCCTCACAGTCCCCTCATGTGTTGATGGATGGATGCTGGCCTTTGTCCAATCCTTGGTGGGTGGAACATCGTAAAGGGACTGGATGCTTTGGAGGAGGTGGAGGTGGTCTTCAGAACATGAGAGCTGATCTACCTCAGCACTTCTCTCAGTCAGCACAAAGATTTCCTTTTCCAGCTCTTTGATAAAGTCTTCCGCCTGTTTCTCTGTTGTTCTCTGCTTCTCTTCAATTGTCTCAATGAGCTCGTTCATGCGTCTCTCGACAGACTCCATCAGGATTGTGAAGACCCGAACACTTTCTGCTATCGCTCTGTCTGCGTTTTCGTTGCTGAAGTTGACTGACTGTTTGATCTTTGGAATCATTAGTCGTCTCTTCTGGATCATCTGCTGAATTTTAACCCCTGTCTTCTCCAGCTCGACCTTCCTTTCTTCAAATTCTTCTTTCAGAGGAACAAACTCGTGCGTCTTATGGTCAGAATAGGTGCAGAGCATGCAGACACATGTCTGGTCGGTCTTACAGAACAGCTCCAGAGGTTTATCGTGCTTCGTACACATCCTGTCTTCCAGGTTCTCCACAGGGTCGATCAGCTGATGTCTTTTCAGGCCTGACATTGTCAGATGAGGCTCCAGGTGAGTCTCACAGTAGGAGGCCAGACACACCAGGCAGGACTTCAGGGCCTTCAGTTTGGTTCCAGTGCAGAAGTCACAGGGAACTTCTCCTGGTTTGGACTTGTGTTGCTCTGAGCTGCTGGTTTTCTGTTGAGCTGACTGTCTGAACTGAGCAGCCATCTCAGAGATGAAAGTGTTGACACTTAACACAGGTCTTATGCAGAAAAGTTTTGCACATATGGGACACTGGCATTGGTCAGTAGTGTCCCAGTGTTTAGTGATGCAGATTTTGCAGAAGTTGTGTCCGCATGATGCAGTGACTGGATCAGTGAACACATCCAGACAGATGGAGCACAGAAGCTGATCTTCAGTGAGCAGACTGCTGACTGTAGCCATATCTACACATTGAGAACAAAAGTGAAAAAAACAGCATCGTAATTGCAGAATTTATTTTTTTATGTCGTTATTTTCTTCACTACAACCCACTAAATCCACATAGTGTTTTTGGAAATGTGGGGCATAAAATGATCATAGGACAGTAATTTCTTTATCAACTGCTTTAATTAGCCTACTAAAGGAAGTGAAAGGAAAGCTGGAAAACAAGCAATACTTGTCCCCTTTTTATTACATTTGAAGTAAAAGGTATGTAGACAGCAAACTGAAGCGGTTACTTGTTTTGTTGTTCTCAAAAGTAATGGGTAAAGAAGAACTTCAGACCATACAATTATTAACAAAAACATTGTTAAATAAATCTGGCCATTAAAAAGCATTACACAATGACCCATCCTTTGATAACCTTTATTATTGTATGTGTGCACTACATTGGGGCTAATTCGAAGCTGGTGGGTCACTACGCCTATAGATTAGACTGTCCCAGTTACATCATTTTCACCATGTAATATTTGTTCGTCTCCCCATACCTTACTGTACCACAAAGATCACCTATAATATCTCATCTCAATCTTAGATTTTAAAAACCAAGTATTCTTATTTTCCTTCCTTGCAAGAGCACTTCTTATTTAATACAAAAAAAATGGTAACACTATGATTTATTTACAAGATACTCATCACTCATTATCTGTTTCTATTCCCAGTCGGCTTGTTTTATTCCATCACAATTACATTATCGTACCTCTGACTCTATTAAAAGTACATTATCTTATTAATGTTTTGATATAAGAATGATTATTGCACTTTTTATTCATAGAAAAACTAAATTCTTAGCATAAAACAAAAAGGTTTTTACTTTCTGAGTAAAGAAACAAAGGAAAGCTGAAGTAATTATTGACATCTACTCACCAGTGTGGGAAAGAGAATATTGAGAAAAGCTTGATTAACTTTATATTTTCTTTAGACAGAAAGACTCGCCTTCCTTGCAGCTCTGCAGTCCTTCAGTTTCATTTAAGGAATGTGACGTTGAAGCTCTCCTCTAGTTTTGCTCCGCCTATTGTCAAGGTTTCCGTTTCAGCTCCTACTTCGTACATGATTAAAACATAATATAATACATGATTCATTTAATTTAATTTAGGGAGCAATGTACCACAGGCATATGTCTTTTTCAACATATGAATGTATTTTATTTTTCTGTAACAGCCCATAGAACTACATATTTACAACAACTGATTTTTTGTTGTTGAAGGTTGTATAATCCCCTCTGCAATAATCATGTCATCGGCCAAAGTTCAGCTCAGTTTTGAAAAATTCTGGTCAGTTTTACTTTTTTTTAAAACAACCACTACTTTGTGTTTTAACAAAAACACATTTTGGCTTTTGCCGTGACTCACAAATGACCATTGTGGCAAAAACACAAAAAATGGGAAGTGAGACATTTCTCTAATATCTAATGAGGGCTGTCAAGCGATCTGTTTTCTCTTCCATATCGGAGCTCTTCAGTACCTGGCAACAACAGCTGGGCTGCTGGCTTTCTGTTGACGTGACTGTCTGAACTGAGCAACCATCACAGAAAACAAAGTATTGATGTGCAGCTCAGGGCTTGCGTTGAAAATCATTTTACACATCGGACATCTGTACTAGTCATTAGTTTCTCAGTGTTCATGGGTGCGGTCTTTGCGGAAGTTGTGTCCTCATAATGTGGTGACTGGATCAGTGAACACATCCGGACAGATGGAGCACAGAAACTGATCTTCAGGAAGCTGACAGTAGCCATATCTACACATTGAGAACAAAAGTGACAGTTTAAAAAACAGCCATTGCAGAATTCTTGCTTATTTGTGCTAATGTTTTTCACTACAGCCAACCTACACGGCATAATGTTCTGTAGATATGGGGCATGAACTATTCATAGCACAGTAGCTTCATTTTCAAATAATTTAATTAGCTTTCTAATCAGGGCAGTAAAATGAAAAAAGTGCTTTTGACCCATACACAATAATTAAAGAGCAATTAAATAGTAAAATTGTTTACAAAAAGTGCTGTTAAATTAAACAATACGCATATCTTTTTATTGCTTTTTGAATAACAGGGACACATTGAGCAAGCTGAAGTGGTTACCTGTTTAGTTGTTGTTCTCAGAAGTCATGGTTTAAGAACAAGGCTGCACTCCCGTACAATTAAAGCTTAGAAAGACCTTATAGTGACAATCAACCCTTCATCAGTATCAAGGCCTTAGACTCTGGTCCAGGAGGTTTGAGTTTCAAGGCCCAACTTTTTAACCATTATAGCATGATAAACATGTTTGTTGATTTTTGGTGAACCTTTGTTATTTGGTATTTAATACATTGTATCTCTCTCAAACTATAGTATTGTGATTTCCTTGTGAGTGGGATGATAAAGTACAGAGATCCAAAATAAGTAAGAATCAGGATCAGCTTTTATTGACCAGGTATGAGTTTACATGCCAGGAATTTTGTAGTTATTATTATTATTTAGATTTAAGATGGATATAGTTCAAAGGTGTGTGTTTAAGTCAGCAAGCTGGGCCTTCATTATTTGTGCGTATGCATTGTCTGAGGCGGCTCTAAATTTGTTCTCAGATTAAGAACGAATTCAGGTAAACAAACATTGTTGAATCGCGCATTTGTGCGTAGGCATTGTTTGTGAATGAGGCCCATTGTACTTACACAGAACTAGAAATACAACTAAATACATAAACACTTAGCTATTGTATACATACAAGTACATGAAAGAAGATATATATAAATATATATATATGTGTATATAACAACAGCATACAATCTCTATAAGTCAGACTCTTTCTGTAAATTGTAAACAGAAATACAGTAGTGCAATGCTGCAGAGTGCCAATATGCTGGAATATATTTTGAATGACTAGTGTAACAGGTTGCTTTATATTGAATATTGGACTTAATGTATATTCAACAGGTGGCCAAAAACACAACTTCAAATGATGTTCTTTTTTTGCTGAATTTGTGAATAGGCAACTTGTTTGCTAACACATTCACTACAACAATGTTATGTGTTTACAGCTGGTTGCGCTACCACCAAGTGGCCAAAACGTCAGTGTTGCAGGTTGAAGATTTGAAACCAAATGTTTAGGGAAGAAAGGGGGTTCCAACAAATTTCTACGGAACAGTTTTACCATTTTAAATATTTATCAGAACTTCATGTTGCTGGCTTATTATCTGCCGGCCTAATTAAGTAGCATACAAATTCGACGTATACTCGTACTTTACTTGAGTATTTCTATTTTCTTTGTCCAAATAATATGGACCACTGCAAAAATAGTCACTGGTCACTAAAATTAAAGTACCATAAAATATTTATTTTCACTACTGCTGTGTGACTCTGGTTTTAAAAAAAGTACTTTCCTTTTATATATTTAATGTAATATAATAATAATATAATAACTGTTATTTTATCTGGTGGAAAAGTTGTGCAGATTTTAAATTGTATTGTTAATAATGAATGCAGGACTTTTACTTGTAGTGGAGTAGTTTCAAAGTGGCGTTATTACAGTAGTACAAAATAAAGGATCTTAATGCTTCTTCCAGTACGATTCGATTTATAGATTGCGCTTTTATTGTGAAGGAGTCACACTGTACAGTGTGTGTTGCTTCCGGCAATTGGTCAAATTGACGTTAGAGTGCACAGGAAGTGGGGCTGCTGCTTTTTGCTGGATTCAGGGAACACAAAATGGACAGTCAAGGGAGAAAAGTCGTGGTTTGTGACAATGGAACCGGGGTAAGTTTTACTCAGCAGTGGGTGTGCTGTTAAGTCTCACTCCGTGTCGCTCTCGGTCCTTCACGCGGTGCAGTTTGATATGAAAACGAGAGAGAACTGGAAACCGGAAGTAACGGGGAGCTAACAGGCTAACGCGTTAGCTTGTCTGGGTGGGTTTGTGCGAGGAATGTGTCTGTCAGCTGGATTCAGCTCATTCATCTGCAACAGGGCTACAGCTGACTGCTACGGTTTAATTTTGTATCAGTATCAACGTATAGCCAATAAAGTCTCTGAAAAAGCGTATTTTGGTGATTCGGGTAACTTAGCTAATGGTTAGTTTAGCTAGCCTTTTTAGTTAGCTTAGTTAGCTTAGTTAGTAACTTTAGTAATGTGATGCAGTAGTTAGCTATTACACAGTTAAACCAAACACAATCAAAAACACCCCATCGAGTAAACACACACATAGTTCAGTAACCATGGTTTAAGATTTCAAACCACGACTTTAATTCATGAGATATTTGAACCGGTGGTGGTAGCGAAGCTAGCTAACGTTAGCCACGTTAGCTGGCTTCGTGTTATTCGATTTGTTTATTGATTAAATATTCCGAGTTTGAAGAAGAGCCACCTGACACCTGCTAAAAATACTTAAGGTTAGATTAAGATGAATCACAATATTCCTTCCGTTAGCTTAGGCTAAGCTAACTAGCTTAGCTTCAGTAGCACTGCCCAAAACGGCCCCGCCCTCATACACTAAAAAGTACACTTGTAAGCATGTCTTTAAATGGTCCCATATGTCAGTAGTAGTTTTTAAAAATGTGGAAAAATGTATTCAACTTAATCGCCCAGTAAACGGGAAGTCCGCCACTGGGCCAACGCGGAAGTGGAAGCAGTTCTTCTTCCATGTAAGGAAACTTGAGAGATCTGCTGCAGGTTTCACCAGTTTGAATGGACATTCACACAGCTGGACGAGGAAGTATTCAGATCCTTTACTGCAGTAAACCTACAAATACCACGCTGTGGAAATAGTTAGTTGCAAGTAAAAATAATCAAAACATTGCTCAACTAGAAGTATTCTCAGCTAAATATACTTATAGTGTCAAAAGTAAAAGTACTCATTGCCTGTTATTATATTCCCTGTCAGCTGTATATTATGTTTTTGGATAAAAATGACAGATATAAAATATTAAAAATAAACACATCTGGAGATGCATGGTTTTTGCTGGACAGGAAGCGAATGAAAACTTGTAATCTGAAAAGTAACATCTGCCTCTGAGCTGTAGTGGAGTAGAAGTTTAAAGTCGCATAAAATCGAAATACTCAGTTCAAGTGCCTTGAATTTGTACTTGAGTACAGTACTAAAGCTACTGCTGACACCACTTCACTTCCTGTATATGCTTCAAAACAAAAGTTCTTTTCGGTTGAAGGAATAGTCATTCTGAAACACTGCACCGAAGAAATAGTTTTTATGACATGTTTTATCAATTTGGTCTGTTCTGATATTATATTTTAGTAATAATACTAATAATTATGTGAACGTTTTTAATAAGTGGAGAATAGAAACACTGCAGGGAGCAATGTTGTTTGGTTTGTGAGGAAAAGATGGAGTCATGCAAAGATGAATCGGTTCAAAAACATTGTAAACAATATAATTAGATTGCTCTCAAGCTTTAAAGGAATGTTTGTTTATGAGTGTGTAGTTCCAGCCATTTATTGTGTTTTTAATAATGATACTGTGACAAAGTTATCTTCTGTACACATTGTGATTCGCAGCTACCAATTCTTACTCTTATTACATATGTCTTGAACCCTACAGGAGTTTCTTCCGTTGTGTTGTATTTACCGGGTTATTTGATAATTATAACGCGTGTTTTTCCGCCTTTTTTTCCTTTCAATCCCATCCTAGTTTGTCAAGTGCGGCTTTGCAGGCTCCAACTTCCCCGAACACATTTTCCCCGCGCTGGTTGGCCGGCCAATCATCCGCTCCACAGCCAAAGTTGGCAACATTGAAATCAAGGTAACGTTGAACTCCTTGGAACTACAAGTACTTCTTTGGATGTATCATAAAAGGACATAAAAGAGATATCCGCACATTCCATTGGTATGCCTAACAGTGCTTCATTCAGTACCTAAAGGCTGCAGTCTCCCGTCGTTGAATCCTGCGTGCTCTGGTGACGGAAAGTTCAAATAAAGTGTAAAACTGCAAAGATTTAGGTGTGCGGATATCTCTTCTACCAGTTTGGCCTATGAGACTTTCGGCAAAGATTTAGCCGTCTGCAGCGGTGGTCGTCCTGCACGATGAATCGGCTCCTCAAATGAAAACCTTGTGGCTGTGATCCACTGTACCAGAGGAACAGCAGCCAGCAATAGTGAAGAAAAGCTGCAGGTAAAGAGCCGCTGGTCCAAAGCTTGTTCATCAGTCCGCTGAACTGTTGACCTTTGACCTCTCATAGGACCTGATGGTGGGGGACGAGGCCAGCGAGCTGCGCTCCATGTTGGAGGTGAACTACCCGATGGAGAACGGTATCGTCAGGAACTGGGACGACATGAAGCACCTGTGGGACTACACCTTCGGCCCCGAGAAACTCAACATCGACTCGCACGACTGCAAGATCCTTCTGACCGAGCCGCCCATGAACCCCACCAAGAACAGAGAAAAGATTATCGAGGTGGGCGGTGTATGATAAGAGCTTACCTCAACCAAAGAAAGTTCTCAGTTGACCAACACTCACACGAGACGCAAAAACATCAATCTATATTGCGCCTCAGTAGTTATCTGATACTTTGTGTTTTTTCTCCTGCCAGGTGATGTTTGAAACGTACCAGTTCTCAGGAGTTTATGTCGCCATCCAGGCCGTCCTCACTCTCTACGCTCAAGGTTCGTTTGTCTCCGTAACACTTGTGATCAATGCTCAACTACTAAAGCTTCTGAGAAACAATCCATGCGTGTGCTACGAAAAAGCCACGAGCTGAATACTAGGCTGACGCTACATAGTTTGACCACTGGTGGCGCTGGAGAGCAATGCTAACGTGCAGTTGTTATTTGTCTCAGGTATCCTACTAGTAAGCACAAGCACACCACGAGTACTGGCCGATACTCATCTGTTTGGCATGTTTTTGTTTTAGGACTGCTTACCGGAGTGGTGGTCGACTCTGGTGACGGCGTCACTCACATCTGTCCGGTGTACGAGGGCTTCTCGCTGCCCCACCTGACCCGACGGCTTGACATCGCAGGGAGGGACATAACGCGCTACCTCATCAAGGTACCGGCAGCCCCACACAGTGACGGACTGTCTCAATGTTTCCCTTTAACGCTACACATGCATGCACTATATGATACAAAGTATGTGTATCGCTGTGGGGTTTCCCAGTAATAGAGGGAGTTGTAACAACAGCAGATTAATGCTCATGGTATGTATTTAATTACATGGTTAACAGTCACAATATTTCATATTTTTATTTTAGCTACATGTCAAACTGTTATAGTCTTAACCATCTTTTTAAATCAGTTACCCTACATGTCCTATTGCCAGAAAACAAACTACAAATGCCTCTTTAGTCAATTTGTTGTTGAGAAATGTGAAACAAGTTGTTTATGTGTTGAATTGATGTAGTTGTATTCCACGATAACCATAAGCATGAAATCCGTCCCGTCCGTCCACCAGCTGCTGCTGCTGCGAGGTTACGCCTTCAACCATTCGGCGGACTTTGAGACGGTGAGGATGATGAAGGAGAAGCTGTGCTACGTGGGTTACAACATCGAGCAGGAGCAGAAGCTGGCGCTGGAGACAACGGTGCTGGTGGAGTCGTACACGGTCAGTCGTGTTGTTGAACTTCACCTGTTCCTTCACTGGTGACGAGGTCACGTTTAGAGTATTTTACAGCACTAAGACGTCGTTGCATTTCTGAAGGCAGGGGTTTTGTGCTGTGTCCTCAGCTCCCAGACGGCAGGCTGATCAAGGTGGGAGGTGAGAGGTTCGAAGCCCCAGAGGCTTTGTTTCAACCCCACCTCATCAACGTGGAGGGAGTGGGCGTGGCCGAGCTGCTCTTCAACACCATCCACGCCGCAGATATCGACACCAGGTGAGCTGGCGGGGACAGATCGTCTTTTAAGAGAAGAGAGAACTTCATTAAAGGACATTCCTGTGCCAGAGATTTATCACAGATGATGACAGAAGAATAAGAAAAACAACAGTCTTACGCGGCCGAGAATTTCTGCGACCGTCTGACAACACGCCCATGAGTTCGACTTTTTTTACCCGCGTGGAGTGCGTGACGCTGAAAATTGTTTTGCAAATACTTCACCAGTATCTGTACCCACTATGTGGCGCTAGAGAACACGCACACACATGCATTATGTTGCTCTATATCCAGTGTAAACCACATCATGTACAAGTAAATCGGATGCCGTTTGTCACAAAATGCAGGTCTGAGTTCTACAAGCACATCGTCCTGTCCGGAGGCTCCACCATGTATCCCGGCCTGCCGTCCCGCCTGGAGCGCGAACTGAAGCAGCTGTACCTGGAGCGAGTGCTGAAGGGAGACGTCGACAAGCTATCGGTGAGTACCGGTCTCTGAAAAACACGAGGCCTCGAGGGAAATCATTCAAGTGTTGCCAACAGATCCGAGGCTGCCCACTAAATCAGCTTTGCTCTGAATCAAACTGCATCCAGTTATGTGAATGTTTTTTATCCATCACATTGATGTGAGCTTAAGATTTGGTGGCTCGTGAAGAAGATGGCAGATGAAGATTTCCCCGTTTTTAGCATTTACTGCTAATAATAACTCATGAAAGTAGCTTATGTGCAGTTGATTAATACGCAGTAGGAGAGAATGGTGTATTGTGATTATCGGCTTATTTTAAAATCTCACTTCATCAGCTTGATCAGTGACGGAAATGTAGTAAATATATAAATACACTGTAAACCACTGCTTCTGCCCCAGAGCTTCCTTGTGCAGTGCTCGTATTTGCCACCAGGGGGAGCTGAAGCCACAGTCTAGTTAACGTTTTTAATCCCTCAGAAACGTCTCTGTGTCGTGGTCTCGTGATGACGAGGTGAAGATGTAACATGTCGTTGTTCCTCAAGAGGAAGCACGCTCTGGGAAAACCTCCAACCTGTGATTAAGAGACAATCCGTGTATTTTAAGGGGGTTCCAACACGTTGTCGTCTCCGCTTCTCCTCTGTTGACGCACTCTGCTCTTCTCTCCGCCTTCAGAAATTCAAGATCCGGATAGAGGACCCGCCTCGGCGTAAACACATGGTGTTCCTGGGCGGCGCCGTGCTGGCCGACATCATGAAGGACAAGGACAACTTCTGGATGACGCGGGAGGAGTACCAGGAGAAAGGGACGCGGGTGCTGGAGAAGCTCGGAGTCACCGTCAGATAAAACGCAAACAAACAAAAACACTTCCCGCTCACACCCCCTCCATCTTACCCCCTCAGCTGATATCCATGCACCGCTTACCTTGATGTGTCTGGATGCTCACGCTGTGTCGTCCATTCACGCTCGTTTTGAAAAGCAAAGAGGGGGGGGGGGGGGGGGAAGAGGGATGAAGGATTTTGGGTAAGAAGTCTCATGGCGAGGGACGGGACGTTACCAGACATCTTGAATATTTGCCCGCGACACAAAAATGTCATTATTAGAATTATGTTTGGAGATGCACGAGTTAGTGCCGTTAAGTACTTCATTTAAAGGAAAAGTGCAACATTTTTGGAAATATTTGCTTTATTGGTGAGAGTTGGATGACAAGAATGACACCAGTCTGTCCGTTAGCTTAGCTTAGCATAAAGACTGTAAGCAGGGGGAAACGGCTAGCCTGGTTCTCTCCAAAGTAACACAATTCTGCCAGTTTTAGGGGGTTCTGTGCTGGACTATTTTTGGGGCTTTTTTACCTTTTTTTTTTTAGTTGGTAGACGAGAGAAGAGACGAGGTGATCAAAATATTGATACGCTCATCTGAGTCGCCTCCAATTATTACAGCGCGCTCATAATAATAAGCTTAACGTGATTTCAGTAGTTTTATGATATCTTGTTTGTTTAATTATCGTACAAAGAAGATAAAACATCAGTGAGCTTTAGAGACACAGGAAGGCAAGCGTCCAGTTTTTATGCTAAGCTAACTAGCTGCTGGCTGGAGCTTTACATTAACTGTACAGACATGAGATTGATCTTATTTCTGACTCTTGCCATGAAAGAAAATGTGTATTTCCCAAAATGTTTTCCTTTTTAAAGATGAAATCGTAATCCATGGCTTTAAAAATACAGACTGTTCAACGTCAAACTGTCCTTTTGTGGAGCAGCACATCTGTGAGTGTTTAGGCTTGTGTGCCTCTCACACCGGGCCACATTGAGCTCCTGGCTGTTTTCAAGTCGAAGACTACGACGATAATTATTATTTGCGATGCGAGTCCCCCCCCCCCCCCGCCATGCAACAAAATGTGCCACCTAATCTGTCAAAACAGATGCCGGCATTAAAGATAATGCTCACAGTGTGGAGCGTTACAGAGATTAGATATCCGAACAAATAGATCATTGCATACTGTGTCTTTTTAACATACCGATCGTCAAATCACATTCTCCCCTCCCCCGCTCACATTTCCTGTTTAATGTTTGGGGATGAGTCACTGTACTGAAGGTGCAGGAGGGCGGGCAGCCGGGTTTTTAACTCGGCACCTCGTTCGTCTTTGTCGGTACGCTTGCTTGCTTGTTAAGCGCAGAAGTTCATATTTTCCACATGATTTCAATGTGACGAAATGAATACGTGGGAAACCTCTTTTAGTTTTCCCGCTTCCTTCTGGAATGGCAGCGTTGGAAGGTTTTGGTTTGTGGTGGTGAGCAGAGTTTTGTGTTTGGAAACGGACCAGCTGAAGCTTTTAATGGGTTTGATTTGTCTCCGTATCCTGTTTACCACCGACAAATAAACCATCGCTGAGAGAAGGCCTTCCATTCCATTCACGATCACAAAGCATCGAGTCATTCCTTACGGGCGATGCAGGACCGTCATGCTACATATCAACGTCCTGCATCGCTACACCCAGACGTCACTGAGCTGCTTACAATTTGTCACAGGAAGTTAAATTAAAAGTATGAACTCACTGGATGGTGGACAATCTTTTTCGTGACCTGTAAGGTAGAAGGGAAAAAAAAATGTATTGCTCCGACAGAGAAAGGTCTCTTCCAATCGGGGTTTATACCGACATTGCTGTAATTTAGATTTCAGCCACCGGGGGCAGCACTGAGCTCAGTCGCTGAGCAGAACTCCATTTTACCAAATGTGCAACAAACGGGCTGCGATTTGAACGTGACATAACTTCCCTTTGTGTTCATTTCGACACGTTTCAGCAAAACAAACGTTATGTTTGTGACCCGTGAACGAGCGTGTGGAAGCTATGGAGGAGCTGCAAAGATTAGTCGAATAAATCAGCAAATTGTCAGCAGCAGCTCCACAAGTTTATCTTATATTTACCTTCACAGTGTAGAAAGAAGACATTCTGCAGCATCTTAAGATTTCACATGAGTCTTTATTGACTGTAATGGAAGAGGCCGTTCTTGTTTCTGGGGCCTGTACCAGGAAGCAGGATTTGGGGTTAACCGGGTAACTTCGGGGTTAAATCCGGGTTGTCAGTTCCACGACGGAGGTTCACTTCTTACCGGTGTGGGATCTGAACACCTATCCTGTCATGTTGGAGATAATAGATCAACTAAAATAAAGCATATCCTCTTTTAAGAAGGAGATGTCCAATAGGAGATAGTTCCATGTGTTGGTCTTGAAGGAGGGGAGGGAACAGTAGAGTCAAACGGTCTGGAGCAATCTCATTGGTTCAGAGAAACCTCAGTGGGCTTAAAGACCAGCTGCTGAGAATAAAGCCCGATGATACCGGATTTAAAGAATATTGATGCTATAGAAAAATGTGGTAGAAGTATATTTAGACACACAGCGGAGAGCAGCTATTCTCAAGTGAACCGTGCGTTAGAGATCAAATATTTTCTGCTATTTCGCCTTCAGTGCGGCGCTTTTATACTTTTGTACTTCTTCAGCCAACACACAGTATTTTCGGAAACAAGTAAAATAAATAAACATTATTTATGCGGCACATTTCAGAACAAAGTTACGAAGTGTTTGACATGGTGGAACCAGGATTAAAACATTTCAAATAAAAACAGACATTAAGAATAATGAAATACCCAACAACTATTAAACTTGTTCCATGAGTATTTCTACCGACTGACTGCACATGAATAATTTACCAGATAAAAGGCTTCATCACAGCCACCGGTGACACGTTTTAGCTTCTTAAAAATCATCTCTTTTGAATGCTGATTGACTGTAAATACTACATTACCCATGAGCCTCAGTCGCAATCAGGACCCAAGTGTGTAAAGTTGAGTCCTGAACACTTCAATTCTTCAACCGATGAGATCATTCTGGGATGTTTGTCTAAAACGTTTAATCTGGTCGGACATTTAGAAAACTGACTTCCTCTCATCCTGAATCTTACGGACGTATGTTGTTTCTTCTTCTTCCTCGTGACCACACCTGCCGCTCCTTCCTGGTCTCGGCCGTACCGAAGATGAATTGGTGGGTTTGGGCTCACAGGACAAGGTGCTTTGTGTGGGTTACTGAAACATTATTTGTAATATTAATAAGAATCTGGTGTCAGGAAACGGAGACCACGTAAAAAGCTGGTATTTGTGGTTTTCCGTCTCAGGTCTTATGTGTATATTGGAGGCACTTGACTCACATATATGAATATAAATGTATAATTTCCTCTCGACAAACACGGTCGTCAAGTACAGTAACTTTTTTTTTTTTGCTCGTTCTTTTTATGTTTCGTTTGTAGCACAACTGCCAACCGCTGATTTAAATAAAGCAAATGATTTATAGAGTCCTGCTGTGGCTGTGTCTTCATGTCTGTTGTCTTACATTAGAGACGTTTAAAGAGAAGCAGTCCATGTCTTTTCACACAATGTGTGTCTCATTATGAGCGTCTGCTGGAGGATGAGCCCTGCTGCTTTAGAGGACCACTGTTGCACAACCAGACGCCGGCTGCCTTTGATGTGGGACCGTTTCCCGCTCACTGTGGTCTCCATCATAACGGGATTCAAGCACCAGAGCCACTCCAGCTCACCGACCTTCGCATCGCCTCCGTGTGTCCAGGAGGAGGCCTTCAGTGTCTTGAGTTGATTATTTTTAAAGATGCCTTCTTCTACTCGGCCATTGTCCAAACAAAACCTATTAAAACATCAATGAGCCACACGATTCTCGTGGCATCGCGAGAATCCAGCTGCCTGGAAAGGTAAACGCACACCGTCCTGCTGCCACAAACACTCACTAGAGCATCAAATGTGGATTAATACGCTGCTGAAAATAGCCCCCAACAAATGCTCTCATTCATCCTGTTTGTTTGATAAAAACTACAGAGACTTTTTTTGGGGAGCGATATTGCTACTTTTACTTTAAGGTCCAGTGAGAAGGATTTAGTGCCGTCTAGCGGTGAGGTTGCAGACCGAATGACGCTCTGCTCACCCCTCCATTTCCAAGCGTGTCCGAGAACTACGGTGGCCCTCAGGTAACCTAAAGATGCAAAATGTTCTCTCCAGAGCCGGTGTTAAATTTGTCTGTTTTGGGCTACTGTAGAAACATGGCGAACTCTAGGACCCACGCCCTTTGTAGACATGAAGGGCCCATTCTAAGCCAACGAAAACTAAACGATTCTGGGTCCAGGTGAATATACACTAAAAGACATAGTTATGAATATTATATTCCATTTCTGCCAATACATCTCCCTAAATCCTACACACTGGTCCTCTTAAGTAAAATATATGAGTACTTCTTCCACCAGTGCCGGTCCGTACCAGACACATGTCTTCTATCAACCAACACACACACACACATCCAGTGTCCAAACTAAACTACATGTTTCTGATTTAACTCACTGGAAGAAAACGTAAGTTGGGTAGAGTTGAAGATGCACTCGAGAAAAAACATGTAATCACCGTAAAGAAGGCTGGAAATTCAGAGACCGTGTGTGTGTGTGTGTGTGTGTGTGTGTGTGTGTGTGTGTGTGTGTGTGTGTTGGGCCTCCCCAGCAGAGCAGAGTATGAGGAATCCAGCGGGTCGGGTCGCTCGTCTGGGCCTGATTTACTGAGGCCCCAGTGAGTCTGCCTGCCTCGCTTTGTTTATGAAATCTGAAACAAATGTGACTGCGATAGACCACCAACCCCGCCAGCGCACCACCCCTCCCATCCCACCCTGCTCTCAAACACAGTGCGTGTGTGTGTGTGTTGTCTTCTGCAGCTCTAAATGATCTGATCTGATCTGATCGGACCTGACTGTCCATCTCTCGGACACTTTAAGATATCTCAACATCTTCTGGACAGATTGTCACTTGAACTTGATTTGGATCTGATCTCACTTTGGTTGATTCTAGAACTGATTCTGACAAATAACCAACAGGGTTTTGTTATTTTTACCTCAAATATAAAATCATCAAACACAATTTTATTTGCCTTTTTTTCCCCCAAGAATGAGTTGAGAGGGCCGACGTTAACATCATGATGCACCACGAGGTCCATTCAGTAGCTATAGTGGAGCTTTCGATCACATCGCATGATCTTCATCAGCAAATACAGGTGATGAAAGAGTTTGCTCAAGAAATGTTGCATTGCACTTCTATGACTCTTTTTCTTTGAAAAAATGTACTCCATCCGCCTACATTACCCACAATGCAACTTGACTGCTGACAATTCAGTCAAGTGGAAGAAGTACTCAGATATTTTACTCAAGTAATATTAGCAATACCTCTCTGCAGAAATACTCTGTTACAAGTAGAAGTCCTGCATTCAAAATGTTCTAAATTACAAAGTACACATAGAGGCAGAGTAGCACCTTTGAGAGAGATATATTATCATATGTATCATGTTGGTTCTATACATTATTCTGTGAAACACCAGAGGGCGTACAAACAAAATGAACTCTGAAGAATCAAAAAGACGAGTGTAACTCGGAGATCTGCACATAGACTGTAAGTGTAACCGGCAAAACGCCACAAACCAACCTCCACAACGACGAGGAGGGATTTTAATTACCTGTAAAGCCATATCTCATATTCATGGCTATTGCATCGCCTCTGTATTAAATGCATTATAAAGAAACAAAGGTTGAATATCCTGTAAACAATTTTTTACAACTTACGACAGCTTGCATTTTAACGTGCCACCTCAATAATTCATGTATAAAGAGCAACAAAGTCTGCAGTGACAGGAGGACGGGGTCAAACAAACACATCACTTTCACCCAGGAGAACGCTGTTCGTGTCCCGTCTGAAACCAGGTCGACGTTGACGTATTGATGTTGTTTATTTACGTAACGTAACTTAAACCACAAAACAAGCACACTTATTTTAACCCAAACCACAAGGTTTTCTTTACCCTAACCAAGTGGTTTTGTTCTGAACTCACAACGTTAACCACGTGTTTAGAGCGGTCGACTGTAGTGGAGCGACGCCGTTTGACGCGCAGGGCGACCCGACCGAGCGTCTGTATGTGACGAGTCGGGAGGAGAACGGGTCGGTTGTTTTGACGCAGTGTTTGTGACTCGTGGCGAACAGATATTTAGATTATAAACACAGAGCTGTTGTCCCCACCCAAGACACGCACACACATATATATATATATGTACACACACACACACAGACATACAGGACCTCCGTTTGCCCACAGGCATTATGGGAAACGGCCTCTCCCTGCGGCTGTCACAGGATGCCGTCTCTCTCTCTCTCTCTCTCTCTCTCTCTCTTTCTGTACAATAAAAAAGTAGAACTGAAAATGTACATCATACACTTAATATATATACATATATATACATATATGTATATATGTATATATATATTATGTCTTTTACATAGTTAAAAATGTGAATTATATAAAAAAGAAATTTGAAGCCAAAAAATGTTTGACTTCAGAGTGTATTGTCTATCGGCATCGCTGTGTGGATAGAGAAAGCGCAGTAGCGTTTCCTTTAGCCCCGCCTCCCAGCCTCGTTCTCATTCACATGACTTATCTTTCTGTCTAGGGTAAAAAGTCTTTTTGGGCCTCATGGCAACGCAAGAAAGACTCTGAATTTCTTAATCCACACTTTGGCCACAATATAAATCAGCTTCAAATCCCGACGCTCCTCCTGGGGGCTTGGTTTGGAGGCACAGTCGTCTGTAGCTCCATATCGCGCTACATTCTAAGCACCTACTCTTTTATGGCCAAATCAAATGCCAAGGGTTTGATTTAAATCGCTCTTGTAATAAGTATTTAGTTTCCCTGGGGAAAACGTCACAGTACAGAAGCTAAATACGCTCTAACTTCCGTTTGACTGGGACTTAAATTCGTCCTCTTACACCAATGTTTTAGCTTATTTACTGCAAATCAGGTCTATTTAGAGTCTACAGCCGTGCTAGCTGCTCTGAGGCTGTACTTGGACACGGCGGTGCTCTGAGCTAAATGCTAATGTCAGCATGCTCTCCATTTTGTTTTGTTATTTGTTATTATTCCAAAGTTTAAGTGCCGCCGAAATTGCACGTTTTTGTAGAAAAGCCCAAAGATGTGGTTGGATGTGTGGAGAAAATTGTATCCATCCAAAAATTTTGACATTTTGGAAAGAAAACACAAAATGTTGCCGACTCTGCTTTAAAGCTAAAATGCAGCTAAATTGTGCGATCCATCACAGTCAACATCAAGTCTACATTCATTGTAGATGTTACCGATATAATAGTGAATGTTGTAGCGCATATTTTACGGATCAATCTGCACTCAAACTGCCACGTTACGATCACGATAACGTAGCGCTGACAAACAGTAACGTAGACTTTGTGTTTACTGTGAATGAACACAGTTTTCCAATTGATTTTCATTTTGTACGGAGATGTTTGGAAACAAAGTCTGGAAAAGTAAAAATACATCCAAAAAGCTTAAACTCTGACACATGAGCTTTGAAAGTTGGATAAAAACATTTTTTATGTATTAGAAAACACAGAATTCCCTTCAGTCATGTTTTCCTTCTGATTGAGATTTCCTGACATCATTGAATGCACCACCAAAATGATCCAAAGTAAAACATGAAATATAGAATAAAACAATTAACAAATGTATAAATAAAGCTGAAATAGAGATCAATGATCCAAAGCAAGTCTCAAGTCTTGTTGACTTTCATAAAACTGACCTGAGACCAGTTGCTGCCTCGGAGGAAGGAAATCAAAGCAAAGACATGAGACAAACCGCTTCGTCACAGCAAACGGTCCGATTGTTTTGTTAGTTTGGTCTCCACATTCACAAGAGTTATCAAAACGTCTCTGCGGTCGAAGGAAAGCGCGGCGTTCCAGTCAAACGATTTAGCGTCACGCGTGCCGAAGTTTGTTCTTCTGCGCGGTGACGACGACTGAGGTTTTTTTTGTATACAGACGAGCTGCAGCTTATTCACCAGTTTTAGCTTCAACTCAATGCTCAGGCCTCTCGCTCACACTGTTAACAAACACTCACACGTGTTTCTGTGAAAAGAGCACAAAGTCTAATGAAGGAGCTTTAACATTGAATCCATTTCGAGCGAATGGAACACGTTACCGTAGAGTTGTGAAACAAGCTTCAATCAAATGTTAAGATTGTATTTATTTGCACAAGAGATGGATTAGCCAAAGACGGCGCGCTATCCATTGATTTATTTGATTGTTATTGTCGTTAGTGTTGTTGGGTCTTATGGTGTGTATGGATGTTAGATGTGATGTGTTGTTTTTTTTCATGGAGGTATCGCAAAGACAGTATTTGGACAACAGTAGCAACCATTGTTGCTAATGAGGATCTAAATAAACAAACATGTGAGAAGGGAGTGAATGCTAAATGATTAGCTAACAGTTCCGTTAATATAGAAGCGCTTTGCATTCACCCCAAAAAAAGAAAATAGCTTTTATTCACAATACTGACTCATTATCTCATAATCACAAGAAATATCTCATAATATTAAGAGAGAACTATTGAGAAATTGCAATGTATACGAAACGTTGTAAATATGAAATATGTTGTAATTATTATGATAAAGTAAACGTGTTTATCGAGCTTCAAAGCAGCTAACGGCAAGCGACTCGCTCGACACAAGAGGCGTTTTGACGGATAACTTAATTCCGATGTAATGACCGATCTGATCATCCCGATTAAAGACACAAATCAGCCATCAGCAGTTGGCTCTAAGATCCATCAGAACTACATCGAATGACGTCAGAAGTGTTTATTGTTCTGAAAAGCCACGCTGGAAAGCGAAGAGTCGTCTGTCACATTGTGCGTTCCGATCCACCTGTTGTTTTTTGCGCGTTTTCAATTTCGGGAAAAAAAAAACAGAGTGGAAATACAGGAAATTCAAAAAAATAATCTTGAAATATCAAAACAATATTCACGCTTGGCTTACATGAAGCGTGACTTCAACGTCCGCTGAAGAGACGAAACACAGCGGCAGATTAAAACGGTCTCCTCGTTGTTACGCACAGATCCGATGTGACCTTTCTCACACTAATACATGAAACTAACAGAAATGTCATATTTACATCCAGTTTTCAACATTTTTTACCAGTATAGGTCTGACTGGCGCTCTAGTAACTACGTCATCTTTTTGCAGCCTCTTCTTGGCGGAGGATTGGCGCCACCTACTGCCTATCTCGATGAACCAGCTCATAATAATCGCATAACCGTCGTGGATGGAAAACAAGCATTCCTTCGCGTTTTCTTTTGACGATTTTCTTGATTTTCCCAAAAATTTGGATGGAAACTTGGCTATTGAGAGCCGGGAGACGCGATAGTATTTAAATATGGAGATAATAGACATTCATAGTGTTGCACTTAGTTAAAATGAAAAGACAGAAATACTGTATTTTTTCAACCAAAAGTTTTTGAACTAAGAAAACCTTTCCCTGGAAATGAAACTGTCCATTGCCGTCATAATTCAAATAGTTGCTTTCCTTCTTCGGAAAAGTTCTCACACTGTAACGCATTTTTAGACTTTGTGCTGATTTCGTTGTGTTGTGGGATCGACAGGCTCAGACTCGGCATTGCCGATGAGTTATTTTACCTTTCTCTCTAAAACGCGAGTCGCATTTTTATAATAAAGAAACAGGACAATCGAAGGCTTTTGTGATCAAAACATTTTTAAATTAGCAAAGAAATTTGAGGAAAATGTCTTCGAGTTAAACTGCGAGACTCAAATATTCTGACAATGTTTGATGATTTTTCTGGCATTCGTGTCGTTTTTTCAATCAATAAAAGGATCTCACTCACACACACACACACACACACACACACACACACACACACACACACACACACACACACACACACTCACACACACACACACATTAAGCTGAAGCATCTAAAGTGTTCTGTCAGAGCTTTGTTCTCATTGGGTTATTTGTTCTTCTCATCATCAAACAAACCTCTAGACCACAAACCAGTAAAGACAGACCAGTATCCCGTCCACAACACAGCAGGGGATGATTCAATGAAGTCAAACTGTGCAAATTGGGTTTCGTTAGCATGTTTTATGAATGGATCATTGATCTGCACAAAACTAAATTTATTCAGATTTAAATCTGACTTTTTGCAAACGGTTACCTTCCGGCAAACTGTCATTGTGTTTCTGGATTATTCAGGACCGGGAGCCGCCATTTTACTGGTCAAGCCAAACTGGTTTATCTGTTCTGTTTGCGGGGAGGTAAGCGGAGCAGCTTTCAGACCAGTTGAGTGCCTCTGCTGAACGTCAGGGAACCAGAGCTGCAACACATTCACCTTCTGTAATTTAAGTTAGCTTACAATAAATGAGAAAAAAAAAAACAAAGTCAGAGAAACATCTCGCTTTCTTGCTGAGAATTGGATGGAAGGATTGACACCACTCTCATGTTGGTGCGTTGAGTACAGAGCTGGAGTCAGGACTGGTTAGCCTAGCTTAGCGTAAAGACGAGAGGAAACAGCTAGCCTGGCCATTGTTGCATTTATATTTCTGTTTGTGTTCAGATTAAACGAGATGAAACATTTTAACTCGTAGCTGTAACAGTGATGGTGGATGTATTTTTAAACTTTAGAGGGAGCCAGGTTAGCCGTTTCCCCCTTGCTTCCAGTCTTTATGCTAAGCTAGGCTAACCAGTCCTGACTCCAGCTCTGTCCTCAACTCTGTCCCCATCTATTTATTGGCCTTGTTTTTAAGTATACACGTATGTCTCTTGTTTTCGTCCGGTCTAATAGCCGGGCTGTGACATAACAGACAGACAGATATCCTAACTTTAAAAAATTGTTGAGTGAACCCTTTAAAGTGAAATTGTCTCACCACATTTCATTTTTTTCTGAAATGATTGTGTGCGTCCAAAATGTTTCAAAGGAGCAGTGTGAAGGATTTAGTGGCATGAAATGGTGAGGTTGAAGATTGCAACCAACTAAATACTCCTCCGCTCTCCGCTCACCCCTCCCGTGAAAGGCTCTCTCTTGAGCCAGTGTTTGGTTTGTCCGTTCTGGGCTACCGTAGAAACATGGCGATGCAACACGGCGGACTGAAGAGGACCCGCTCCCTAAGTAGATACAAAGGGCTCATTCTAAGCTATCGAAAATACAACGATTTCGTAGTTTCAGGTGATCACACACTAATGAAAACATAGTTATTAATATTATATTCCATTTCTGACAATAAACCCCCCTAAATCCTGTCAATGAGCTGCAGTTCCCTCAACAAACAAGACAACATTCATACTGACATAATGACATATTTAAGCCTTTGAAACAAATGAGTGTAAAAATATAATGTACCCATATACCTATATTTATATATATATATAATATATATATATATATATATTATATAATATATATCATTTTATATATTAAATGAAGAATCTTTGTTCAGTCTTTATGAGAATTGGAAGCCATTTGGTCTCCAATGTCACAAAAATAAAAAAAAACACAGGGAACATTTTTTCCATCTGTTGAGACGAAGTTCTTCTTCTCCTCCTTCTGATAATCGTAGACAAGACAAACGACAGCAGCAAAGTCACAGCGGCCTCCGTTTCCCACGAGTCCTTGCTGCCTCAGCCCACCGCTTTGTGTTTCCCGCCGCAGCAGCGGCAGGCCACGCCGCAGCGGTAGCACGCCCTGAGGGGGGCGTAGCAGCACATGCAGGGCGCCAGAAGCGACAGACCCACCAGCGCCGACCAGCGCAGGCAGAAGCGCTCGTCGCTGGTGTCGCAGGAGCACGGGTCCGAGTAATCCCCCTCCGTGTCCGACATGCAGTGGTACAGCAGGCTGTCCGCGCACCACATGAAGCTGACCCGCCTGATGCAGGTCTGGATGGGGTCAGGTGCTTCCTGGCACCGGCCCCGCCCATTGTCCTCGTGGTTAAACATGTCCTGACAGTAAACGCAGCGCGAGCGCTCCCCGTCCTCCTTCCGCCTCTTGCCTTTGGGCTGCACGGCCCGCGGCTGCACCGTCACCACCGCTCTGTGGCCGCCGCCCAGCTCCAGGCAGCGGTGTTTGCCGTCGCAGCCCCGCTCCAGGCAGCGGGGTTTGCCGTCGCAGCCCAGCTGCACGTCGCAGTTCAGCGGGTACGGGTAGGCGTAGTTGTGTTTGGGCGGCTCGCTCTTGGCGAAGTGTACGTAGGCGTCAAGGTTGTCGGGCTGGGCAAGTTTGTCGCGCGTGGAGTTGGCGTGGCGGTAGTCCTCGTAGCCGGTGAGCCAGTTCCTCTCGCGGGGGTTGATGCGCACGATCTCTTCATCCTCCACCTGGAAGCTGACGTGACGAGGGAACATGTGCACCGCCTGCAGAGACACAGAGGAGACGGAAACTGTTGAAATGTCTCCAGGGGGACATGAGGTCAGCAGGAACAGGGGAACACAGCTGCTAACAGCGGTTCTCCTTGCAAGGCCTTGTGGGTCATGAACTCTTCATGGTTAGTTCAGTCAAATGTGTTCTACGAATAAATCTCAACAAACCAGATGTGGCTTTGCAGAAATGCAACATTTTAATAATCTTTTTGGTGAGGACATTTTGATGCTGGTTTCCTTCCTCCCTTTTATATGTGATGTCTGCATTTCTATCCGTCATCTCTATCTACGATGTAGCTGTTCACAAACTGTGGGTCATTGAGAATAACTCAAGCTCAATTCGATCGTGGACCATTTTCGAGCGGCACAACTCGGACTCTCTACTCACCTGGTCCAGGAAGTAGTGATCAGAGGGCCGGTGGTGCTCGTAAAAATTTCCCAGGATGCAGTGGTGCCGACGGGCCTCACAGAAGTTGTGCGGGGCCAGCGTGTGCATCGCTGGCTCTCTCTTCTGGGACGAGTTGGACGAGCTGTCGGTGGCCGTCTGGAGGACAGAGAGGAGACGGTGTGAATAAAAACCTGCAGGAAGGTTTAAAGGCTCGTTCTGTGGTGATTAGAAAACTGATCTCAAACACTCAGCTTTGTTGCACCTCTGGCCACACCCCAATCGGTGATGTCAGGTCTGATAGCTGATTGAAAATACCTGCTCTGAGCAGGGAAGTAGTAGATGTTAAAACATTTTGTTATGAGCACTTCACGGATTACCTTCTCCTCCATATATGTACTGTAGACTGACTAAAAGATGTCTGCCGGCTGTGGTTGGTTGCTCCTCGTCACACGACGTGCGCTGCAGCGTTTAAGCGTGTCTTCCTCGTGTCTACGTTGCCAACAATGGATCTGAAGGAAGATCATGTGATCTGATCGAAAACAGCTACTTAACAGACTTCTTGGTGAGATTTTTTTCTGTTGACATAGACTACACACAAACCAGTCTGTTCTCGTGCAAAGCCGTAAAAAAAAAAAAAAGATCACAATTTTGCGAAACTCGCAGAACGGTGACGAGTACACCACGAGAGCAACAAGACTGCAGCTGGAAAAAGGAGGGAAATAACATAATTTGGACATAGCTGTAGGACCTACGTCAGTGGGGAGCTTTATGTTAATTAGTACGCATGGCTGCATGTAAAAGGGAATATCATTGGAGTATTCATTCCCATTAGCCATGTAAACAGCTTAGTTTGTATATTGTCTTTTCCGGAATAAGGACAAAAAACGTAATTTTTTGTGAATGTAGTCTTTTAATCTCAGAAGTTAACCCACTGTGTGCAATTGTAAAAAAAAAGTCAGCTCGTGATGTAAAACAATGTGACACATATCAACTCCTCTCTGAAGCCACCTGAGCTTCACTCCACCAGACTTCTGTGTGCAATTAGTCAAGTCCGAGGAGGAAAAATAAAAGACCTCCAGAGCAGCAGAAACGTCTCTGAAGTCTTTGTGTTTTTTTTGGGCCTGCGTTAAATGAATCCCAGCCCCGGCGCTTTGCGGCCTGCGGCCCTCCGAGCGCTCGGCGGCGTGCGCTGGGTTGCGTCATCCTCGGGGTCGACACAAGCTGCAGCTTTCATGTGGCTCGCTCGGATCACACAAGAAGACTTCCTTCAAATGATAGAAAACTGAGGAACTGAAGAACCTGCCAAACTTCGCAGCGAAGTGAATGAACTGCTTTCTCACATTTCTGGGTTACTTTCAGCTGCAAACGCACAAGAACAAACTGTCATTTTGCTTTTATTTTACATTTCTGTAAATCTTTTGACCGTTTTACGAAATTCTGTGTGAACTGATCCTCTCAAAGCTGCATCTCTGCTTAAAAAACATCAGTGTGAGTTTTGTTTACAATCTTTCTCACCAAAATGCGACGTGAGCCTCTTTAAGGCCTGACAGACATGGTGAAAACATTTCCCGCCTTATAAAACATGAGCATAACACAAACATTTTAGGAACTTGCATTGTTCACAGCAGCCTGAGGTTTTCTTCTTCTCCTCTGTTATTCGTGTGTTAATGCCCCCGACTGTGTCACACAGTGGTCAGTCTTTGAGATAAAGCCCAGATTTCTCAGCATCTCATCAGACGATTTTGGCGTGGCTTTTTAAGGACACGAAGCGGCAGTCTGGTCGACAAACAGCGCCTAAACGCCGCCGTCCTCCGTTAAAAGTAACTCGTCCCGATTCGGTGTTTGGCTGCCAAGTTTCAGACCCCTTCAGAGTTGACAAACCCCAGCTTGAGTCTCTCAGAGCACATTGCACGGTACATAAAAATAGTTTCTAATTATATTGGAAATTATTGTGTAATATAACGAATTCTGTAAAACTTTACTTGTGTTCAGATTTTGTGACGCAGCTGCACTTCAGTGCTTAAACCTCCATAGTTTCATAACTACATCATTTATCCTCCTGCTGTTTCTCCAACAAACCCAATCCAGCAGTTGGTCAGGACCTCCTTCGTTATTCAGGGGCCTCCAGAGGAAGCACTGCTTTATGACGGGGAGGGTTTTATTTACTCCTGGCAAAGCTTGATCTACATCCTCATTGTCCTCCGAGCCTCTTCAGTGCCTCTGAGTCAAACTCTTCTGGGTCCTCCTCCTCCTCCTCCTCAGGGAGCCAGACTTGCAGACAGGACGGGTGGGAATGCTCTGCAGCCGGGGCGGTTCAGCTACGTTCCCCTCCGTCAGTCCGGCACTCCTCTAAACGAGGCCAGCTATGCAAACAGGCAGCTCAGTGACGGATTACTGACAGGTCAGACTTTCTTCTCCATAGCTGGACATCCTGCGGAAACGATACACCCTTTTTTCATTGAAGCCAATGGAAAGACGGAAAAGCTGGACTGAAGAAGGAAGCGGGACCTGGTCCCTTCATCGGAGGATGGAGGTGGAGGAGACATACACTTTGAATGTACTAAATGCAGTATGTGCTTGAAGAGAGTACAGTTTAAAGAGCAGGAAGGAGAGATGACAACTAACAAAGGTGACCACAGCTGTATAGTGATGGTAGGTGGAGGTTTCCAGAGACAGGCTAGCTGTTTCCCCCGGCTTCCAGTCTCTATGCTAAGCTAAGCTAACCTCGACCTGACTCCAGCTTCGTACATGACACAAAATCATGCAACTTGACATTCAACTTCTCAATTCCTATGTGGTCTGCACATTGAAATCACATGGTTTCTTTTACTAACATGAAAAGAAATTAGGAAAATTCAGAAATATAGTGAAATAACAAAAAACTGCACATCCCTATATTTTCCTCCTGATAAAGTAAAGAACACTTTAGAGGGAAAAACCTAGTTTCTATCCAGGAATGTGAATTATGATGCACAGCATTAAAAAATTAAGTAATAATGGGTCATAGTGACGAAAGATGGAGATGAAGTTGGAAAAATGTGTCTCTTTATTAACGCTCGCTCCACTCAGACATCTAATGCATTCAGTTTGTCAAAGTCATCCTCAGTGTTCATCAGTGTTTTATCAGCTGGAGGACGAGGAGTTTCTCACCGTGAAGACGTCGTCATCGCCGAGCTCCGCCTCATTCTGCAGCGTCGATGAGGACGTGGTCGAGCCTGGAGGACACACGGGACACAACTTCTTTTGATTCATTTGCAGTAACAGTATTATTTATCACGGTCTGGACCTTTCAGGCCAGGTTTGGGTTCGGCTATTTTTAAATGTAATTTATAGAGTAGCTGATGCGTTCTGATCTCAGTTTAGGTTTGTGCTGAACTCTAATCAGCCTGATCTCACAGAAACACATAAAATGATCACAAACTTACGTGAAGGTGGCATCTGTTAAAATGTTGCGTCGCTACTATGCAAACAATTGTCGGGGTGGACGCAAGAATTCACCGATTTTTGAATTACAAAGGCTACGTAAGAAGTTATATTTCAGATGTAGTTTTAACCCAAACTGATCTTTTCTCTGTATTTTTGTTGCCTCAACTTAACAAAGTAGTTTTGTTGCCTCAAATGAACAAGGTAGTTTTGTTGCCTCAACTTAACAAAGTAGTTTTGTTGCCTCAAATTAACAAAGTAGTTTTGTTGCCTCAACTTAACAAAGTAGTTTTGTTGCCTCAACTTAACAAGGTAGTTTTGTTGCCTCAACTTAACAAAGTAGTTTTGTTGCCTCAACTTAACAAGGTAGTTTTGTTGCCTCAACTTAACAAAGTAGTTTTGTTGCCTCAAATTAACAAGGTAGTTTTGTTTCCTCAAATTAACAAGGTAGTTTTGTTGCCTCAACTTAACAAAGTAGTTTTGTTGCCTCAAATTAACAAGGTAGTTTTGTTGCCTCAACTTAACAAGGTAGTTTTGTTGCCTCAACTTAACAAGGTAGTTTTGTTGCCTCAACTTAACAAAGTAGTTTTGTTGCCTCAAATTAACAAGGTAGTTTTGTTGCCTCAACTTAACAAAGTAGTTTTGTTGCCTCAACTTAACAAGGTAGTTTTGTTGCCTCAACTTAACAAAGTAGTTTTGTTGCCTCAACTTAACAAGGTAGTTTTGTTGCCTCAACTTAACAAAGTAGTTTTGTTGCTTAAACTTAACGTTAAATTGTTTCTTTGGTGCCGACACGTATTTTAACACATTACGTGTTAAATTATACATTTATTTAACACTTTATGTGCCACCACCCTGTAATGCGGTGTCATTGTCATTTCACATATACATCTGTGAGATCACGTTGACTCTATTGCTACTCCACTCTTTACGACACATATCCGATGCACACTTTGCAATGAGGCGGTCTGTTTAAAGGAGAACTCTAAAGTAGTTTTCAGTAGTGTTTTACATAAACACAACATAGTTGTTCTTAAAAGGTATCCCAATACTTTGCCATACTTCAAACTTTAAACTCCTGAATCTCTTTAGAGCTTTCTTCTTTGAAGTGTGCGACCAGTGCGTACCTTCGGTCAGGTCCTCCAAGGCCTTCCTCACCCCGCGGTCGAAGGCTCTGGCGTCGGCCGGGCTCTGGAAGGTCAGACCACACTTCCTGTTGTCCACTTTCCAGTGGTGGAATGTCGGCGTGGCCTTCGTGTAGACCAGATCCTTCTTCAAGAAACACTCCAGGATCACCTGGAAACAAAATCACATTGGACAAACACGATGAGACGACCTGAATAATGAACTTATTCAATACAGTAGAAAGTGACACCATTTAGGAGTTTTGTGGTACCATCAAGAAAAGTGTGAATCCACAAATGTATTGTATGTCGAATATATAAATGCTAAGACCTGATGGTGACAGCTGTTGACAGCATGTCTTCTTATCTTACAAGCTGTGGTTTAAAGCCAAAAAGTGATAGTGATAATTAACTGCAAGGTATTTAATTGTCATACAAAATACTATAACCGGTGTCAGGAACATTTAAAAACATGTGCTGTATTTATTAAACGGAGTAACATCATGTTAGCCTTTGTGAAAGTTATCCTTCATCCTGTCATATAAACAACACATTAACAGGACAAAGGATTGTTTTATGTGCATTTTGGGATGAAATAGACAGAAGAAGAAGACCTGAGCAGCAAAGAAATGAGCCATCTACAGAAACAGGAAATCTAAACTATTTGACGTGTAATTTCTGCAGAAACATTGGAATGCAAAAGATGTGACTAAATAAAAAAACAAGCTCTTTTATCGTCATTAAAATGCCGCTGCACCGACCTGCTTGTCTTTGAGCCGTTCTCCGTGGATGAGGAAGGTGTTGTGTCCCAGCAGTTCGCTCGCCAGCAGCCTGCACACGCCCACTCTGCTCAGGCAGCCGTCCTGCGCCAACCAGCCGCCACTCGAATCGTCTCTGGTCATCACCACCGCTTTGACACGCACAATGTAGCTGTCACTGCAACAGACCGGAGAGACACAGTTACACCAGTTACACAGGAACATGGTGACGGCAAGCGGAAGGATGGCGCCAAAAACACTTTTTACATTTTGGATACCAAACAGGTGGGAGCAAGTCACAAGTAAGTCCTAAGTCTTTGCAGTCAAGTCCCAATTCCTAAACTTTGAGTCCTTCACAGGTGATAATGCGCTCTCGACCAAATGTAAAGCCATTTGTGTCTCCTTCCATAATTTTCTACTGGCATGTTTATTAGCATGCTACGATTTGTTTTTTGTTGACCACAAATTTATCTTTGGTATAGTTTTTTCCAACTGGCGCTCAGTAACGTAACGTTAGTTCTTCATGTATTGAAGAAGACTTGAAACTAGAGATTGAGACCATAAACTCATGTTCACAATGTTTACTGAGGGAATAAATCAAGAGAGAAGTAGAGTCATTTTCTCATAGACTTCTATACAACCAGAGGAGTCGCCCCCTGCTGGTCAGTAGAGAGAATGTGAGTTTAAAGACACTTCTGCATCGGCTTCACTTGGAGGTTGCCGCCTGGGAGAAACCCTGGATCAGACCGACCAATGGTGAGCGAGTTCATGCCAGTAGTTTTGTCCAATCGGAACACGCAGCACTGAGAACGACACACCTTCCTTTATGTTCTTTACGGAACATAGCATTCACCTGTGCTCACACACACACAAAACCAACAAACCCTCGTCTGAGCTGCCGGCAGAAACTGAATCTTCACACTCAGAAGAAAAAATTAAATGGAGACGCCGACTGAAGTGATAAAGGTAAAATACTAAAATAAAAAAACACTCTCTCTCCGTCTTGCCTTTTATACTCAGACATCTCTCATACATCCTGTTTCCACGGTCACAGTGTCACGCCGGACTCCGTTGACGACAGGCTGTCGAGCTGAGCTGCCGCGCGCCGCCGACGCCACATCCTAACAGGCCTCACACACACACACACACACACACACACACACACACACGCACACACACACACTGCTTCCCTCCACTGTGTGATTCAGCCTGCCTGTCAAACAGATGGTGCTCGTGTGTGTGTGTAGCATGAGTCATCACTGCATTTGCCGGCAGCGCGCAGTGACACACACACACACACACACACACACACACACACACACACACACACACACACACACACACACACACAGGAGGGACTATATACTTGAGTTTGGTTCCAAAATGAGAGATCCTCCATTTGCAAACAGTGACACCTTCACTTACAAAATGACTGATGATGTAAAATGTATTTTACAGGCTGCAGTCAGTCAGGTTTTCTCAGGACGCTGGTCAATCGGTGGGTTTGTCCCAACAACACATCGGACCAGACAGGAATCTACTATACGTAAAATAAGTCCTCGTTTTTGGGGGACTCATAAAACACTCCCGTGTGGGGGTAAAATGATGGAGACCTATGTTTGATCAAATGTTCAGATTGTTCCCACATGATCCTCACTGAGATCTAAACTTGAGCCTGGACACCTCGGCATGTGGTCTGGATGATCGGATGCCAATGCGAGCAAGATCCGATCGAGGCGCACAGGCTTGACAGTTAATGCATCCTGTCGTGATCGGATGACAAAAGTCGTAATTAAAATACAGGCGTAACCACGGCCTAATACTTTCAGCACGACACACGATACAACCGACTGTAATATGTGCATCATAAAAGATGCAATGTTCCAGTCAACATTCGTACATTGTCTGAATGGCTCCAGTGTGATGTAGCTCTGTGTGTGTGTGTGTGTGTGTGTGTTATATAATATCACAACACACACACACACACACACACACACGTCCCTCTGAAGGTCTTTCCAGGTTAGAAAATGTAGGTTGTATTTTAGAGGGAGGACTGCTCTTATCAGTAGTGTGTGTGTGTGTGTGCGTGTGTGTGTGTGTGTGCCAGGTGTCTCAGCGCTGTCAGGCTCATAAAGAGAAGGTCAAAAGTTTATAATGCACAACGCCCACCTCCACCCGGACAGGTGAGGTGATGTCATCCCACTGACTCAGACACAAAGTCCAACGACCGTCAGTGTTTCGTTTCCTTGTGAGAATCTTCTCAAAGTCGGTTTGCTGTGGATGTCGGCCAATCAAACCAGTCGAAGATCAATAGAGAAGTCAAATGTCCCTTTATCAATTAGACAGAAAGAAAATAAATTAATAGTCCTACTTCTGCATCTCACTTGGGACATTCGGGGTTTTTAATTAGTTTTTATCATTTTGCATGTGGAATACATTTTGGCGAGGGTCTGATCAGGACTGAAGTTGAAAGATTTAACTAATTAACTAAGAAGATGATAATGTGTAGTATTTTTGTGTTTTTGAAGTAGACATTTTTGTCCTCTAAGGACTCGGAGGTTGAGGACGCAGATATCGTTCTGTCACGCTGGTTTACGGTAACTCCTCCCCCCATTAAGACACAAGCTTGTTTTTCCGTCAGCGCTGTATCACCGATGCTTCCTCTCACCGACTGTCTGAGCAGAGAGAGCGGCTGACTAACAGTCTCGGATCAGAAATGCACTACAGAGCTCCGCTGGGAGTTACAAGACAGTTTTTACAGGCTAAAGGACCTGCAACTGATGACTCAGCTAATTTATTTGTCCTAATAAGTCGAGGCTGATCCAACAGAATCTCTGTGCACTACATGAAATGCCATATAGTATGGTGTGTTGTTTGGACTCAACAAATATTTTACATTATATGGATCAAAATACTTTAACCTTAACTTGAACCCCCCAAATCAGACCCAACAGTTAAGTGTCTTCGTCTGTTATTTTCTCAGGAAACCAAAGTTTGTGTTTTTTATGAGATAACATTGGTCACGTCAACATCAGTTGGTAATCGTGACCAAGAATTTGAGGCTTTTCCTTAAAGCTCCCACATTTAGGACTTACTAGCTGTGAGGGATGATCCCTGACAAGCTGTGGAGATAAGGCACTGACGGGTGAATTCACAGAATTGTGCAGCTGAATTGCAGAACGCAAGTTTTTAAGACAATTCAACATTGGCCTCACTCGTCAGAACTACAAGTCCCTGCCTGGGTAGAACCCTGGATACCTCCACTCTCTGCTTCTCAGATGCTTTGGCGTCTTGATCCTCCATATTTATTACTGCAGCTTAGTTCACTGACGGTGAAATAGGGAATACAACTTGAAGGCAAAGACGACTTGAAGATAGGGAACAGAAGACTCCAGGGGGGCCGCGTCTCCAAGAGATCTACATTTTGCAACAACATCATAAGAAATGTTCTAATATTGATTCTAGGGGTGGAAACCAGAGCTTGTTTAAATGGGCGAAAGAAGCTGCAGCAGGAAGTTTGTGTTTGGACCAGTGAACGGCAGTGAACTCCAGGATGTTCTACCCCCACAGCAGGGACAGTTTTGGGTTCCTCCAGTCAAAGCGGTTCCCGAGTCCCTAAAAAGAAACATGACCTTGGTTCCTGTGGTGGAAACAGGCTACACGTAGTTATTTATGGAGGCCCAGTGTGGCCCACAAACCACCATTTGGACATCCCTGCCCTCAAACAGCCTTGTCCTCAGAGGACACAGTAATGAAACGGCTGCTTAGAGCACTTTAACGACAGTGTGTGGATGCACTTAAACAAGCAGCATAACACACACACACACACACACAGCTGACCAGAGATGCAGATAATAGCCTCTGGTGGTCTGTTTGCTCCATCATCATGAAAGACAAACACAAACACAGTACATAACTACACAGAATGCTCCCACAGGAACACACGTGTTGTCAATCACACACACACACACACACACACACACACACACACACACACACACACACACACGCGCGGTCCATCCGGGCTCATGACTTCATCATCATCAGCGTGGAAAACCTTGCGTCTCAGAGGTCTGGATCAGCAGCAGATGGTGTTTGACTCGCTCTCTGCCAAACTCTCCTCCCTTGCTCGCCCATCATCTCGTGTGATGTTTTTTGAATGTTTTAGATCAGGGGTCTCAAACTCATTTTCACTCCGGGCCACATCAGCATCATGGTCGCCCACAAAGGGCCGGTTGTAAATGTAACTACTCGTAACATATTGTTAAATAACTCTCTGCATTTGATTATTGTTTATTCAAGTGTAAAAATATTGTACATGCAGTTATATAAATGTAAAAATTACACACATTTCTGTTATTATAACTTAAATCCTTTTAATTTAGGGTTAAGAAACCCACATTACTCTATCAAACTATTAAAGAAAATAGCAAAGACAAATATCAAACAAGTTAATACAATAACTTTGTTCAATGCTTAAAATCCTTTCAAGGGTGCGTTTGCACAATCCCACATGAAGTATTTCATGTGTTTTAAAGCCACGTTTAAAGTAGTCTTCAATGTACTCACAATACATTTCCATGTCAAATGTACAGTAACCAGCCAAAGAGCTGCTTCTACGACTGTGTGTTTAAGTATCTCATCATTTTGACTTTCTATCTCAGCATTTTGACTCTGGGGATATATTCGGCCCGCGGGCCGGGAGTTTGAGACCCCTGTTTTAGAGGTTGAGTTTTTTGTTTTGTTTTTCTTGTCCCCGGATGTGTGAAACGTGAGCGGCGGTGAAGTCAATCCCCATCGACCCACAAAGGAAATCCATCTTCCATTAGTGGCGTCACGTTGTCCGGTCGGACGTCGCTCGTCGGCGAGCTCCAAACGCAACTTCAACACCTAAAACGTTGAAATGATCCCAGGAAGTTATGATTTGGTGGTCTGTAGGTCAAAAAGGTTCAAATCTGGTTGAATTAGTTTGAAAATAAATGTTTTAGACACTCCAACAGCATCTCAATGACTATATTTCAACTTTATATTGAAATATAGTCATTGAGATGCTGTTTATATGTAAAAATCACGCAGAAAGTTACTCCCTCAAACAATCGGGCAGTTTAATGATTATGATTTAATGATCATGTTCCTCACATCAAACCGTCTGTGACTTTTATTCTGGTAAATTTCAATCTCAGGTTATTTCATTAAACCTCCGTCTTGATCATGTGACTCTTGTCTGTTGCAAACTTTCAGCGCTGTTTTTCTTTCCATGTCACAGAATAATCCATCTGCTGTTCCTCGTGTTCCTGCGTCTTTGGATCTTTCGCTCTGCAATTTTTTTTACAACCTCTGGTATCCTCTTGAACTAGTAAACAAAAACCGGTTTCTCAGAAAACACCCTGAATGCATCACAGCGTGGCCTTAGATTCCCCGGCACTATGGACCTGGACTGTTTTACTGCCGCTGCAGACACAAGTCTTGAGAGACCAACTGGGTATTGTCCTCCTGATAGTAGCTTGAACAGGGTCAAACACGGTTTCTTTTTTACACCTGACAGACAGTGTTCAGGACAGATTTGACACATGCATGAGCTGCTGGGTATCGACCTCATACCTGCTTCCACCTTTCAGAATTCAAGTCTGTTTAGTGGCTCAGTTTGTGAAGCTAACGTTAGCTCCAGCAGCTACAGTGTAGATTCAAAGAGTGTCCGATTATCAGATGTGACTCACCAACAGTTTCCCATTATCTCCATGAGTTGATGACTGTGCATGCGGCTGTTATCAATACTTAATGTTAAGTCCCTGTATCTTTCTGTAACTTTGATAAACAGTTTTTACTTTAGAGTTGACTTGACAACAAACAATTCCATCACTGTAGGTAAAAACAAGTCTGTGATCGTGCTGGTAGATGAAGATATGTTGACCACCAATAAGCCATAAGGAGCGTAATTTGTGGATAATAATCGCAACGTAAATCCCATATCAGCCAGAAATGAACGTAAATAGATATCATGGCATTATTAACATTATTTAGTGATACATATATATATATATATATATATATATATATATATACACAGTATATATGTATCACTAAATAATCAAACTTGTGTTAAAGCAATACAAAACTGTTCTCCATTGGTGTGATGGGTAAATCTGACACTACAGGTGAAACTTCCCCAGTTGATTTCCTACATATAGACAATTATTTTTTGTATTGCACGTTTTCTGAAAATGTATGTTTAAATATGCAAATGAGGCATTCTCTTATCAAATATGTGCTAATTTGCTTACAAAGTAAAATGTTTTTACAGAGGGACTTTTGGATACATTTGCTTGTCGCTCCGTAAATCAGAAAACACTCAACAGTCAAAAATCACCATGTTTTTAGTAATAAAATGTTGTATAAATGAGGTTATGAATGATATGTGAACAAACCCCTCGGTAGAAACCTTCAGAATATAGAGAGGAATGAAACTGTAAAGTTTGGTGTATGTAAGAGTTACTGAAGTGGAGAAAAAACTCATTTAGAGAAAACGTCCTTAAAGAGATGTTTAGTTAAATTACAGACATTTTGAAGACACTACAGGTGAATGGGGTCAAAGAATTAGCTAATAGATATCACCATGAAACTTCACTAGTTCATTACTCACATTAAGACAATTGGTTTTTGTATTACAAGTTTTCTGAAATTGTATGTTTTACGACGCAAATGAGGCATTATGCAATGGTAACGTTTGGTGAATTTAGGATAAATCTGCAGACGCAAACAGACAAAGTAGTAAAATAAACAGCTAAACGTGTATCTTGGATGTTTTCTTTCCACTAGTCTGAAAGGTGACATGTTATGGAAGCAAAATAGCCCAAAATCTATTTTTTTTAAATATTTGTCTGCACGTCTACGATCACCGGAGCGTCTCAGCTGAAGTGACCGGGCACCAGCAGCTCAGATGGAGGTCAGCGCTAATATAAAATCGTTTTCGTGTGCGGGTGGAGCCGGAGCACCGGGGACACTGCTGCCTGCTGACCTTTCCTCAATGTCATTGTCAACCCCTCCTCCCTCCCCTCCGGCGTTATCGACAGCTCTCTGTGGGCGGGTCCGGGGGCATCGGTTTGCCCGATCAATAGGAAACACCCCCACATACACACCTCTGGTGAGGGGCAGGGGAGAGTTTCAGTCCCTCACCGTCCAGTGAAAACCAAGAACGCTCCAAACAAAACAATGAAAACTCCCGAGCAGGTATCAGATCTCCTCCCGCTGCACATCGGGCTTGTTGGTGAAGCTACTGAGCTGCTGCTGCTGTTGTCGCTCGACACTCTGACTACACCTGGACAACTCAAGACGATGACACCACTTCACCTCAGTGTGATTGTGTTCACTGAGTGTTGTCTTCTCTGGGTTTGTTTGACTCTAATCTCGTTTCAATGAGAGAAATTTCAAGGCTTAAATAAAGATTTGAATGAATGAATGAATTGACATACTCGGCTGTAATTGAGCAATACTTTTCTGACGTTGTTACTGTGCTGCTGCTAAACAAAGTCGTTGACTACAACATTCAGCTATTCCGCAAATTTAGTTTTAAATACTTCTCAACCTCTCTGCATCGTGCCGCTGACGAATTTTCTTCTGTAGGTTCAATTGCGTTAACACAAAAAAGACGACGGGTAAATATAATATACATAATAGGACTGCATAATTAATCAAAATCGCAAAACGGCCTAATGCAATTTGTCAATCGCAGGATGCGCAATATTTGTTAAAGGCGTAATATGTTTCAAAATACCATTTTAAATCACACATTGTGTTGCTATAGAGAAGTCCAGGCCTACATAACTCAAGGAAGCATCTTTGTTTGGTACAAATCAACAAAATAATCTAATATCACAAATCATATCGCAATGTCGGTCAAAATAATTGAAATAAGATGTGTACCATGAGTGTTAAAATATATTTAAAACGTTACCGTCCTTTACTTGCATATCTTCATCATTTTAAGAGACTATCACAATTACACACTGTCACCAAAATGTCACCCTAGCTTGCAGAGAGGGGATAACTCGGCCTGCATGAGGCCTGAGCTACTTTCTTACTTTGGAGACGACGACGAGTGTATCAACAGATTTTAGTGAGTCAATAACACTAAAAGTGTGAGGGGGTGACCAAAGCGAAAAATGACACCCACGCGTCCAAACGAACAGCCTGCTACCTGCTTCTCTCTGCGGCCTGGTGCAGTCTGGGTAAACATTTCACAAGTTGAGCCTATTATCTGGCCGAACGCGGCCGTATGAGTCATGTGTTTACCTGCAGGGGTGTGCTCAGCACGAGGCCGTCCAAAGGAAAGGGTTGCCTGCTTCGTCAGGTTACCTGCAGCCATATGCTCTCCACCTGGGACAAGCAATCTGATTTGCTGAGGAGTTCATTCAAACGGTTCATTCAAACTCTGCAGCTTTTAGTACTTTATTACAATTAGGAAACAACATCTAGAGGCCCGGAAAAGAAAACGAAGCGAAGCCTGCGAGCTTGTTGAGACAATCCACTCGAGTCTGCTGGTATACACTCACATGACACGTTCCTCTCTCTGCTACATTTATCCATCGTAATCCTGTGTGTACTTTAGCCTTCGGTGCGCTGCTCACCTTTGCTGCATACCTGCTGCCATATCTGCACACCTGGAGGTTGTACCCGGACCTGATTCACTTGGTAACATCCATATCTTTTGGATCAGTGCATCCGATCTAAAGGTCTCAGTATGTTTCAAATAAACTCACACGTCGTGTCATACGACCAGGTCTGAAGTGTTTCTACCTCCTGGCTGCATCTCCCAGATCTCTCTCTCTCTCTAACAGCTTTCGACTGTTTGTTGTCTCGACGCTACGCGTCCCAGAAATGAGCTCCTTCAGAAAGTCTTTCCAGGAAGTCGTTCGGGGTGTTGCACTCATTGGTTACCATGAAAAATAGCAGAATTGTGAGTAATGAAAACAGAGAGCTAGAGACAAAAAATAACTGTTGGTGACGGGAAAATTACAAAAATTGTCGGACGCAGCTCGGTCTATTCCAGTGTCGGAGTTCAGGACGTCTGATGCTCCGACGAGCACTTCTTTTGAAACATACTGACATCTTCAAGAGTAACTTTGGTATTTTTGAACCTACTTTCGCCTTTTATTTTGTGTCTAAGTGGTTAATTGGTTCAGTATTGAAGGAGAACGCTGCAGCCGCTGAACTGGTTTACTGTGATTTTGGGCTGAATATTTAGCTTTTCGGAACGAGACTTCTTCAAGCGAGGCTCGCAAAAAACAAACAGACCTCATCAGGAGAAACTTTTTATTTCTCTCTAAGATACCGGACTCAAAAGCTGTTGTCCCGACTACTCACTTAATTACTCATAAAAACATGAGAAAATAGGGTCAGAATATACCGTAATTACCCTTTAACGGCTCATGTAATGGTTAAACAGCACTGCGTAAAAAGTTCAAGCACAGATTTCTGCCACAGCACGAAACATTTTAATTCTGCTGTTGGCAGTCATTACACCGAAGGATAATATGATCGCTACCATGATAACTTTCTACAGTCGTAAAATCCTTCCTCCTTTTAAGTATTAAATAGCTTTAATAGCTTTAAGTTTGCCAAACTAATGAATCTGTTGCTCCAGCTCTTTACAGGATAGGACTACATGTCTTTATTGCTGCACCAAGGCAAACTCCCACTTGGCAATAAAACCTGATTCCGATTGTCAAAGTGTAATCTTGGATCGTCTAATCTGTACCTGGAACATTTTTTCTATTGGATAATTAAATACCAACAAACCCCTTCAGAGCAGGAATAATCCCGCTTTAGTTGAACTGGTCACAGCCTGCAGACATATGCACCCTCATGATGAGTCACAACACACAGTGGCCTCATTGGAAAGGGGTCATGAGCCGGACAGGCCGCTTCATACCGGCGGAGGAAGCAGGAACCAGCAGTTGTCTATGAAGGAAGGACATGCTAACATGCTCATTAATAAAGCCATGTTGGGATGTTGCACGCGATGCCTCATGCAGAACCTCCTCTGTCTGCTCTGTCAAGTCCATCATGATGCAAACTGCACCCCCATCGCCTCCTCTCTGTTATGACTGTATCGCATCTGCAGGAGGCTGCACGCGCTTCTTCTTCCTGTGAAATCTCTCCGACCTCAACCAACCTCTCCACGAGGAGGAGGAAGATGAGGAGGAGGATGAGGGTGAGGAGCCCCCCCCCCCCCTCAACACTTGAGCCCATAACAACATATCAGGACCAATCCCTATCCATGTGATCAATGCACAAGCGGCCGCGCGCCAATACGCAGCTAATCATAATAATTAGAAAATAATAATGATGCGGTGTGTTATTATTATTATTAATAGTATACTCACTCGTCTGGTCGCGTGTCCTCGCTCATCTTCTTCTGTTTCACCTCCGGTAATAATAAGCTCCCGCCGCGGCTGCACAGTGTGGTGTCTTCATGTTTCCTCGCCCTTCAGCGGCGGCGGCGGCGGCGGCAGAAGCGGCGGAGGATCCGGTTCTCTCCCTCTCTCCGCTCGGTTCTTGATGTGCGTTATGTATTCTCGGATCTCCGTCTCCCTCCCCACTCCCCCTCCTCCTCCTCCTCCTCCAACACCACCTCCTCTTCTTCTTCTTCTTCTTCTTCTTCTTCTTCTTCTTCTTCTTCTTCTTCTTCTTCTTCTTCTTCCTCTTCTCCTTTCACTCCTCAATTACTGGAGCGCATCCGAAGAGGCGCATCCGATCTCCTCTCCCACCTCCTCCTGCTCCTACGCCTTTTCTTCTTCTTCTTCTTCCTCCTCCTCCTCCTCCACCTCCTCCTCCTCCTCCGCCGCCTCCTCTACCTCCTCCCCCGCCGGACCGGGCTGGAATGCGGTGACCGAAAATGGTGCGCTGGTATCGGTGAGGATGGCCCCGGACGAGCCCCATCTCCTCCTTACTCCATGTTGGATTCAGTGAGCGCAGGCAGAGCGGAGCGGACTGAGGAAGAGGAGGAGGAGGAGGGGAGACAGTGACGTCAGACCCGAAGGACTGCAGAGTCACGTGCTTTTACCATATCATAATAATAATAATAATAATTTACAAATGCTACACTGTATGTGTCATATGGCAGCAATAGATAGCACGAACCAATAGACCTGCAATATTGTAATTTTGTATTATTGTATTAATTCTACTTTTAATATATAGTATGTACACTAGCAGCAGCAAATATTAGTATTAAATATGAGCAATTGAAATACTACAAAAAATACTAGTGGCTATGGTAGTAGCATAGTAATACTAGCAGGTCTAGTACAGTATTCTAGTACTAGTAGCAGTGATAAGAGTAGTGGAAGTGGTTTAAATTAAAAAAGTATTTTTGCCCAGTGGTATTGTATACGGTGGCTGTAGTAGCAATATTAGAAGTAGTAATAGAGGGAGTAGTCGTAGTACTGGGAGTAGTGGAGGTGGTATCAGTACTATTTAATAGTATAGTAGTAGCACTAACAGTTGCAGTAGAGGGACCAAATGTGCACATGATAACATCCTTCTTAGGAGAGAGGGTTCTTATGTCTCTGAAAGGTTTTATGTGTTTCCATTTTAAACATGTAAATACATGTAAACTTTTCTCTATAAGTTTGTGTCTTCACTTGGGGTGTGATACAGATGTGCCCTTTCATAATTACATTTATTTGGGTAGGTTATTGATATAGTGTGTGTGTATATATGTATTCTCTACCACGCAGACAGTTGTTTTACGATGTGTTCAGATTCTAGATGTTTTTTTTTTGTTATTAGCATAAATGACCACAATGTGTTTTTCAGGTAATGTCATATTTATTTAAACGCACCTGTGCAAACTATTCTTCAAAATAAGAGCCCTAGTTTATATTCCCTTCAATTTGTTATCAGCTGACCATCAGTAGAAACATGCTCTTCTTCTTCTGTCACATTTAAAAACTACTGTGTTTAAGTGACACCTTGTGGCAGAGTCATGCTACTGCAGCTACACTTCACATCTGCTCCACAGCTGTTGTCTCTACAATATTCTAGTGTTTGATGTTTATTTGGTGAAGAAGTGGTAGACGTGACTCTCCGTGCGTTTTATATTTCTTAGACCTTATTTAATGGTGTCTTTTTTCTTTTGGTCTCACTTTATTTGGACAGTCCAGTGCAGATACTCATCGACCTGTCCCGTGATTTTAATGTGTCACTCATAAGATCTACTGATCTTCGGGTGATATTCAGTCAAAGCTACGTGTCTGAACCCTTAGAAACAGGGTCGGGGTCGAGATCTGCAGCATTTCAGAAATCACGGTGATTCATGTTTATTTCGATATATTTCAATGGTGACAAGTTTGGCATTTTCAAACCACTAATTTAATCCACATTTCCAATGTCAGTCCATATTTCTTCATATCTTTGCCAAATTACTATTAAAAGCAGAACTTCTGTCTCAACGTTGACTCCAAAACTTACCTCGAAAACATACGTCGTCCTGCTGCATCCAGCTGCTAAACTGATGTGGAGTTACTCTGTGCCTCCTCGGGAACTTTACCACGATGTCTGTCTCATCATTAGCATCACACTACGTTTGCATGTTTCTCTTTTTAAATATATAACATAACAAACAAAAGCTTGATGAAGTGGATCAACTGTAGATAGATGTTACCTTGATGTACATGTTTTTAGAACTCTTTGTGTTGTTTTATTATTGCAAGTATTTATGAGTTGGTTATTGGATTAAGTCTACACATCCAAGTTATATGTACAGTCCATTCAAATAACATTTCGCATAGTTTACTGTAAGGAAACATTCAATGAGATAAAATGAAGCCGGCGCTCTATTCAATATAAAGCAATATTTAGAATAAATGATCTTCCTGGGTTCCAGCGTGGGCTTTCTGTCAGTGTACACTAGAGAAACACTAAAACTACACAATAAAAGTAAGAGAACATTTCTACCCAATACCAAGTAATTATTTAATTATTATTCTGCAATCACATCACAGTGTGACTCAATGAGCCCACAGTGACACTGGGCCTCAGCTACACCAAAAATGGTACATTCATATTTTATGTGTATGAGCTTCTTGGACGATGCATTTAATAATTATTTTACTGTAACATCAGAATCAGAAACTTGTTTTATTGCCAAGTTTGCACATACAGAGAATTTGTCTTGGTGGGTTTGGTGCATTAATAACAGTACAAAGAGGCATGACATAGGATAGAAAAATATAAGAAAGAAGTAAAGTTATCTGTTTTTAAAGTGGAAGAGCTGCACAGGAATGTGCAAAAAGAATGTGCACGAGGATGTGCAGAAGTTCACAGCGTAACGAGAATATGTGCATGCAGGGAGATTGTAAAGATGAGTGTTAATGTTACGCATAATGTCATCAGGATGATGATGCACAATAACATATACGATTAATGCAGCACATCTGAATAAAAGTAGTACAGATTTAATAACACTCGGACTTCTTGGACATCTATGAGAGAGATGTTTTGGTGCTGAGGGGCTGCAGTACGCGTATCAAGCCACCAGGTGTCGCTGTGTTTTCTGCATTTGAAGCCACAAAGCTTCAGATCTGTTATTAAAAACAGAAGGAGAAACATCAGTATTGATTCATTTAAAGTGTCATTACTCCATGAAGGAAGGATACTGTTGCATTAAAGGAATACTCCAGTGATTTAGTATTGTACATTCATAAAGTTGGGGGACATGAGAGGCAGATTAGGTTAGTTTCTTGCATGAATCAACAAACATAAATGACTGGGTGTTTGTTCTGCAACACTTTTAGAATCTGCATCTGACATTTTATGTTGTTTATTCTGTGCACACGACATATATTACCTATAAGACCATCCAGGGAGCGGGATCCCTCCTCTAGCTCTTACTGAGGTTTTCTTTCATTTTATTCCCTGTTAACGTTTTTAATCATATGAATGGAGGGTTTAAGGACAGAGGATGTTATTGAAAAGCTTCTTGCTAAAGTTCTGACATCCGGCTTTATAAAGGAATAAACTAGACTAGAGGACACTAAAAATAAAAAACAGTGGACTTTCAATCACATTCTGATTTACAGGTTTCTTCACAGGCTGTTGTTTCAGATGAGGATGAAACCTGCAAGTCACAGGAAGTAAAAGATGTCCAGATACATTCTAGATTGTGTAGCAACACAAGTACTTATAGATAAAATGATACAGGGATTAAAATAAGGAACTTTTATTATCTTTAAGACTTTAGCTTCAGATCATCAGAGAAACCCCGTCAATGCACCAGTTGACTTTTTGCAACCCACAATGTGTTAGAACGTGACGCCAAACATGTTTTAAAATAATGTCTATAACAAATCACTCACCGCCGAGCTCTTTACTGCTGTGTGTTTATGATACTAAATACCATCTTTACAATAACTTTAATATGCTCTATTGTTTTAAGCTCATACCTTTATCCTGTAAAATTATTTTATTTAAAAAGAAAGAAAAAAGGGACTTAAAGGGTCATTTTAATGGTGTTTCAGGTAATTTATGTTTCATTTGTTCAGATTTGAGATTGTCTTTAAGGTTTCCTTCTTATTTGAACTTTACGTTTGACTGTAATATTTGTAGATCTCTGCTCGGTTATTACAGGTTGTTGGTTACAGCTCATGTTTGGTAAATGTTAAGTTGCTTTCTTGCTCAGGATCGCTGTAGTTTACAGCTGCAGTACGTTTTAAATCACCTCCTGGTCCATCTTTTAATATGATTAATAATAGAGAGCGAGCGCTCTGGCTGGTGTTGACACGTTACAAACACTAGATGGGGCACGAGCACAAGAGTTCAGCAGTCTGTGCAAACAAAGTGAACAGCAGTTTGTTTTCTTTCCCACATTTAAACTTTTATTTTAAAACTTTTAAACATTATTCCTTTCTTAAACAGATTTATCTTCTTTATTTAGAACAAGTGCAGTCGATTCTTAGACTTAGACTTTAGGCTCTATCTGAATATTCTAGTATTATTTTATCAAAATATATCTGCCTCAATAATGAAATTCCACTGTCAATCATTTAAAAAGTGTTTCAGTTCCATAAATCATTATGTGTTTCGCATTTAAAAGGAAAATCAAAAGTGCAAAAATATATTTGTCAAATAAGATATTATTGTTATTATGCATTTGATATGTATCTATTTACTGCAGACAGTTTATTCTATACTTTTAACTCGGGGCCATATTAACCTTTGCATGCGGCCCCTGATGTGCCGGGGGTCCCGGTTGACCCCCATTTCTCCCATGCACTCATTGTTTATGCACCATGTAAACATAACATAAACTAAAGTAACAAAGGCCACAAAACTGGATTCTAACTCGGGGCCCCTCTGCAAAATGAGGTCCTCAATCTTATGTAATACTGCAGGTGTCTCCTCTGGGCCCCTCTCATTTCAGACAGTTTTAATAACACATTTGCGGTTCATCAAATAACCACAGAAACACTGCCACATTGTAAACCAGAAGTCTTCGGGCCCCTGAAGCTTTTTCTTTTTACTTTGAAGTTTTATTCCATCGTTGTGTTAAAGTTCCACCTTAACATAAAATCGACATTCCAAAGTTATTTCTGTAGTCGCAATGAATTCCTAAGTTGTCATAATTTTTGTCTCCCCAATAACAACGTGGAGTGGAGACATATTTGTCCCCTCACATTCCCTTCATCCAGTGCACCTCGCGGTTGCGCGCCTTGGAACGTCTCGTGGTAGCTGCGGGGACGCGCAGGGAGCCTCTGCTCCTTTAAGTGGGGAAAATAAACTATTCACTCTCGTCCCTCCCCTCACACCCCGACGGCCTGCTCTGAGGAAGGAGGAAGCCGCTGCGATGGGGATTTGAACGCACCTCCGCGCAGAAGACAGCGCCGCACGGCCCGGCTCAGAGCGCAGCGGGCGGGTCCGCCTCACTTTGTCTCCCCCCCGGTTTGGATGTAACCTGATCGGATTTGGCCTGCTGACTGAGCGGTTGGTTGGGTGGTCGGTGGTCGGTTGTTGCTTGGAGCTGGAGGCCGGGAATAGGACAGCGTCTGCCCCGGGCTCGTGCTTCTGGTGGCGGAGTGTCACCGTCAGTCGGTCGGTTGGTCGGTTCCCGTGGAGAGCTGAGCGGAGCTTGCAGAGACCTGCTGCTGCTCTCTGTGTGTTTGTGCGTTTCTCTTCGCGGCTGGACTCAGTTACACACGGGATTAAGTGATTAACGCTCCGGTACCGGGGAGTTGGATGTGTGTTTTGCCCCGCAGGAGTCACCTGGAGTCCGGGCGGAGAGACGGGGCCGATGGCGCAACGGGTGCGTAAAAATCCACTTTTTAATTCGAGCGCAGAGAGATGATGAGAGAGAGGACGGTGCTTCTTCAGCGGCTCGAGTTTGATGATCAATAAACTGAGTTTGGATTTGTGGAGAACAGTGAACCACTTTTCTTTAAATTGACACAAAACTGAGACGAAACTAGATTTAAACTATTCAACTAATAAATACATTAACCCTATTTGGAAACTTATATTAACGTTGTTTGTTAAAGCTAAATTATATTTACCATTTCAATTTCACGAACTAATGATTCAAACTTTCTCTAGTGCGTAATAATAATCAATTTAACTTAATTCAATGGTTGTCTTTTTGAAAGATTTGTTCCAACCAATATGACACAGTACATATTAATAGAAAGACGCCTTTATGTGTTCGTACATTTATTTAAAAATAAAAACATTCATGGACACTTTTCTAAAACTGAAACTTTTTTCAAATGAATAATAAAAGTGAAACACTAACTGAGCTTTAATTTAATTAGATTCACTTCACACTCAGAGAGAACTAAAGGCAAACTTATAAACAGAAAATATTTTATGGATCTAAATTAATTTATTTTGGATAATAAAAGTTGCTGTGATTTGTAGAAATACATGTTGTACAATATATTTGTTCCTTTTGGAGTTTGTGCCTCAGTTTTGATTTATGAGAAAAGTTTTAAAATGAACGAATCATTTAATTTCACCAACAAAATTTATGAGCATTGCAACCTTTTTTTTTAAATCAAACTAAAAACATGTTTTAACAGACTTTAGAGGAAACACTTCACCTCTATTTACTCATATACACACATTGTGTTGCACGTGCAGCGGACTGTTTGTTAGCGGTTCAGTCGGTGTGTGTGTCGGCCATTTGTGCTTCAGCGGCGGAGATTATAAAGAAATAAAACTCTTATTATATTTGTTTCACGGCTGATTAAATCTGCCCAACCGGAGCTGATGAACACAAACGGTTCAATCAAGTGTTTTTTAACAGGAAAACATTTCTAATATTAGAACTTTAGTTCACGCAGGCGGCTGTTTGTCGAGGTCAAAGTTTAAACTGCGTTTTGTTGATCAGTGATCAGTGATCGCTCGAATCCGATCACATGCACACAGAGACATAAAGACACACAGTGAGAGCTTCTGCTCAACTTTTTGATCATAAAAAGTTCTTTATAACGTAAAATATCTGACTTCTTATGTTTCCTAACTCACGTATCACAGCGGAAACCTGTTGCTGCAGATCTTAAATCAGGAAAATAAACTAAAAATAAGGAAACAAACGGCACCACGAGAGATGTTTTCAACAAAGAAGAACTCATAAGAATAATACATTATTTAAACATTTGCCTTTTTAGCATTGGAAGTTAAAAAGAGCAGTGATTATCTAAATATATCAGGTTCTTTACAGGAATACAACTAAAACCATGTTTTTTTTAATTTAGAAATTATAATTGTTCTTTTTAAAATTGCTTTTTTTTGTTGTTGCTTTTGGAGATTAAACATTTTACAGTCTTTTTTAAAATAGTGTCAATTAAAAACACATAAAGACCCAGAAAACACACCCTTTAAAAGAGAAACAAAGTGATAAACTTTAGTTGCTTCAATTAAAAAGCAAACTGACTTCTGTTGAAATAAGATCATTTTTATAGGTAATATGTATATTGTATTGCAAAGTTTAAACTTGTTTTGATTTACTACAAAACCAAAGAATGTGTACATGTACATATTTAATAGGCATAAACATTTTAGAACAATTCCTGTTTTCTTTCTAAAAAATAAAATAGATTTCTGTCCGTTAAGTCTTTAAAGTTTATAAAGTTTTTGAGAAAATCTACAAGTTTACGGACAACTTGACTATAATTCAAAATGAATAACACACATTTCAGTCTGACAGAAACATTATACCTCTTATAAATATCAGAGACTATTTTGTTTTAGCTTGATGGTGTTTTTACATTCGACTGCATCAAGTTTTAAAGTGTTCATGTTATTTTGTCCACCCCTTCACAGAGAATCCCCAGTGCAGAGACACTATTGTTTGAAGTGTCAGGCGTTTTTGTTTTTTTCAAAAGCAGAAGTTAAGACGGGATTTCTATTATGTTTATCTGAAAATGTAATTGGTGTTTTAAAAGTTAAAAAAGTCTTTCACAGTAAATACACCAGGGGTGGACATAATAACAGGAACACCTGCACAGTGCCAACTAATTAAATATTCCAGTTTAGCTTTTCAGAGACGTTTTAATTAATAATGTTAATATGTCTGTATTTAATATGTGGAAAAGTTCAAGAGGTTTCAGGATGTTTTTTATTTTGAAAAGTCAACATACTGAATTACTTACTTTTAAATTGTTATAACGGCATACTAATGTGAATTATGATTGTGACTGGATGTTTAAACGTTTTGAATGCATATTCTTTATCACATGAGAGTAAATAGACAAGAGGGTGGACATAATAACAGGAACACCTGTAGCCCTGGTTGTTTTTTTGCACACTGTTTGTGAGAGTCCTTGAATATTCTTTCTGGTCACTTTTGGGGTTTTGTTCTATTAAATTATATTATATTGTTGTTAGAAGTATTTTTTTCTTTCACATAAATGGAAAAAACACCTCATTCTCCTTTTAAGAAGAAGAGTCTGGCCCTTTTTTTTAGCGACAAAATTGGTGAAACTAGCGTTTCTTTTTTTTATTAACAGATTTTTGTGTCTGTCAGTTTGTGACATTTCATCGTGTTTCTGAGATAATCCGTTAAACGTCTAAACTCTGCACACAGTTTGTTTCAACACATTTATCGTTCAAATGTATCTGCGTTTCGACCTCCGCTGAGGTCAGCGAACAGCTCCTACATGAGGACTCAGGAGGTCAGAGGTCACCCATCTCTTATCTGTGTTTCAGTATGAAGACTTGGCCCACTACGGGCTGGAGGGCGTGGGTGGGGTGTATGGAGACCCACACCACCATCACCACCACCACGCCGCCCGCTCTCTGCAGGCCGTGCACCTAGCTGCTGCCGCCGCCGCCGCCGCTGCTGCTGGTCCATACCCTCCACACCAGTACGCCCAGTCCACCCACACCAGCAGCAGCATTGGCGCCACAGCTGGGGACGCCGTCAAGAGGGACAAAGACTCCATTTATGGGTATGATGAGTTTACTCACACTGTGGGGAAAAAGACCGGACTGATGAGGACAAAAACGGCTCTTTCAGAACAGTTTTCTTCTTCTGTGAAAACAGTTTCTTGGTGTAGCTTCCTGTTTGATTCATCTGTTTAACTTCTCACTGTTTGGGACTGAGCTACTCGCTGTTCCATTCCAGGCCGAGCTGAGCCAGACCAACATTATCTCTGTATGGGTGTGTGTGTGTGTGTGTGTGATGAAGTGAGGCCTGCTGCTTGTTTGAGGTCAACACAGAAACAGACGGCGGAAGAAGTTTACTTGAGTAAAAGTAGCAGCACTTCAGTATTAAAGAAAACTTCACTTCAAGTAAAAGTCCTGCATTCAAAACGCTACTTCAGTAAAAATACGAGTTTGAGCATCAAAAGTAAAAGTTCTCATGATGCAGAAAAGTGACTCGTGTCGGTAAGCGAGGTGGAGCCATTTTAAATGTTTATAGGGAAATGAATGTGTAGAAATGCATAATATATGATCACAGTTATTATATATGATCATTATATATGTTTATAGGCCTGAGAAAACAAGAACGTTTCTGGCTTATATCTAACTGGAGATAGAGTTTTTATAGATCGCAGCTCATCAGACAACTAACAGCACCTTCACCAGCTCCTCGTCTTATTCTGGCTTATTCCCAAAACCTGAGAAATATACAGTAGTGCCTTAAAAAAACAATAAGAGGATTTATAAATGGAGTCATTTAAGTAATGGAGTAATGTGTTGCTGCTTTCTTGATAATCTAATTGTAGGTTTTGTATATAACTTTATCTGAAAACGTTAACAGCTGTTCAATGAATGTAAGGAACTGTGGTTAAAAAGTATATTATTTCCATCTAAAATGTATTGGAATAGAAGTATAAAATTGACCATGAAATAAATAGGTAGTTTTTTACAGTACATAAGAACAATACTTGAGTAAATACTTACATAAATTAATTAATAAATTAACTGATTCATTTCTTTATTAATTCATTCATTGTTTTGTCTATAAAATGACAAATACTGAAAAAAGCTAATTCCCAAGCTCATAAGGTGTTACAGTATATTAAGGTCGCTCGTTGTTCTGGCCAACAGCCCGTAAAGCTGAAGATATTCAGTTTATTATCACATATGATGGATGAAAGCAGCAAAGCCTCACATTTGAGACATTTCAAGTTAAAACAAATAGCTGAAACGCCGATAGATATTTGGGTCCAGCTCTACTGTCTGCGTTCACAGGGACACAATAACCAGATTATGGCCAATAATCAGATTACTTCATTTAAGCCTGTCTTTGTTACAGGGCTAAGTCTGCTCTCGCTCCCTCCATGTTTTATTGTAGCTTCACCTCAAACCAGAACTTGTTTGGAGTTCCTCAGGGATCGATTCTGGGGTCTTTTCATCGTAAAACTACCATTAACCGCGTCATGGCATCTCCTTTCATTTTAAAGCTAATGACAATCAACTGTATATTTTTCATAAAACATTTTGACCTCAGCATCAACACAAGACCGGATGCATAAATCTGAATGTAAATTATATTACTGAAGTTAAATTGAAACATGTTTATACTTTATACAATACTTTAGTATTGTTTTAACCAACTTCTAACTAGTCCTTAATTTAAAAAACAACACAAACGTATAATGCATGCTTTTATTTTCCTGTTTAGATTATGGGAACATTGTTTTCAGCTTTTAGTTTCTGAGCAGACTCGTATCACAATAAACAAATGAGATTGACTTACTGGAGTCAGCGTCACCTTCTAAATGTGGAAACTTACTTTCTACTGAAATGTAACTAAGTCTGGTTATTTTTAACTCATCATTGAGTTTCCTTTTGCTTGATTTTAATAATATAGACACGGTAAATATATCTATTTTAAACTTGTGTGCTTTAACAAAGCGGTTTGTCCGAGTTAGCGGGACAGTATATTAAACCTGCCTGTGCATCAGCAGCACCTGCTTTGTGCTTCATTACAGATCCAAGTTGTGCTTCCTCCCCGATTTTTCTTTAAAACGTTTTCTCACTTCCTACCGGTGGTACCGTGCAGATAGTTTTGGTTTTATTTGTCAAGGTTTTGAGATTTCTTCATCCGCCCCAAAACAATGTTTGTTTCTCCACTGATTGGAAGTACTGAAGAAGTAGTCCCTTTGAAAAGTATAGACCTTGTGTTTTGTGGATTATGCAGAGTAAGCAAGGACACCGTAAAGAAGTATAATCATTTTTATGTTTTATACAAACACAGGTCCATTGCTTTCATTGTATGGGGGTGAAAGAAATTTAAGGGATTTTAATTTTGTCCTTTTTATTTGTTTATAGAAGTCTTTAAAGATTATTATTCTGAATCTTGGCGCCACTTGAACGTTTCTGGGAGAGTTTGAGGCAGCAGGAAACTGACCCCCTTCCCTCTCTCTCTCTCTCTCTCTCTCTCTCTCTCTCTCTCTCTCTCTCTCTCTCTCTCTCTCTCTCTCAGACATCCTTTATTCCCTCTGCTCGCACTGATTTTTGAAAAATGTGAATTGGCGACCTGCACGCCGAGAGAGAGCGGCGTGGCCGGAGGAGACGTCTGCTCCTCGGACTCCTTCAACGAGGACATCGCCGTCTTCTCCAAACAGGTACAGAAACACACATTTCATCCACATCTCGGAGTTATTACAGAACAGATCTGCAGGATCAGAAGGGGCCAGGGCCGGATTAATCCTTGAAGGGGGGCCCCTGGGCCTAAATGAGCTGTGGGCCCCCAATGACACCCCTATTATCCCACTTTCTGTGCATTGTGTCTTTATTAGTCCGTGATGAAAGTGCTCATTTTGTTCACTTAACAAACACTAGAAACGGTGTGTATACACTGCACTACGATTAAATAAACCGTCAGGGACGCGGGAGAAAAGAAATGACGTTTGCAGAAAGCGTGAAAGCTCCGCAAGCGCTTTCGCGGTGCTCGGTTATTTTTGTAACTAGGTGCCAGCTGAAGAAAGCAAATAACTTAAATTAGGAAGTCAAATAATTTACTGTTAACATGTCTGCGGATTTTAGAAAGACGGCCAATTTTTTTTTTAAATAATTTAAAAAAAGGAGATCTTAAAAATCTACATTTGAGTAAATATATTGCCGTCCAAATCAAAGTGTTTACAGAATGTTCAACCTTCGTTTCGTTATACTATATTTGTTGTTTAAATTGTTTGACTCGAATATTTTGATATGAGTTCACAGTTGATTAAAAAGTTGCATGTTTGGTCTGTGGAGGTTTATTTTTATGGATTTTTTTCCGGTAACACTCTGGTCATTTTTTGTTCTCGCGTTTCGGAGAATAGCGTGTTGAGCATCGTAGCTCAGGCACCATCTGTGGAGGCCAGGGCCACAGAATAAACAGGCCTTAAGGGTCCGGGGCCGCAGGGCAGCGGACTGTGTTGTTTAATGACTATAATACTTGTTTTCTGTGTCTAGATCCGATCAGAAAGGCCTTTATTTTCATCAAATCCAGAGCTGGATAATTTGGTGAGATATTATTCTGAAACTAAACCGTTATGATTGTAAATACTATTATCTTATGAAAGTGTTTATTTTGGTCTCATTTGTGTATTATTGTCTTTTGTTTCTTTTGCAGATGGTACAGTCGATACAAGTGCTGCGCTTCCACCTCCTGGAGCTGGAGAAGGTCAGATTCTCTCAGATCTCAGAACGTCTGTTGTCGAATATAAACTAATGAGATTAACGCTGCAAAGATGTTCACTGTGCTGCTAATCCAAGTTTAATCCTGAACAAGAAACAGTCATTTAAAATGATTCCGATGTCACTGTTATGTTCCTAGAATTTCAATATCTTTATCTAGTTATAGACCTACGTGCAGTACTCGGATACTTTACTTAAGTAGAAGCATAAATACCACAGTTCTACTATACTCTATTTTAAGTAAAGGTCCTGGATTAAAAATGTTCCTTAAGTAAAAGTACAAGTATCGTCAACAATATCTACTTAAAGTATCAAAAGTCAAAGTATTCACCTACATAATGGCTTCTCTTAGAGTGTTTTATTATTATGGAATATCACTTATGAGTACATGCAATATCCGTGTAATGTTGTAGTTTGTCAATGTAGAGCCAATTATAGATACTTTGTGTACTACTAGTACTATACTACAATACTGCATCATATGATTTTAGTATATCATATGTTTTTATGAAAGCAGTAAGTTTTGAATAAATGTAGTGGAGTGAAAAGTACACAATTCCCCTTTGAAATGCACCTGAAGTAGAAGTATAAAGTAGCATGAAATGGAAAAGGTAAAGTACAAGTATGTCAAATTTGTACTTAAGTACAGTACTTGTAAAATATATAATAAACAGACAGTACATTTATTACATATATACAGTATATATATACATATATATTTTTTTTTTAAACTATTTTGGTCTCTTATGGAACTACAGCTACTGAGACTCTTGTAATGACGGAAAGTGTTTTTGAAATGCCTGACTGTGTTAAGATGTTTAATCTTAGTGTACGTTTTATTTCCAGGTTCATGAGCTTTGTGATAACTTCTGTCATCGATACATCAGCTGTCTGAAAGGGAAAATGCCGATCGATCTGGTTATGGACGACAAGGACGGCAACAAATCGGACAGCGAGGACTTCATCAGGTCCTCGGGGAACAACGTGGATCAGGTGAGCTCACCGTCACTTCCTGGAAACTGATACGCTCCTAAATATCTTCACAGTGTCACGTCATAAGGATTAAAAGTTGTTAGGACTTACAAATATAAAGTGTGCAGCAGTGTAATCTGGTTGTACTCTCGTGTCACTTTTGGTTGCAAAAAACAAGATGGCGACGGCCAAAATGGCGAACTCACGGCTTCAAAACGGCACTCCTCAAACCAATGGATGACATCACGGTGAATACGTCCACTTCTCATATACAGTCTATGGTGAAGCCCAGATAATTGGAGCACATCCTCCAGTCACCCTTCTTTTGGGGGTGGGGGGGGGGGGGGGGGGGGACTACTGCCCTGCTCTGTCAGGCACTGTTCCCAAACTCAACGCGACATTGAAGAGGTTTGTCGGCTAAGACGGCCAACCAATGTCCAGAGCCTTCAGCCTCTCAGGCTGAATCTCGTCCACCTCTGGCGCCTTGCTGCCGAGCTTCTTAACGACCACAGAGACCTCTGGGATATGATGCCTCCTCCTCAGAGGACGTGTTGGTCCAGTTCAGGAGTTCCTCCTTGACAATATCCTCAGCCCAGGTCGGCAGTACTCATCCTCGCCTGAGCCAAGCCCTGCTTTCCCTTCTGACGGCTTACCGGAACTTCCTTGAGGCCAAACAAAAGTCCTTCTCCGTACTTTCCCCAAACTCCTCCCACACCCGGATTTTTGCTTTGGCAACCACCGACGCCGCAGCTCTCCTGCCCGAAACTAACACAGGAGTCCAATAACTCAGGTTCAGATCGGGCAGACCGTTCTTCTCCATCTTTATCCTGTTTGACTGGAGTCAAGCTTTGAGAAGACCATATTAATTGTATGTTTTGTATGTTAATAAATTACAATAGTCGTCCAAATCCCTGTTCATTTAATTATATATTCACTTAAAGGTATGTCACATAGCCTCACGGCACACACACACCTAAGCCACGCCCTTAGCTGCCAGTAGCTCCTTTGTCATTTGTCCATGGAATGGATGCCGATTGTAACATTTCCCACTGAAGACACAAGCCACATCTTAGTCGGTGTTAGTGGCCCGACACTCAGCAACTTGTAGCCGCTTAGTGGCGACCCTCTGGTTCTCCAGGAGGAACTCTAACAGCTTACAGCTTACAGCCGCCCGGCTCCTCTCAGCCTGGACAGCTCAGACAATGAGTCCGGCCCCTCTACAGGAGTTTGGTTCCAGACCCAGTGTTTTGCATAAAGGCGAGCCCAAATATATCCAGTTGTTCCCGCTCCACCTCCTGCCACGAGCTCTGGTTGCTCAGAGAGGTGACTCACGTTCCACACCTTTGAGTTGAGTTAAGACTGTTTTGTCAAACTATATTATTCCATTTTTTGGCTGCAATCTAAGCAGCTCTGCAGGGTTTATTTAACAAAACTGAGATGTTGAAATCCCCCAAAAAAGGGAAAATGGAATATGAGCAGAGTGTGTTCATCTGTCTGACAGCAGGTAACACACACACACACACACACACACACACACACACACACACACACACACACACACACACACACACACACACACACACACACACACACACACACACACACACACACACACACTGATCCTTTTTCTTTTCTTCTCTCTGACTCGTGAAGGCTTCTCTCTCTTAAGCGAGAATAATAGCGGTGAAAAGTCAGGTTGTGTCTGTTTTCCGAGCCAGCAGAGCAGGTTTTAAATCAGCTCCCAGCAGCCACTTGTCAGGCCTTTTAACCCTTTAATCACCCAGAAGTGTGAACTCCTGCGGCTTAGTGTCGGATGATCAGCAGCTCCAAAGCTCTGGTTTCATTTTCAAGTGCCTCCTTTTTCGGTTGGATGATACACTGATAATCCTTCTTGTTGTTGTTTTTAAGTCTCCGTCTTTGTGACTGCAGAGCCCTCGTAGATGAGGTGTTTCCGCAGGGATCACCTGTCAATCAAACAGAGTGGGTGGGACAATGATGCTCTAAAGTTTGTTCAGGTTTGACTTTCTGTGGGTGGCGCTGAGTCTGAGCCCCAAAGAGATATCTACTGAATGTCTTTGCAAACTATATCATAAAAATCATTGTTAATAATACTATTTACATGGTTTTGACTTACAAATTTTTTTAAAAACTTTTTTACCATTTTTAGTCTTACTGTAAATGTCTCACTGCTTGTCGTCCTGTGTCTTTTCCTCCCTGCAGAGCTCATGGAGCAGAGATCACGACGACGCGGCATCGATCCGGTCGGCCGGGACGCCGGGACCGTCCAGCGGTGGACACACGTCCTACAGCGGAGACAACAGCAGCGAACACGGTGAGAATACTGACGGAGCTCCACATCCACGATCCGTGTTTGCACGTCTTTATGTTTTACAAATACCACACTGTGAAAATACTCCACTACAATTCAATGTCCTGCATTCAAGATGTTTTTAACTCCTTTATATCCTGTTGTCTAGTTTAATCTACATCAATGCATCATATTCTATAAGATCATCACGTGTTTGTAGCGTCTCTGTCCTGTGAGAACCTCGTATCTCTAGAAAGAACAAACAACCTGTTTTCAGCTTTGTTATGAAGCATCTTCCAGCTGATCCAAGAGTCTTTTTAAAGAGTTTATTAATCTGAAGAAGTAGGAGGATTTTATCAACACATGAAGGAACATTTCATCCTTCAGTTCATCACAAACATTCAACATCAACACATCTGGAGATACGAGGTGTTCACTGGACAGGAAGGAGATGAAGAACTGTAACTAAAGCTGTCAGACAAATGCAGTAAAAAGTACAATATTTACCTCTGAGATGTAGTGGAGTAGAAATGTAAAGATCCATAAAATAGTACCTCTAATATGTACTTGCATGTACTTGTGTGTGTGAGAGAGAGAGAGAGAGAGAGAGAGAGTTTGTAAAGGGTGAAAGAGGTTTTCCGACATGTTAAACCTGTCGTGAGTTTGAAAATAAAGGGAGACGGTAGAGAGAAAGAGGGAGTGAGAGAGTGATGAAGGCTGACAGACGATGTGAGCAACGAGCCGAGCTGGAAGAAAGAGAGCTTTATGTCCCAGAACACACACACACACACACACACACACACACACACACACACACACACACACACACACACACACACACACACACACACACACAGGGGGAAATAGAAATAACACAGCATGCAGTGAACACACTCAAACGGGCATTAACAGAATTCATATATGTTCAGATTTTACAGTGTAAATACACAAAAAGTATACTATGTATAAGTAAATATGCAGTACACAAAGTATACAGTGCTGTATATGAAGACATGGACACAAGCGTTTCACAAAATATGTTTCCATCTACTTTTACTTCAATTTGGTTTAGAAAATGCCTCAATATTCCCCAAATGTCTTTATGCTCAGCTGAGAGTTACAGGTTTTAGAAAATATCTTGATCTGCTGTCTTCAAAATATTCACACATATCAGTAATTGAACAGAAACCTATGTACATACAGTTATGATAGAATAAAACACTAAATGCAGTTCCATTTTTAAACACACACACACAGCTCTGGCTCCATGCTGCTGGTCTCAGTCCAGCCGGTTCTGTTAGAATGCATCTGTTAGCGGGCCAACTGAAACAGGTCCTGTGGTTTCTCTATCTGCTGCCCACATTTACAGGTTCACACCGCTGTGGGGGCGAGTCTGACCTTCAACAAACAGGCCGAGTTTGATTCAATAGGAGATTTGTTAATCAAGCGTTTACAGTCCCAACACACATCAGCCTTAATAGTGAGATAGACTTTGGCTGGGGGTTTTTTTCACGCTGGTTTCTGTTTCACAAGCTTCCTAATGTTTTTTCTCATTAAGGATTTCTTTCATCTGTCGTTCTGCAGAAATGTTCCTGTGGTGTTCTGCTTGTTCTATGAGTAATGAGGATCTGCTGCTTTATTGGACAGTAACATCTGAATGCCATTTCAAATCAAAGACTGCTGTTATTTTGTGAACTTTCAACAACTCTGTTGGGGTTTTTGACACAAAGCCTATGGTGCTAATGGAAGTTGTAGTTGTTGAATGCTGATGGCGGCACGATGGCGGTTCCAGAGATGGTGAAGTCAGTCGGTCGGTTGGTTGGTCGACCATTTTGGTCATTCTAGACCCTCAGAGGATGAATCCCTTCTTATCTAGCGCCACCGTAAGGTTTGTTTTCTTTTTAGTGAATAGTCTTGATAACTGTTTGAATGATTGCCATAACATTTCGTCCAGTTATTTATGCTGCCAAGAATAAATCCCACCGACTTTGACGATCCGCTGACTTTTATGTGAAATATCTAGACATCTACTAGATGCACGGTGATCCCCTGACTATTTATCTTACCACCAGGTTGACTAATGTGGTTTTGGATGGATTGCAATGAAATGTTGTTCACACATTCATGTCGATGGTTTTGCACGTTACCGCAGTCTTGAGAAGGAAGGGGGGATCGGAGGGGGGTTCTGCTGGTTGCAAATTGCAACCACACCGCTGGATGCAACTACATCCACTCTGGTCCTTTAGCTATATTTGAACCATTGTAGAAGTGAAAATGATGGTGACAGCATAATTATTGATCAACCTGTTCATTGTAGTTTCCATCAGATCTTGCAGAACTACTGTACTGTAAACAGCTTGCTTGTTGGATATAAAGCTGTGGTTGCGTGTTTTGGGGATAACCAAAGCTACAAGAGTTTGATCCACTGTCACACCTCCACTTGGAAAGCAAATCTGCTTCATCAGACGGTTCCCTCTGACTGGACGTATCAGCAGCCAGACCTCAAGCTGCTTCAGCTCTCTCTCTCTCTGTTGGCTGGTAGATATTTAAGCATCACTTACACACAGCCAGCTCCCCGGTTGACCTCCGCAACGGAGCCAAATGTGGTGAATAAGAGATTTCTTTGACGTTACTGAAAAACCTCAGTTCGGCAGGACTTCAAATGACATCTGCTAACTCAGGAGCCAAAGCCAAACTCTCCAGCATTTTTGGCCGCAGTGCTCAGTGTTAATTTGCCATCCTGGGGAACATAAACAGAGAAACATGTCCTCAGCATAGACGACCATAATGCTGTCACTTTGAATGGGCTTCCTCTGTCATTGAAGAGAGAGAGGAATATACACTTGTTTGCTTTCTATCCATAAGATGAGGGGATTTCAATCTCATGTCTGTATGTTAAGCCTACAGCTAACCAGATTCTGTCCAAAATTCAAAGATATACCTAACAACACCTCTGAAGCTCCCTGATGCACACCCTGTTTCTTGTTGTTTCTTCTTCTTTATTGCTTTTTCGGGGTTTCTTTTACCGTGGTGTTTCCTGGTTTGAGCTCCTAGTTCCAACATAGATACAACTTTATGTTACATACAGTTGTGTTTTAAACAATGGTGCACAGAGCCAGCTCCATAAAGCTCCATTTTTTTTTTTCCGATTTGTTGTGGAAGAACTTGTTGAACCTCAACCCCACCTAACACATTGGGGATGAACTGGAACACTGTTAGCCCAACCTGATCACGCAACATCAGTGTTGGACCTCACTGATGCTCTCTTGCAGCCATATTCAAACATCTGGTTTAACAGCTGGAACCGGACGAGTGCAGGCTTTAATCCATGGTCCAGTGTCCACATACTTTTGGCTGTATTGTGTATTTAGCGCCAGTCCAACCTCCTATACGTCTTTAAATTCTCCCAGCAGGACACGTTGAGTTTCATCTCGGTCCGTCTCAGTGTTTTTATTCCATGTCTGACCTCAGCAGTGAGGTCACCTTCATTAGAGCGTTGGATTGGCTTCTAGTCATCTGACCCCTCCCACCGTCAGCAGAAGAGAAATGGTCCATAGTGGAAAATAAAGACTCTACTTCTCTCTCCCTCTCCAGTGAGCGTACTTCCAACAGACCGCGGATAATAAAGTTTAGTACAAACAGTTCTTAAAGAGCGCAGCGATGGAGGAGGCAAGTCGGCACGACCGGACTGCTTCATGTGTTTGTTTCTCTTTATCTCACACGTGCAGAAAGAGATTCATCATCTTCATCATGTTCATCATGTTCATCATCTTCATCATGCAAGCAGGACGACTGTTTGGCAAACTTTTTTTTTTCTATTGGCATGGCGTTTGATGAAGTTTAGGTGGAATGAAACATCATATGGTGAAATATTTGGTCAGTTTAATTTCTAAAAAGACACTCGCACATGAAGCTACAGCTACATTGTCTCGTCAGTTGTTCTGCATCCTATTGGCCGTGGCCGTCACACAGCAGAGATAAAGACGACATTGGTCCTGATTTTAATGCTTCTAGAATACTTCTCTATGGTTTGAAATACCGCATTTGTCTCCAGACATTATAATATTATGGTGTTATTACCATACACCTGTGTTTTTGAACACATTTTTCTAATTTTGCATCAAAAAATCTAAGCAGAAACGCCAGACGTAAAGAAAATTAATACAATATTAATCTTGGCTGAGTTTGGAAATGTGCGTTTTAGGCTTCCAGGTGTGAAGTTATTAGTGCTCGATTTAATAAGTCATATTGTCATATTCTATTGGATATTTTCACATTCAAATTGGAAACGCGGACTAATTCACATTTCGTTATGCAGGAAATTCATCAATTTGCTTAAAATTCGTGCAACATTTGAATGGAAACATAACTTATGTGGAGGTGTGAGAATTATTGAGAGCATTGATGGCCGGTTATGTTCATTTCACTTCTTCTCATCACTTCTTTGTGTCTTTGCCCGTCATCTGTGCCCCCACATGGCCCACCGTGCCCCCACATGGCCCACCGTGCCCCCACAGGGCCCACCGTGCAGCTTTCACTGAATTGTCCTCCATCATTTTCTTTCCTTCTTTTCATCACCCACAATCTTCGTCCCCCTCTCCTTTTAATCCACAGGTTGTTGTGAAGCCGAGTTGTCACAAACCATTAGCAGGTTGGGTGGGACCGCTCTGTCTTTGGCTCTCTAAGGAGAGAGGGGGAGTGCGGGTGGAGTGTAAATCAGCCTCGGGGAGCTTGCGGTTCAGCCTAATGAGGCTGAGAGCTTGTTTATGGAGTTACGCATCATTTTTATGATTATTTCCACCTTTTCAGGCTCTGCTGCGCGGCAGAGTTCTGCCTCTGTTCGGGCGGAGGGAGGCCCAGGTCCGCCGCTGACTCTGAGCAGGGCGGCAGGACCTGGATCTCCTGCTGCAGGTTGCCAGGGACTGTCGCCCTAACCTTGGTCCGGCGCTGTTAAAAAACACTGAGGAGAAAATGAGCCTCATTAAACGGGCACAGAAAGTGCAATAAAACACCGGCCTGGCAGCTCTTAGTGGGTTTTCAGTTGAAATGCGGCATTATGTGTCACGATCCAAAACCTGCGGGGGAGGGTTACGAAGCAGGGCAGGCCGGCGTTACTACAGGGTCACCAGTTTGAATCCAACTGGGGAAAAATAAATCTGTGCAGGGAAAGTACACGAGTAAAGGCATGTGTTTGCTCGGCGCCTTTTAATGGGCAGAAAAGTGCTGAGAGGCCTCGTGTGCACCGGGCGAAGTGTGCTAATGTTAGCTAGCTGGCTGTGTAGCAGCGCTTTGCAACCACAGGAAAATATGGTAAATATATACACTTAAACCTCCCAGGAATATTCAGTTCATGGCCAATGTGCTCGTTGTTGTGAAAACAGTGAGTTTCTTTGTGTATTTAATGTGTTTTTATACTTAAAGAGTATATTTTCTTTGTGTTTTTCCAGAGGAAATCAAGCGATTGTGTTTTGTTTGTCTGTCATGTGAAGGAGGTGTGTTCAAACTAACATTGGGTGTTGGATTGCTTTTTAAAGGCTAGTTTTTAACATGAGATTTAGGTCGGGGCGAAGTTGTTGACGTTAATCAGATGTGCACCAACCAGCCCCGACATGTTTGGTATATTTGGAAACATCTGTCTCTTGCCGTGACTGTAAAATAACATTTATTTTTCTTCCTTCCGTGTGTCGATCAGGCGACTGCCTGGATAACGGCGTGGCTTCTCCCAGCACAGGGGACGACGACGACCCCGACAGAGACAAACTGCACAACAAGAAAAGAGGCATCTTCCCCAAAGTGGCCACCAACATCCTGAGAGCCTGGCTCTTTCAACACCTGACGGTAAGTGGCCTTTTAGTGGCATTTTCTTACCATTTTTCAAATGAGAGCAAGACAATGTCCACTTGGTCGGCAACGTGTTCTCACAGCTTGGACCGCTTGACCGCCAAAAATATTGGCGACTTGTACACCTGCCGTGTTGAGGTGTGTTCACAACAGTTGACTAGTTTAAAGGTTCCCAGGTGTAGAGAGAGTCTGGCTCTACCGTCTCGCTATAAACACTTAATCAGCACTCGTGGCTGTTTTCGGAGGAGCGAACCCGTGACCTCCCACTTCTGTGCTGAGATTTCTGTCCATTTGAAGTTGTGTTGACCTTCTCACCCCCTACTGTTCTGCCCTGCTTTCCCACCTGCTCACAACCCGGGGACGTTCTCAGTTTGGGGTGATGACCTTTGACCTATGCTGTGGTTCAGGTATTTTACCTGTGGGCTCTTCAGAAGCGTCCCGACGGGAAGAAAGCAGAGCTGTGAATTTATACAATTATATCAGCTCTGATCGACTTAAACTTCAGGGTTTGGTGGCGAGAACCAGTTTAGAATTACAGCTTGTTTCTAATATTTATAGGACTGAAATAAGGGTCTTGGGCACAGACGTGCAAAAGGCCTCATCGCCTCTCTTACATTTTATAGTTGTTTAGCCTCTTTTTGTTGTTGTTTTGGTATTTTTGTAGTCCTTTCTTTGTCTGTCGTTGTTTTGTGTCGCTTTGTGGTTGTTTTTCCTCTTTAAATAGTTTCTTTGTCTCTTTGCAGCTGTTTTACATATCTTTGTAGTCATGTTGTGTCTCTTTGTGGTTGTTTTGAGTCTTTTTGTAGTTGTTTTTTGTCTCTCTTTGGTCATTTTGTGTCTCTTTGTAATAATTTTTTGTAGTTGCTTTGTGTCTCTTTGTTGTTGCATTGTCTCTTTGTAGATATGTTGTGTCTCTTTGTGGTTGTTCTGTCCGTTTTCATTGTTGTTGTGAGTTTCTTTCTTTTTGCAGTTTTACAGCTCTCTGTAACTTTTTTCTTCTTTGTGGTTAATTTGTACCTTTTTTCTCTTTCGTATTGATTTTTTTGTCTCTTTTTAGTTGAACTGCATTTACATTTTTATCTAAAGCGCTTTACAGTTTGCCACTCGTTCATCAGTACACCGGCCTAACCAATCAGGAGTGACCTGGTTTCAGTTTCAAAAGGAGGAATATGAACTGGACATTTTCCTTTCAAGAATAACCAGGGTTATTTGTAAATGAAGAAATATTTGATGTGATCAACTTCACTCAAGATTTGACTTTCTTTTTTGACAAAATAAAACTCATTTTATTAGAATCATGAAAAGGTGTCCAACATGATGGCTAAACTGAGTGAAATCTGTGAGGTTTTTGGCTCAATTTACACCAAGTACAACAGCCTCATTACCAATAAATAATGAATGACAAAGAGCCACAGCAAATATTTACAGCTGTCAACGCCAAAGGTAAACATCCACGATGTCAATACTTTATCATCATTACCAACAAAACACATAAGCAGCTGTTGTGTTCACGCTTTACAGCCCATTAGTATGACAAACAAGCTCATTTTGCTAATTTGGATTATTATGTAACTGTGAAAGCCCAGGTTTGTCTGCTCGGGTTTAGACGGGGTGTGTCCAAAGGATTAGAACAAGAGTCACTCTCACCAGAGTTATATTAATATCTTTCTGTTTATCAGCATGAAACATAAACCAATTATTAATCATTCTGAAAGTGAGAACGTAAGAACCTCTAAAAGGAAAAATTACTTTTTACGAGCGTGAAACTGAAATGAATTGTCCAGTAAAAGTGGGAGGACCGGCTCAGTGCTGAAAGTCCCAGCAGTGACTGACTCATAGTTTTGGCTGAGGCCAGCAAAACAACCAAACACCGCCGCCTCCTCCTCCTCCCCATCTCCCCCTGCCTGCCTCCAAACATGGAGAGGCTAAATCGGTTCCTTCTCGACGGGGGTCTTGGCCGCCGCCAGGACTTTTAGCTGAACCTGGAGGACAGCGAGTCCTGCAGCAGATGGGAGGTGAGAGGAACGGCGGGAGGGGGAGGGAACACTGGTACCTGAGGGAGGGAGGGAGGGAGAAAAGGCGCTAGCTGTTGGAGGTTAAGGTTGAATGAAGGGCTGCAGTACGTTCAATGCAGGAAACAAAACACCAAAGCAGAGAAAATAATGACACAACATGGAGGCAGGTTTGAAACAAGAGGTATTAAAGAGACACACTTCACTTCTCAGAGACTCTGAGGACTGGAAAACCAGCAGCTGATTTTATTTATCTGTTTAACTTTAAGAAAAGGGAAAAATCTCCTCACACATTTTGTCCACTGTCATATTATGATGGGTATGATGAACGTTTGCTTGTTAACATCACTTATACATACAGTTAGATTCTGGGTGAATTAATCAGCAGCAGGTCAATACGTCATTTCCGTCTCGGAAAAGTAATAATTTCTTCTTTAGAAAAAATCTATAAAACTTTGACGTGTCAAAAGGTGACTGATATTGCAATGAGTGTGAATCATCATACGTTAAAAAGCATTCAACAACATCCACATAACATCTTCAGACTGTCCAGAAGGAACTCACATTCTGTGTTGATTGTGGCGGTCCCTGTGGACGTACGTGGTAGTGTTTCAGAGCGCCAGAGTCCCGTTAGGGAATTTTTTTCTAATTTTACTGCGGCAGGGTCCGACAGTCGGACCCGCTCAGTCCTGGTTCTGGTTCTCCCGTGCCTCCCTTCCCTCCAGCGGGCCTAGCATTGTGGCCTGGGCCTCCGGAAGCTTGGTGTCGCTGTTCGCTCTCCACCTCCCCCCCGGAGCTTTCGACTGCAGGTCGAAGGCTGCAGAGGAGTCGGATCTGGGTCCGTCAGCGGTTGGCTGGTCGCTGCTGGAGTCTGAGCTGGTGAACCAGCGGTGATTTCATCTGATTTTACCAGAACCCGACCGGGTGGCATCGTTGACGAGCTTAAAGTATAATATAGTCGTCTCTCTCATAACCAGTTAAACGTTTCTCACAGTAACTTTAAGAGCATTTTGATGCTTGTACATCTGTAGTGGAGTAAAATTAGGAATGTCTGACTTTTCATAGTTTTTTTTTTTTTTTTTTTTTACAGTGCAGAAATGCAGTAATACTCATTTCAATAGTGTGTGTGTGTGTGTGTGTGTGTGTGTGTGTGTGTGTGTGTGTGTGTGTGTGTGTGTGTGTGTGTGTGTGTGTGTGTGTGTGTGTGTGTGTGTGTGTGTGTGTGTGTGTGTGTGTGTGTGTGTGTGTGTGTGTGTGTGTGTGTGTGTGTGTGTGTGTGTGTGTGTGTGTGTGTGTGTGTGTGTGTGTGTGTGTGTGTGTGTGTGTGTGTACGCACTTCTAGAAGAGCATTATAACTCTTTTGAACTGACGGCCTGTTTTTGATAAGTTCTGCAGTCGGACTCTTTATTATCGGCCCGCTTTAATCCTGATGGACCTGGTTAACGTGGCTACACAGAGTGGTAATGGAAACGTTAGGGGAAGCAACATGTGGAAAATGTCCGATTCAGGAGAGATCATTGAGAGATAAGTTTATCCTGATCCTTCCTGAATCTTTGTGTCTCAGGCCTCGCAGTAGCAACACTGCTGACGTGTGCGTGTGTGTGTATGCGTGTGCATTTGTGAAGTCGTACACAAACTCCAGCAGCCTTCTCTGAGCCACAGCTCATAAATGCCGAGCCACAAACCGACATGCTGTTTACACACACACACACACACACACTTCCTGCTTTTTCCCATTTTTATTTCATGTAAAAGTGCAAAAAAGCAAATGGAAAGCATCCTCCCTGTTAATGTAATTAGTTTGTAATTTACCTCCCTCTCGCTCACATATGTTGTTTGCCTCCTTAAAGGACTTCTTTATAAACCCGCATCACAAACAGGTGGTGGAAGCTTTGTGTGTACGCGACCATTTGTTTACAGTCGCCCCAACTCATTAAAGAGCTGCTTTGGCTTACAAATTACACATGTGACTCCATCAAAACAGCTGGAAAGACTTTGCACGTCCAAGTGCTTCTCAGCACGACGACGACGACGGAGAAGCAGAAATTAGAGAGAAAAAAAACCCAAAAACGATGGTGTCGGTATGAAGAGACGAGAGAAAATGACTCCCAAACTTCAAAGCGAGCGCCACAATTACAGAGTCTTCACTCCGCTCGCCTGTCGGCCGGCTGAGGAATGGGCCTCCTGAGCCGGGCGGGACTGATGAGTTAGCAGGAAGCCCCGGCGCTGACCTCGCAGACCCCCTGCCCTCCATCCATCAGGGGTCAGAGGGCACCGGGACACCTCCATCCATCCATCCATCAGCAGCTGTTTACAGACGCAGAGCTGCAGATGTGGGTGATGGCGAGGCCACGGCGACCCACAGGCACCAACACGTGTTCAGCCGCCTGCCGCCACCCCGCTATATAACCCCCCCCCCCCCCCACCATGGAAATCCACCATCACATCACAGTCTCTGTCCATCATCGTGTTCTTATGTTGGCCAACCTGTCCTCCATCGCTACCACAGAATCATCTGATCACTAAACCTGGCGGTGATTGTGTTTACGCACTCCTCCAAACTTAAAGACCCAAATAATTAAAATGTGATTTCTGCGATCTACTGCCGCTTCGTCTCTCTTTCAGTGTCTTTTTATTGCTCAACAAATTTGGAAGTAATCAGCAAAAAAAATAGCAAGAATGAAAATCTGAATGTTTTTTTTCAGAGCTGGCTCCGCCGTGTATCCTGTGTTACTTCAGAGGATTTTCCGTGCACGTCTTAATTACAAAAGAATGCGAGACATCTGAAAGTTGCGTGTTAAGCCCATCAACAGTCGGAGCAGAATGCCGAGATAGTAAAATCAGTGGACTCGACTATGGCAGAAAATCTAAAAGGGAAACTAATCAAGCTTGTTGGCGCTGAAGCTTTTTCTGCTGTTCTGGTGTCAGCCGGGGATGACTCGGGCTCGATCTGCCCACTAGTGGATCCAATTTTTTATTGCATTTTTATTAGCAGTTAAAAGGCCTCGCATGGATGAAGTAAATCTGTGCAAATCTTTCATATAGAGTTCAAGCTTGGTGAACCTCGATGAACACATTTGTGCTGACAGACATCATGCCGACTTCACATTTCTTTTAGATAAACAGCAAAAGCTCTTTATAGCCTCGATGCCGTTTGGCACCATCTATTTTTAATTGAAACCTTTCCAGAGTAAGAACCGCTCTGTTAGACGGCCTTTCTTTCAGACTGTTATGACACAGGAGTCAGTGGTACAAATATGTTTCTTGAATAACCAGTTTGAAACTCCAATCGAGAGATATTGGGACCGTGATTGTGATTTGAATAGTGCAAGAATTCTCCTGGCTGGTTAATGTGTTAGCGATTAGCCTCTCAGCTAATGGATAGCGCTACTTTCTGACGTGACAAGAGCTTAAATCCTCCGGATAAACAAAACGTTCACATGCAAGTATGTGATGAGATGCTGCTTGTGCTGCAGCCGCTTGTATATACATTTGTATTTATAAAGGGAAAGTATATCACAGATGTTTGGAACTCAAAATCTTTAACTGCATTTCATCCACACAAGAGTTAGTTATAGAGTTAGTTCAGAGTAAGTTCCTTATTTAGTTCTATATTTAGTTTAGAGTTTGATCTGGAGTTCTAGATTTAGTACTAAAGGTAGTTACTAGTTTTAGTCTTCAAGGAATGTGTAGTTCCTGATTCAGTTCCTGTGATTATTTGTTTAGGTTCCAAAAGCAAACTTGTTTTTGTGACTTAAGTGTTTCTAAATCTGTTATCAATACAGAGTTTTAGATTTAAGTGTAACTGATTTTTTTTTTTTTTATTAAGTTACTTTTACTAGAAATACTAATGAAGTGTTGAATGCAATGTGCCCTGCATATGTCTCCTGTTCAAGTAGAAACATACCAGCAGATTTAGGAACAAAGGTCAAAGATACAGTCTAACCAGGTCGGATATGATGTTTTGAACCAAATCTCCCAAGTTTCTTAGCCAAGAACAAAGCACCCAACTATCAGGACTGTGGTTGGTCTGAAACTCTCTGGATTTGGTTAAAAATAAAGGCCACTGTGAACAGACGTTCATTTCCCCGCAGTGTGAGGACGGCTGTTGTGTGGCTCCCTCACCCTGCAGTGAAAACATCATCCATTACCTCTGTGACAGGCCCCCCAGGGACCCCAGGGCCCGGCTCTCTGTGGGGGTCGCCTTTATTGACCTCTCACCCCCTCACACACACACACTCTCACACACACACACACATACACAACAACATGTCCAGCATGTGGTCACATACATCACGGAGCAGCCTTTCTTCCCTGACAGCGTAAATGAGCGTCCGTCAGATAATGAAGCGAGGAGTCGAGGCCAATCAGAGGACAGATGGAGGGAAAGATTTCAAGCTGTCCGAAAAGACGGATCAGGAAAGAAGACGCAATTTAAAGTCGCCTTCAAATTAACGACTCAATAATACAAAATGTTCCAACTTTTTTTTGCTTTCTGATCATTTCTTTAATTTTCAACCTTTTAAATTGTATCAGAGGTGGACAACTCTGGACCAGTGCTGACGTGTTTGTTAAATGCTAACTCACACACACACACACACACACACACACAGCGTCTCACACACACACTCTAAATGAGTTGTAATTACAGCCTCTTAACAGGTTTACTGGGACACTAAACAGCAACACCTTCCCCACATCACAGCGGGAAATAGTGTGTTTGAAGGTGATAAAGAATTGTGGGCGATTCTGCTAAACCCTCGGGCTTTGTTCAATGGACACCACAGCCAGTTGTCACAAGTGTGCTTTGTTGCACCTTGTAACCACACCCAACAGTGATGTCACAGTGTCCTGGAGTACGCCTGTACATCACTGCAGCAAGATGGGAAACTAAACCGAGCAAAAACGATATTGTGGTTTTGGCAAATACATCGTGGTTTGGCAACACGTAAAGGTTTTAAAGCTACTACGAGCAACTATTCATTTCTATTCGGAGGAGGAGACGCTGCTGCCGGCGTGGCTGAAGGAGTTTCTGGTTACATTTTGTATGATTTTGCACGGAATCCGATGTCAAGCATTAATAATAATAATAACTATATAGAAATATAAAGTCATGTAGAGGGATCGGGATTAAATTGTTTCATAACCAGTTAAAAGGTCCTCACAGTAACTTTAAGCGTCATTTGTTCTGCTCAAATGAATAATCTGTGCACTACTAAATTAAGCTCATAAACCTCACAATTCTAAATTCATGCCCGATATTACATTATTTGGATAAGCTCTATTCACAGTGAGACGGCCGCCCAGCCTGCTCTCTGCTAACAGGATTATAATTGTATAACGAACAGGTGGCTTCAGATTAAAACCCTGAGTGGAAACTCTGAAATTAGAGCGGGAGGTGGACCAGCCCTGAACCGTGCACCATGTGTTTTCACTCTCGCCTCGAAGACTCTGTGGTTTCGAACATTGAAGTTGTTTTTCGTGCTGCGTGGAGATTTTATGTGACTTAATGAGCAATAAGAGCGGGATGGTTCTGACCCAGCAGTGTGTGTGTATGTGTGTGTGTGTGTGTGTGTGTGTTGCCCAGGTTTAAACAATCTTCATGTGACGCTCTGAAGGTCCGTCGCTGGCTTTGTCTCGTCCTTGTTTTCAAATCGGAACAATTAAAGCTCCGCCCTCGGTGGGAGCTGCGACTCTGTGGCTGAAAAGGCGATGAAACGACCTCGTGATTATCGCTCTTTGTGGCAAATTAGATGCAGTTTAGGCCAATTACCTGCTATCAGATCACAGGGAAAGCACTGCAGCTTTGGCAGAGGGATGGTCAGGGTGGAGGAGAGAAGACATCAAAGACTTTCCCTCCTCACCAGAGAGACATGTGGTGAGACTTCTGGTGTCGGCCCGAGGCTGTTTGATTGGCTGGCGATAAAAGCATTGGAGAGTTTGTAGTAAAACCAGGAAGTGATGGACGGTGGAAGAATCTTCCTGCTTTATATCTTCTCCTTTTCTGTCTTTCGCATGTCGGCTCGGCTGCAGTGAAAATATATTAACGCTTAGATTATTTCTCTTCACTTATTTACAAACTGTGGTTTTATTTTGTCATTACTTCAGACCCGTAAAGCAACAGGTGTTCTAAGCCTTTACTGAAATAAAAAAGTAGTTAAACTAAACTATATAGTTTTAAGAAAGTTTTAGCAGTAAAATGCCTAATCTCAAACTTAACACATTTACCTAAACCTGTCTGTCTAAAAACAAGACTCTCATGGCCAGAATACATTTGTTATTGTGAAAATATGTGAATTTATAACTCTTCTTTTAATTAGACTACTCCAGGGGGTTTTCATGAAGCTAAAACCTTCTATAGAATAAAATTCCCTCTTTTTGTTTCCCTGCTGAGCTGCGGCGAAGAGACGCGTCCTTCGACAGCCACAACCACCAACAACAAGCCAACATGTGGCTGCCAGGATGACTTGATTTAACTAAAGCTCAGACTGCTGACGGGGAAGTACTGGGAAGTCGTTTTACCTCAAAAAAATGATCTGTTGATTTACAGACGTCACTTTCCCAATGCGAGTTTATTCGGGAAAGTCTTGTTGAGCCCCATGGCGTCAGGTGACCGACCCTGAAGTTGTAATTCCACCGTTTTGGCCACTATGTCAAATTTGCTACCAAGCCGGACGCTCTTCCTGGGGGCTTGGTTAGCGCAGCCGCTCTGATTGCAAATTTTTCTGAGTGCTTGTAAGATAACATATGAACCGTTGAATGAGGACACATTGAATCAATACCTACAACATCTACAACATAACATTTGAAAGCATAATAAACAGACACGCACACACACAGACTCCAGGGATGGAGCTGTGCAGCCTCAGGCCTGTTCTGATCCACTACTGTTAGAGAAACAAGCCTGAACCAACCCCCAACACACACACACACACACACACACACTAATTAACGGGGCTCTCTCTCCACTTGGCTTCCCTCTCTAATTGGCTCACCATTTCTTCCCATTAATTATGCTCCATTTCATATCCCCTTAATGAGTCTGGCCCCGCCTCCCTTCTTTAACGCTAATTAGCAGCTTTCAGGCTCACACTAAAAAAAAAAAAACAGAAGAAGAAACAACCCCGTGACATTTTGCAGTTTGTTGACACCTCCGTGTTTTGTCCCTCTGCAGCACCCGTACCCGTCGGAGGAGCAGAAGAAGCAGCTGGCTCAGGACACCGGCCTCACCATCCTGCAGGTCAACAACTGGTGAGTTGGCGACGTTGCCGATGCGACGTCGTTGTTGTGTGTTTGCAACACCCCCCCCCCCCCCCCAGAGGAAACCTAATTATGTGAATTAAATCCTATGGGGTTGCCCCTTCTCCAAATATCCCCCAATTACAGTTACAGAGGGGAGGAGGCGGTTAATTGGAGAGTTAATTGGAGCTTGGAGGCTGGAGGTAGAGACCAGTAGGAGGATGTCATGATGTGTTCTGTTTACGGACACAGAAATGAAAACGTCAGCAAGTTACACTGTTGGGGATTTAACCACACCGTTTAATCCACCTAAACTTAAAGGGTGGGTTGGTAATCTTCCTCAAAAGCATTTTTATCTTCGTATTCAGACATGATTCAAATGCTCCGACAAAAAGAGAGAAAGGTGTCGTTGGCTGCTGCAGGACTGTAAATGACCCTGTCAAACTGTCGGCTTAACAGCTGTGAGTACTAACAATAGCCACGTTGGTTGTTTACGTTAATATTGATCATTTTAGGGGAGTGGCTTTAGAGGGAGGCCTGACGGGGTGTCAGTGTTGCCGACTTGGCGACTTCCTTGCCATATTAAGCGACTTTTGGAGCTAGTGCTGCAACACTCGGCTGAGTTTTTATGTTGGATAACTTGATGATTTCTCAAGATTATCAACTCTAGCTTTAAAGGACTGACGGTTCCTCAGGTTTTATCCAATTAAAGCCATTTCCACAGCGTTTTTTCAAGTTTTGTGACCTTTTTGAGAGCTTCTCCAGGAAGCTTTCAGGGTTCAGAACCTGGTTCCAGTTTCCGTTTTTGTCCAAGTTCATGCCACTAGAACGTGAACGTCCCCAGCGTCAGAAGCGATTCTAGGATGTGAAAAGAGGCCAGACTGTTAAGTAACAACGCGGTCGATCAGTTAACGAGACGGAAGACGAGCGAGGACACGGTTCACCGCGTCAGACGACCTAAATGTTAATGTACTTCCACGAAATGATTACATTTGTTGACATCACAGAGGTGTTATGTTGAGACTGTACAAACACAAACTAATTATTTGAAGAAAATAAAACCGCACTTGAATCAAGTGGATCAACCACCTGAGTCAAAAAGAGGTAATTATTAAGTATTTAGATTTTATATCTCCATGTATTTTACATTAATTATAAACAGCAGACGAGTGCACGCACACAATCTGAGGCATGTTATTTGTATCCTGACATCATTTAAATAAGTGAACGAAGCAGCAGCAGAACGTTCGAGTCAAAACAAGAATCGCATTTCAGAAACATCAGAACGATTTTTAACAGCTGCTTTTAACTCGTCAAGAGTTGAAATCCACCCCGAGATTCAGGAACGATGACAAACTCGCACCAATGCTTCGATCTCGTAACGTCGTCAGACGCAGATTTGATAGTTTTTAGTTGTTTTATTTCATCTCACAGAATCACAAACGTACAAATTAAACTGCGTGAATATTTCACATGAATTCAGACTGAGTGGAAACAGAAACACCTTCGGACTTGTTAAACAGCCAGTTCTGAGGTGATATATACTGTACACACATATATATATATATATATGTATATATGTGTACTGGACCCATTAGTCAGACCCCCGCTCCCTCCGAATATTTGGCTGTTGCCGTGGTAACGCCTCTGGAGCAGCTCGCAGTGTTTTCCCTGATTCTGCAGATTCGGAGTGAACAAGTGGAGACGAAGGCTGTAAATGAAGCTTTGATCCGACCGCTGTTTTATACTGTCAGAGTGTGTGTGTGTGTGTGTGTGTGTGTGTGTGTGTGTGTGTGTGAGCACTGAGTGGTTGATATGGGGTTGGTTCATTTTGACTGTAATAAAGATGCTTGAATTTACAGATGACGTCTTCCTCTCCTCTCATAATTTCCTTTGTTCCCTCGTTTCCTCTCCTTTCCTTGTTTTACCCTCCTTTCCTTTTATTTCCTTTCCTCTTTTATTTCCTTAAATTTTTTCCTCTCATCTCCTTCTGTTTCCTTTCCTTGCTTCCTTATATTTCCTCTCCTCTCCTTATTTCCACCCTTCTACTTGTTTTTTACTTTCCCTGCTTCCTTTCATCTCTTTTCCTTGTTTCTTTTCCTTGCTTACTTGTAGTTCCTCTCCTTGTTTCCTTCGCTTGCTTTCTTAAATTTCCTCTCCTTTACTCTTCCTCTTCACCTTTTCTCTGAAAAAGGGGGGGGGGGGGGGGTGTTGAAGGCAGTTGGTGTAAATGGCATTTTCATGGCAAACAGCTGGACTGCTTTATTTAAACACACCCGTTGTGGAGGGTGAGAGGGTGAGGGAGGGAGGTAGGGGGGTAGCGTACTGACCTGAGAGTGACACCCAGGGTGGGCGGGGCTTAGCAACTGTTTTACAAGCAGTGTGTCAGCGAGTGTGTTTGGTGATTGTGGTTGTGTAGCAGCTTTGTTTAAAACCTCAGTAGAGGAGACCAACTGAGGAGCAAACGCCCTCCTCCTCCTCCTCCTCCTCCTCCTCCTCCTCCTCCTCCTCCTCCTCCTCCTCCTCCTGCAACCTGAGGGGAGGGGCTGGAGGTGTTTTACTTTTCCCAATATAGATATCACCTTTCTTTAACTAGGACGTTAATGTAAAAAGATTTAGACGTGAGGTCGATGTTTGCAGCCTCGTTGACACCTGATGGTCACATCGGTGGAGGAAACAAACTTCTCAACATTTGAAGGACCAAACAGAAAACAACAAGTCCAAAGACGACAGAATCAACACAATGTTTATTTACAATAATTTAGTGCAACTTTTTGCTAGTTTGCTGAACCCAAGTGACAGTGATCCGTGGTACTAACTCGTTGGTGTAATCAGCTGTTGGTTTTAAGTCTCTGTCTCTTTTATGTTACATTTATTTTTGTTTTGTTTTGAACTATTTGCTGTTTTTGCTTTAAAGTTATTTGTGCTTGTATGTGAGAAACCAGCCCAGCATCATGACAGGTTGTGAAATAGTCACATTTCTTGGGTGCAGGGACATAAATTGTCTGTTGTTGTTTCTATAATGACAATGGAAAGTCAATTAGGATCCTTTTTCGTGGCGGACAGACAAATTAAATGCATCCTCGTGATTAAGCAAGTGACGTGGTTTTTAATATCCAAAAAGAGGACTTTCGTTGGGCGGGAGGTGGATGGGTCCAACAAACGAGACTGTGCTCGACACCGGGCTGTGGTTTTGTTGTGGTTTTGTTGCCTCAACCTAACTTTCGTTTCAGAAAAACATGGACAGTTCATGTCCCTGAACACGGAACCAGATTTTAAATCATAACAGAACCATCCAGGATCAATAAAAGGTTAAATACTTTCTCAAAAAAAAGAGAGAGACCTGATTCAAACGGTACCTGAGCACAGTCGGGTGCCGTGTCGCAGTTTATGGGTCGTCTGGCTGCAGAAGAATAAGCCTCAGTGTTATGGAGGCTGGGGGGGGGGGGGGGGGGGCAGCTGATGGTCAATGTCTTTGTTTGTGTGTGTGTGTGTTTATGGGTTGACAGCTGTAAACTCAGTCTCATGGTGTGAGGGGTCATGAATAGGTGAAGCTCTTGACTCTCTTATGGAGGTTAAAGACCGAGGGTCAGATGATTCCATTTCTTTCTTTCTGCCTCAACTTCAACGGCTTTGGAATTCTTCTTCTCCGAAATGAACAATATATGAAACAATGACATCAGAACATGATATGATTAATTATCCACACCTGCTGAGGTTAAACCAAACTATGAGTTATGATTTCCATCCCAGGAATTAATTATTGTAGAACCACAGAGGATCCTTCCTCATCGTGGACGTGAATTATGAACAGTCTCGTTTCTCCTTCTCAAACTGTCTCATCTGAAGGATTTATAAACGGCCCAAAGAGGTAAAAGTATTTAGTATTAACATAAAAAAACACATATTTAAAACATAATCTACTGCAACAGCAACATGTTTTCTTTATTCGTCTTCTTCTTTCGTAAATTATCTTGTGATATTGTTCCTGTCGCAAAAAAGTCTTTACTTATGGAACCAGTATACTTCTCTATATCTATTTTCTCCTTATTTCAAAGTATTTTGTATTTTTAGAAGACAACTCTCAAACAGCATTTAAAGCATCACGTGGCGCTAAAAAAACAGAGGGAGTAAATTATTTGCGTGTTGTCAGAACTTCGGGGAGGAAACTCCCTCGAGACCCGACGATGTCAAATACTTTAGTGAAAGTTGTTCAGCTTCCTGTTGGAGCTGATGCAGATCCTCCTTTACTCTCCTCTAAAAACTCTTCTGTATTTCACCCTTCCTCCTCCTCCTCCTCTTCTTCCTCCTCCTCCTGCAAGCCTTTTTTTTTACTCCCTGAAAAGGCTGCTCTGGCTTTTGTTTTCCTGAAAAGGAAACAGGGTCGCCCCCCCCCCACCTTTTTTTTTTTTTTTGTACCCCTCTCCTCCCTCTTTTCCGAACAAGTTGAAATGGAACCATCCCTCCCGGGGGGGGGGGTGGGGGGGTTGAGGAGGTGGGGTGAGGGTGTGGAGGTGGTTGTAGGGGACATAAATCAAGTGGGGAAACCACAGAGCTTTCACTCCGGGGCGGGTCGGGAGGGGTCGACAGGCGGTTCAGAAGGCTTTAAGCTGAGGAAGACCAGGCAGAGGGGAGGCAACAGGGGGAATATGGGGGAGTTAAAGGGAGGAGGAGGGGGGGGGGGGGTCACAGAAGGTGCCAGGTCATAGGTCACGCATACCAGGATGATGGCTTTCAAGAGTGTACTTAGAAGGGGACATGTATGAATGCATCGCTGCTGCAGCCCCCCTGACACCTGAAGCCACGAGTGCAGTTCACACTTTTCTACCACGGCTTTAACCCGGTTAGGACGCACTGTACAAACCCGCTGTGTTACCTGTGGAATAATACTTTAAACACAATAGAAAGTGTACTGACATGTGATTAAATGGCTGGTTGCCCCATTGTAGTTTTCCATTGTACACCAACAGATGGCCGAGCTCCAGGAAGCCAAGTGGACAAACGGCTTCATTGGATTTGGCAAATTTATTTGAACTGCAAATAAATCAGAACTTAACTTGAACCAAACGACCTGACTTAATAAGATTAAGATTAAAAATGAAACACTTTTAGCTACTAACCCGAATTTTTAGCTTACTGGACCACCAGCTAAACAGGAACATATTGTAGCTGTTAAACTACAACTTTGGTTTTGTTTAAATTAAAGTGTTGGCTAAAGGAAACCAAACTGCATTAGCTAACGAACTGGACCACCAGACAGGAACAACATGTCAGCGTTTTAAACTAAAACTTTGGTTATGTTTAAATTTTAGCTGCTAAAATGAAGCTGTTGGCCGAAGGAAACCAAACTAATTTAGCTACTAAACCTTTGGTGTCCTTTGCGTCTTGGTGTTAATTATATTACTCAGTTATCTTGGAAAGTTTAGTTGTTGTTTTGACATCATTGTATCTTCTCCCAAAGGCTTGAAAAAAATACATAAACATTATCAATACCAATTACTAATATTAAAAAAGTCTAGGTGAGATAATTCTGTGTCTTTCCGTGGCACATGATCTATCATTCTTATTTAGTTTTTTGAAACTTGAACTGAAAGCAACTAGTTTTTCTGTGCTGCTAGATCTGGAACAGAAGCTCAACTACCTTAAAGATGTTCCATGTGGTTGCATGAAGCACTTTTCATCTCAATGAACGTATTTGTTTTCCGTCACGCTCGGAAAACAAAGAAATACGAGAGAAGCTTGTGATATTCTGTGTGCAGTGAGGTGTACGATGTCCCACAGTGAATCAGAGAGGATGCTGAGGTTCCTCTGCAGCTTTACAGACAGAACATTGAACGACTGCTGCTCATCATTTATAAACCGTCTCTCCCTCCTTCTCCTCCCTCCTTCTCCTCCCTCCTCCCGTTCCTCTCCTCTTCTGTTTCTCAGGTTCATCAACGCGAGACGGCGGATCGTTCAGCCCATGATCGACCAGTCCAACAGAGCAGGCAAGTTCTATACTTGTTTTTATATCTACTCTCCGGTCCAGATCTGCATCCAGCTTCATATATCAACATCTAGACCTGATAGTAATAAGGTGTAATTCTGATGCTTTGCTTTGGATGATAAAATCTCATATTCTTTCCAACAATTGGAATCGATTAAATAATGAGAACCTATTATTTCTCTCTATTTAAGTCTATGAGAAAATGACTCTACTTCTCTCTTGATTTATTCCCTCAGTAAACATTGTAAACATGAGTTTATGGTCTCAAGCTCTAGTTTCAACTCTTCTTCAACACAGCATGATGTTCATTTAGTAAACGATGGTCCATTTAGAGTCAAACAGACCATAAAGCAGGGGATGCTTTAGGGCGGGGCTACCTTGTGATTGACGGATCGGCACCAGAGCCGTAAACAGCATCTTTACGTCACTCCTCCTCAGTCCATATATGGTTCAGTGGTTTGCAAAAAAGCCAAGACGGCGACGGCCAAACTCGAGGCTTCAAAACATCCGTCCACAAACCAACGGGTGACGTCACGATGACTACGTCCACTTCTTGTACACGGTCTGTGGATGAGAACATGACGCAGATATCAGAAACCTGGATAAGGACTCTACGCTTCTGTTGGATGAATTCAGATACAAACATTGATGTTTATCCAAACTTGTGAAAGCAGAATTTGATGTCTTCATGTGCAAACCGGGACACTCCAAACACCTGATCATAACTGGAGTACTAATTGCATGTAAACACACTCCTGCAGCCTGAATTTGAGCAGCAAGACGCACTAAAAAAGCCTCACTGGTGAACTCCCCCCCCCCCCCCCCCCCCCCCAAGCTCACTGTGTCTTTTGCTCTCTTGGCTCTTCGGTGTGTTAAAGCGAAACAGAGAAGCTTAAACTCCAGGATTGAATGGCCTCTAAACCCCAGCAGGATTAGCTCCAGACAAAGACGCTAATCGCTTTGACTGACCACTCCATTGAACATTTTAACCTGGGATTAAAACAAATAGGAGCCTGGCTAAAGCGGGGCTAAAGTACCGCTAGCCTTTTGGCCCCTAAGCTTTGTTAGCATTTACCCCGCAGCTGACTTCCACACAAAAGCGTCGATACACTGCTGAATGAGGGCGATGAGAAACTGTTAAAGACCTGGATCCTGGGAATGTGACTATGTAGATTGAAAAAAAAACGTCCCTCACTTCCTCCTTTAGGATGAAACTTTATGGATCTAATTTCCCCCGCGAGGATGAATCCGTTTCATTTGAACTCATCTCATCACTGATTAATGACCGCCTCCCTCCTCCTCCTCTCCTCCCTCCAAAGATCAGATGCAAGATGAAAAAGAGGAAAATAAACTGCAGCATAAACAAGTTTAGAGAAAACAGAAGAGATTTTATGCTGAAATTTAATACAGAACAAATATAAGACATCATGACCTACAGCACTATAAAGGGACAATCGGTAAAAACTGTTAAATCTGCAGCATGTTTTGACTTACTGTTTGTCTATTGGTTCATTTCAACCAACACAAGACCAACAAACACCAACGTGTTAGTCCGTCTCTCAGTACTTTGACTTCCTGTCTGTGGCTCTCAGCTCCGAGCCCTTTGGTTCCTACTGAAGACGTAAATATTTAAAAACGCAAATATATAGTTTCTTTTTTTTTAAGTCAGTAATTTCTTAAAGCAGCTGGTCATTGTTTCTAATCAAACAAACTGGAGGAAATAGAGCATTTGTTGGGGTCTATTTTCAGCGGCGGATTAATCCACATTTGGTGCTCTAGTGAGTGTTTGTGGCAGTAGGACGTTGTGTGTGTGTGTGTGTGTGTGTGTGTGTATGTGTGTGTGTGTGTGTGTATGTGTGTGTGTGTGATTGAGTTAAAATAAACTACAGTGTGTGTGTGTGTGTGATTGAGTTAAAATAAACTACAGTGTGTGTGTGTGTTCATGGTGATGAAGGAACAACAGTGAGGCTCAGCGATGTGTTTTTAATGGCGCTCTGTGGCTGAGAGGAAGAAGTTACACCAGGCTTTGACACACACACACACACACACACAACACTTGTTTGTAGATTCATTGTTGGTTTTGGTCTTTTCATGGATTTGATGACAATAAGAAAAGCATCCCCAGACTTCTGCTTTCTGTAGTTTCTTGCCTTCTCCCTCCTTTCATTCATCTGATGAATGAAACCAACGGGTGACTTCACAGTGACCACGTTCATTTCTTATATAGAGTCTATAGGTCAGGGGTCACCAAAGCCATCGTTGTTCATCCTCTGGGGAGCAGGAATAGCCACAGTTAACTTAAATGTGACCAGTCGTTGTTGAGATTTCTCCGTCTGTACCAAAGTGTTTTAATCTCTCTCCGTGAAGGAGATAGTTATGTGATAGACGGCAGCTGTCAGGCCGTCCTTAGCCTCACAGTGTGAGTGTGAGAGTGATGTCATCACTGTGGGACAGCAGGCAGCAAGATAATTAAAAAGATTAATCCCCCCCCCCCTCTTGTCCACAGTGGGCCATGCAGGACCGTACGGCCCAGATGGTCAGCCAATGGGAGGCTTCGTTATGGACGGGCAGACACACATGGGAATCAGACCACCTGGTAAACACACACACACACACACACACACACACACACACACACACACACACACACACACCTCATACCTTATGTTGTGGTGGACTGTTGAGATGCAGTTGTAAACTGTGTGCATTTTAATATTTCTTAATTTCAAAGGTATTTAACTGAATTATTGAAATACTGCATTACATCAACATTAACAAAAAAAGAGTTTAAAGCTGCACTAGCAAATGGAAAAAGAAAAACCTTCTATTGATGTGTTTTTACCACCGAAGGAAGTATTCAGATCATTTACTTCAGTAAAATTACTAATACCACACGGTGAACATACTCCACTACAAGTGAAAGTCCTACATTCACCTTACTTAAGTAAAGGTATGTTAGTATTGTCGGCAAAATGTACTTAAAGTACAATATTTACCTCTGAGATGCAGTAGAACTATAAAGTACTATTAAAGGGAAATACGCAAGTAAAGTACAAATACCTTGTATTTTGACTTGATTTGACAGTTGAAATGTTTTGACATTACTGTCGAAACTCTCTTTGGATACAGATCTTCATGGTTCAACTGTGTGTGTGTCTGTGTTTGTCCTGCAGGTCCTCTAGGTGGTGTGGGGATGGGCGTGGAGGGACAGTGGCACTACATGTAGCACCACCACCAGCACGCTGCAGCCAGAGGACACGCCCAGTGTCCCGCGAAACCACCGTGAGTGAGACGAGTGTTTTAAAGGGTCCAGGTCCCCCACATCACAATTTATATTTTTCCAGAATAATCTCAGCATCTGTCTGCGTCTCCGATACAATACAACGGATGTGTTTTGTGGTGCTCATAGCGTTTAAAAAAGAAAGAAATTCCCCCTTTAACCAGGATAATCCACAGAACGCACCATGAGCTGGTTTATTGGAACTTTCTTCTGTGTGGTTTACGTCAACTCGCTTCCCTTCTTCTCAGACTCATAACTCTTTCCATTGACAGTGATACCTCTGATATCATGGCCTAAAGAATTCACATTAAATATACTATTGTGATATTTCAATACGATTTTTTTCCATTTAATCTCCATTTAATCCACGTGTATTAAATGGAGAAAAACTGCAATACAGCATGTTGAATGTCGCCACAGACAATTATTGGACCCTTTAGTGGCAGTTCTGGAGCTTTCGATCACATCACACGATCTCTCTCAGTCGTATTCAAATGTCTATCTTTCTATTTATTTTATTACTTCTCGTCCATGTTGGCTCAAAGGAACAACAATAGGCCGACTTGGAGGCAGAGCGGCTCCTCCTCGCTAATTAAAGCCATTTCCATCTGATTTAAAGGTCAATTAATCCTCTGAGATCCTCTCTACATTCGGTCTAACGAACTGATCATTAGCGAGAGACGCAGAACTCTCTCATCTCTTTATTTGATTACACGGAGTCCAATTACTCCGTAAGCAGTTTTCATTATTAAGCTGGAGTTGAGGAGGGAGGGAGGGGGGGGGGGGGCAGTGAAGGCAGCAAAGGGAGGAGAGATTAAGAGGATGTTAATGTCTAGAGAGGAAGTGTAGAGGAGTTCGAGATTGAGGGGGGGGGGGGGGTTCCCTAAAATGTGGTCAGTCAGACGGCAACATCACTCAGACCGAAGACAATTAAAGAGAGTTTCTTTCTTCCCTCTGCCATTATTGAGCTTATGGCTCCCGGGAAACAATACACCTGTCAGCTGGGATCCAATGCAGCCATGCATGCAGCCGACACACACACACACACACACACACACGCACACACAGACGAGGAAATGACCACTCCACATCCATTTGGCCTCCTTTTTTTCTCATTTGCTTCTTCTGGAAAATGATTCCAAACTGGATCCTAAGACTTTGACTCCCTTTGAACACATTTTAGTAGATTTCCCTCAGGATCCATGAAGCTCCATCTTCTCTTATTATGTTACGACATTGCGGATCAATGTTTCTGTACCTGATCCAGGCGGGACCTGGACCTCACGGTGACTTACATCGATTAAGACGTTGCTATTTTCTCTCACCGAAAGATCCTATTTCAGATTTCCTTTTGCCGTCCAACACAAGTCCAACACAAGTCTTCATGTTCAGTTGTTTCGTTTTGAGTTGACTTCCTGTTGCCATCTGTTTTCTCTGCAGGACTCCATCAGCCGGTCTGCAGACCTCCTCGGCAGGCCTCGGAGCAGGACCCCGTCCTCCCCTCAGCCCCTCCCCTCTGGGCATCTACCTGGCCTGATAAGGAAAACACCTGATGGCCGCCGGAGACACCATGTGGTTTACAATCCAACACAAACACAAAGACACCGCGGGGACAGATGGAGATCCTGGAAGGAATAATTAACAGCTGTGTTTCCTCAATGATGACACTTTGGGAGGACTTTTTTTACCTGGATTTGATGGTTTCCTGTGATGTCAGCAGCCCAGAGTGTCCTCCAACAGATTTAAACCTTCTCTCTCCTCTCTGGACTACAACTACAGAAGCCTCAAGTGGACATTTTGACACCAGCAGAGCTTCCCTCCCCTCCTCTCCAGCAGTTGAACTCATATCGACGCGAAGCTGATGTCTGTATTTCTCGAGGCGTTCTTTTGAAACGCGACAGCAAACCATTCTCTGAAGAGGCTGAAGCTCTTAAAAGATGGACGGCAGTGGTCACATGACCGGGCGCTGTTTACCGAGGACTCTCAGAGGACGAGAGACAAGTCGTTACAAGTGCTCTGCTGCCTTTCTTTTGTTGTTTTTTTTGCATAATATACTGTTTTAAAGGAAAGGACTTGTACTGTTTCACGTTTCACACTGTGTGTGTTTGTCTTTTTTTCATAGACTTCTATCTTCCCTCGAGTCCCACAAACCCTTGAGTTCCAAAATAATAAAACAAAAGTGACGCAAATTTGTTCCTCGATTCGTGGAAGTATTTCGTTATTGACGCCCGGAGGCTCTCGTGGTGCCGTCGGAGGGAGTGAGGTGTGTAGAAACACAGCAGAAGAACAAACCTACCTGTGTATCTCCAGGGTTCCTCCTCCACATTTCAGGGGAAGAGATTCTTACTTTTTACCCGACAACATTTATTTGACAGCTGGAGTGACTGGAGACAAATATTTTATATTAAAAACATAATCCAATATCCTCTTTCAGTGACGCTTTATTTTACGGGTGTTTTACTTTTCTAATCATTTTCTAAATAATTACCCGGAAAGAAGCTGGTGTGTGACTATTATTATTACAACATCTCCTGGAAACGGTCAAATTATTTGATCTGAAATGCGGAGATTGTGTGCTCGGTACTTTTTGGTAAACACTTGATCTTAACAAGCAAATATTCAGTTGAACACGCAAACTAAAGTCGCTGATAGACTCGTGCAGCCTTTTGAGCGTTAGACGATGAAGATGAAGATGAAGTGAAGATCCAGAAAGAATAATTTGTGCTTCGAGGTTTTCAGGTTGGGCTCGTGAACTTCCCAATCTTTGGTGGACACATTTTTAGATATTTTTGGCTGCTTATAAACACCACCAAACTCTTCTGCTCAACCTATAAACACTTTCTCCTTTTCCCGATGAATTAGTACCAAACTATAAACTGCAGCCGGCTTCAATGTCCGAAGAAATGTCAACATAAAGCGTGACATCTTTACTTCTATAACTCCTTCTTTCCTTTCTACTTCTCTGTCTCCTTGTTTCTGTCCCTTCTTTAACCTTTAACCTTTTCCTTTGATCTGGACACTTATAAATAAATCTGACAACAGAGCTGAACTCTATCTTCACATTACAAAAGTACTGTGGATACTTGAGTATATTATGCTGCTAATCCTTGTTTCCTTTACTTCATTTTTACTTCTAAATGAGTATTTTTTCTGCTACTTTAATGAACATATATTCTTCCAGGGTTCAGGCGCGAGTAGAACACTTTTAATCTATGAATATGAAACTATTAGTCACCATTTCATTTATTTTCCATTCCTGAGTGCCAACATGGCAACTCTGTTAAATCCACCTTAAATCAACACACTGGGGAGCCGGTGGACTCTTTGAGTGGGGAGAAGGCCAAAAGACCTTCAGCAGGAACTGAGGGTGGGGGGGGGGGGGAACTAAAATTACAACTTCAACTTCATGTGTAATTTTTTGAGAGTCACTCTGGCTTGAAGAGGAAAACAGCAGCCGGCTCGCTCGGCCTTTTCTGGCACATTCAGCCTGAACATAATCCCACAGAACAGTCGCTTCACACAGCGTACATGTGCAGACCTGAGGGAGCTTTTCTAGCCTTTAGTCCGGCAGAAGCCGCACATTCTGTTGCAACTCTTCCTCAGGAATTTGACTGAGGAGCAGGAGGAGCAGGAGGAGGAGGAGGAGGAGAGAAAAAAAGGCGATTTACGTAAATCTGCTCCAAACTCTTAAATGGAGAGATTAGTTCCCCCTCACGCTCCAGTTGGCCCCCTCAATGGAGGTGCTCTCCCAATCCGCTGGGAGTTTCCTAGATACACCTCATTTCAAAGCTGGCGGCCACAAAAGAGATAATTTATCTTCCTCTTAAAATCAATTACTAATTTGGAGCAGGGGGTTGAGGAGAGTGCGGGCATTCAGCCGGCTGCAGGAATCAGAACTAGTTCTGTTGAGTTTAACGGTATTTTCTGATATTTATTTTGAACTGGAGGTTATTTTCGAAGCAGAAAACAACATGTGTGTCCTCGGTGCTGCTCTTGTCCCTCTGCTCCTCTCTGAGCTGACTGACAGGCGGCAGCTTCAACTCCCAATGTTTCACTGCCCTCTTTAGGGGATTGTGGAAACTGCCTTCATCTCCATTTTATTTTAAATTTGTTTTAATTTAAAAGCTAAACGTGCGATTAGCTAGGCAGCTTGAGAAAGAATAAAAAATTAAAAAGATGAGACGTCATGTTGAGCTGAAGACGGTCTCTGGAGACGGTGACGATAAACAGGAATATCGTAATGTGAGAAAGTTTGTAAACTGATGTGATTTCCCACAAATCACTCTGGCAGTGAACTGCAGGCAGGTCATTTATTACAGTTATTTATATTAGATAAACACATAAGACATGGGAAAAGGTTATTTACGAAGAATATTTTGATAACTTTTCAGCCTTCAGTATCTGTCTAATGGGGTCAAAGTTCATGTTGTGCCTACTGATAATAAAATAAACCGATTTATTATAAAGGTCGTCAGTTACTGACTGACATATAACAAACTTCATCTGCAGCTATTTTGACGATTTAGGTCATTTTTCCTTCTTCTGTATGTGAAGATTTGCTGTTCTTCTCTTTTTAATAATGTTAGAAAATGTTAATGTGTTATTAATAATGTTGCGGTTTAGACAAAACAAACATTGTGAAGTTGTCACTTTGAGCTCTGAGTTATTGTGACGGCGTTTCTCGCTTTTTTCACTATTTTCACAAACCAAATAATCGATTAATGGAGAAAATAATCAGATTAATCCATCGTGAAAATAATCATTAGTTAATATTTCAAAATGAGCTCCACCTCAACTAACTACAATACGAGGAGTGATAATAATCTAATGATATAATACATAATAACATAACTGTCACAGGGACATTTTAATACTTTTTAATCAGTTGTTCCTGGTTGTACTTGCATACTTTTACTTAAGTAACATCTTTAATGCAGGACTTTTACTTTTTACAGTGTGGTATCAGTACTTTTACTTTAGTGTCTGAATACTTCCTCCACCTCCGCTGTAAGGTCACCGTTTACTTTTATGTGAATGTCTGAAATCTGAGTGTTGATGTAGAGTCTATAAAGTTCCCTCAACAGAACAAAATGTCTCATTTCTGCTAACAATCCCACAATCCAATGCGTCGAGTCTTTCATGTCGCTATCGGTTGAGCAACAGCAGACTTCTGAGTATATTTGGTCGGTGAGTGTAACACACGAGTCCTTCTAACAGAACGTTGTAAATACGAATGCATAATAAGGATGAGTTGTGCAAAGTGTGAAGATGTTTACGTGTTTATTTTGAAGCCACTGATGACGCTTGGCTGGTGATGTGGAGCCATACACATATTATCGTCATATTCCAGAATAGCACTCTGAATGGTCCCATGTTGCATGAGTGCTTTTACTGTTGATACTTTAGCTTCCAACACTTCTAGTAAATGGAGTATTTTTGCAATGTGGCATTGCTATACTTTAACTCAAAACATCTCAGTACTTCCTCCAGCACAGTTCACAGGCCAAAGTAGAACAAACCGTGATGAGTAAACTCAGCTTCGTCTGTTAAATTGGTGGAGTTCTCCTTTAACTTTGTCATCCAAAAGTCAAACGTCTAGTGGATGATTTTGTGAAACAGCCGCTGACATTTTCTACTCTCTGGATTCAATTAAATCTTGACTGTCGAATAATCGAAAAAAAGAATCCGCAGCCAGTATGAAGACGCGTCCTGGCTGCAGATTCCCTGGGAAACCCCTGATATTTCATGTTGAATAGTGCGAGTTGTGCGCAGGGGAGTCAGTCAGTTTCTCCGTACGGGTGTTTGTAATCTGTGTGTCTGTGTGTGTATTCTCTCAGCAGGAAAGAATGCAGCAGAGACGTTCAGATGGAGATGAATTGGTCCCGAGGAGCTCCTGTGGGCTCTGGTGCCCAGGAGATGACCCTCTCTGGCTGCAGGCAGCGAGCCCACAGAGGTAACCAGGTTTATCTAAACAAACTCCTAATGTGGACTCGAGTCACAAACATTGGGTCGAGCAGACCCCGAAAATTCCGAGGAGACATTAATCCGCCTCCTCCAGGTCTGGACCTGTGACCTGTCGGTCCATCAATACTCTGCTTTAAAACAACAGGCGCCATGAGCTCACCGGCCTCCTCCTGAAACCCTCTCTGTTCGTCCTCCAGGTCCGTGGGATCCGGGGGAGCTGAACACAAAGTTGGATAATTTATTGCCTTTAATTAAATGCTTGCTTCGGGAGGGATTAAATGTGTTTCGCCATGTGCGGGGCAAAAGGGGGAAGGTATTCAGTGTCGGACAGAGGATCCAGAGACTCGGGGAGGGGAGGATCATGGTTACCTTGCGGGAGGAAGTGGAGGAGGTAAGGTGGGGGAGACGAGGAAGGGGGAGGAAGGGAGGGAAGGGTCAGTTTACCTCGACGGGAGACTTCGACCTGGTGGACAGGAAGTCGACCTCGTTCATGAAAGACTATCGTCATCTGTTCACCTGAACATGCAGGTCATTTAAAGACTCAGGGCCTGTTGTCTTCAGGTTATTATTATTATTAGTAGTAGTAGTAGTAGTAGTAGTAGTAGTAGTAGTAATATTTTGTTGTTCCTCATGTAGATGTTTTCCATATTAGCATAAAACTATAATATGGTCTAAAAACTGATTTAAAAATAAACTAGTTACATAAAAAGCTGAATAAGAATAAATATATAAAACTAATACCATAAAAATAGAATTGCATAAAGAAATAAAATTAAGGGCATTAAAAAAAAAGAAAATTAGTTGAATAAATGAAATAAAAATGTAAACGCCAGAAATTGAATTTTCTCTAGATTTTTTCAGTTTTCATACAAAGAATAGAAGTTAAAAATACAGACATATGAAAGGTGAACACAATAGGTCCCTCCATCAGCTGTTCCGGAGCTTTCGGTCGTATTAAAAGATCTTTAAGGCGGATGGAGTTTTCTACCATCATTTCATGACAACTGAGCAACGCTGTGGACGAACGTCTGGTGGACCAAAAAATACAGAAATACAGAATCAGATCAAATATAAGGAAAGATTCTTGATGATTCCAGATGTGTTGATGTTGAATGTTTGTGATGAACTGAAGGATGAAATGTTCCTTCATGTGTTGATAAAATCCTCCTACTTCTTCAGATTAATAAACTCTTTAAAAAGACTCTTGGATCAGCTGGAAGATGCTTCATAACAAAGCTGAAAACAGGTTGTTTGTTCTTTCTAGAGATACGAGGTTCTCACAGGACAGAGACGCTACAAACACGTGATGATCTTATAGAATATGATGCATTGATGAAGATTAAACTAGACAACAGGATATAAAGGAGATAAAATACAACATACACATTAATGCAGCAGTGATATTAATCCAGAAACATCAGATATAATAGTCAAACACTAATGGGAACATTTTACTGCACAATAAGTACTTTTACTTTTCATACTTTAAGTAATCTGCTGATAATAGTTACCTACTTTAACTTAAGTAAGTTAAGTTTTTCAGTGTGGTATTAGTACTTTTAATGAAGTAAAGGATCTGAATATTTCCTCCAAATTGAAATCCATTATGTCACAGCAAAACGTAAAGAGGCAGTCGGACATCAAACTGATTGAAGGTCTCAGTGAAAGCACTGTTTGAAAGTCTTCATCCATTTCACCAACGATTCTTCATGTTCTCCTGACGGCAGGTCTGAGGTCAGATTCATTTCTCCTGCCCAGAGGACGGACTAATGACTCACAGCGACATGTAATCTGTGGCTGTGAGGAAAGTGTGTATCAATCAGGTTAATGAGAGCGTTCGCCTGCAGCAGCTCACACACTCACCGTCAGATTCACTTCAATTAGCTTAGCTCGTTAGTGGGAGGGGGGGCGTGGCCTAAACAGATTTAATTTTTCAACAAACACCGAATCCGACATCAAGACGCCAAGCTGAGGAAGTGTGAGGCCTTCTGAGCGGTAATCAGTGGTGGAAGAAGTATTACGATCCTTTACTGATGTAAAAGTACTGCATTCAAAACCGTACTTAAGTAAAAGTATACTTTCAGCTTTGTGACGATGCATTCTCCAGCTCACCCAAGAGGCTTTCTAGGTAGTTTATTCAGCTTGAGAAGAAATTTCCTCGACACATAAAGAAACTCTTCAGTTTATTACAAACATTCAACACATCTGGAGATACGCAGATGAAGAATTATAATCTGAACCAGCAGTTTAATGACAAAATGTCCTCATATGAAGGTTTGAACTCAGAGAGGGTTTTGTGTGTTTGTGTGTTTTTGGGGGTGGAGGAGGTTGGACGTGACCTTGGTTGATGACATCATGTTAGCAGTGAGTGTGTGTGTGTGTGTGTGTGTGTGTGTGTGTGTGTGGATGAGGGGGGGGTTCGTGTTTTCAGTAACCCTTCCTCTGTGCGTGACGATCCATCACGGCAGCAGAGCGTGGAGCAACAGGAGCTCACATAAACACCGTGACTGCTGTGATTTTTATTTATTTTTTTCAGATGTTTGTGTGCAGTTGCTTTTATTCAACACAGAGCTCCAGTTGAGGCTGTTATTGGGTTATTTTCAGGATCAAAATTCTTCTCTGAACAATGTGCATTGTCTCTGTCGAATAAGCAGCGGTGGAATGTAACTAAGAACATTTACTCAAATGCTGCACTAAAGCACACATTTGTGGTACTTGTACTTTACTTGGGTATTTCTTTTCATGGCACTTTGTACTTCTACTCCGCTTTGTCTGACAGCTTTAGTTACTTTACAGATTAAAAATATATGAAAAAATATAAGTACAGCTGTCATTATTAGTCCATATTAGTTGACTGACAGGCAACTTTTTTGATGGCGTAAGTCATTTTCCATGTAAACTGAACTGTTTACCTCGTTAAGAATGTAATAAGTACTTGTGTACAAATTTGAGGCATTAGTTTTTTCTTTTCGTGCCAATTTCTATTTCTTCTTCACCACATTTCTGATTGTTGTTATAAATGACAGTGTATACAAAGTACAGCTCAAACAATTAGTATATTCAGCAATTTTTCGATTGGAAGAAAATAAAACAAGTAGTTTGTCATGTAAAAATATTTAGTGGTTTCAGCTTCACAAATGGGAAGATTTTCCATTTTTCCTTTTAACATTTTTTAATAATTTAATAATTCCTAAAACAACCAACGGTCCTTTAATTAAGTCACATTGAATTTCAAAGCAGATTCTCTCAAAGTGCTGCTGCCTCCAATCGTTGAGCTGAACTGGACTTTTCTTAAGATGACAAAATGTCAGACTGTTCCTTTAAACAACAAAAGGTGCAAATACTTATAATTCAACTTGTGAGTGTAGATAAACTTCATTTAAACCAAGCTGAGAATGACCCTTTCAATAAACTGTCCTTCATCTGTCTTCAGAGTCCAAGAAGTTAATTTCCATGAATGTTTTACTTCCCCCCCGTGGCCTCACATATTCCCCCTCCCACCTCGTCAACTTTTACACAAGTCTGTCTATAAAAAGTGCAGCCGAAGAAGGATCCGGCGTCGTAGAGTTTTCTGCTGCGGCAGAAATCTCCCTCAATCGGTTTGAACGTCTCGACTCGGGTCAAGACTGAAGCCCGTTATGGAGAAGGCGGAGTAGCGTCAGGGTTTCGTTCTCCCAGCAGTCCAGTAAAGCTCGTCCATAAATCCAACCAACGCTCGCTGTTTGGAGCGGCGAAGGGGAGTTCTCTGGACTCCAGGGAACGAAGGGGAGAATGAGACCAGCGCTGTTATACAGACGTTAAACATTTTGGCTTGAAGCAGACCGAAGCTGACACATAGTATTGTCATCGGGCGAAGAGTGAAGTTTTTTGGAGGATTGGTTTCATTGCTCTATTGTGTGTTCGGATTCTGAGAAAAGCTGTTTGTCAGCGGCCCGGCCTGCCGACAGCTCAGACTGCTGCAGCCACAGTCTGCAAATGAAAAGCATTCCTGCGGGTGTCTTTCAGATTTTGGAAAGAAAACAGAGCAGCTTGATCAAATGTTCAAACGCAATTAGCTCAAGAAATATATATATATATATTCTGCTTGCAAGATCCTTTGTGTCCTCTTCTTCGTTGTTTCATCAGATGTGCGTCTTGTTCCGTCTGATCTCGGAGCCCATTAGAGAGCAGCTGTGGCTCTCTGTGCCCAGCGATGACAGAGCCAGTTCATGTGAAACTCCACCACTTCTCACCACAACAAGGTGATTCTCCAGTCGCCTCAGAGGGAGTTACAGGCTTTAGAGCTCTCTGGCACCTCAGGACTCAGTTCATGCCTCTAACCGGTGTGAACGACGGGCGGCCAAAGTGTACTTTGTTTTTTTTTTGCCACACTACTAGCAGGGTTTCTAGGGATGGCATGTTGATTGGTCGGTCAGTCGTCCACGTCAGGCTGACTTCATCCAGCGTTCGTAGCTGCAAAAACAATTATGCGCTGTAATTTGTACGTCTCCCACAAACTCAAATGGAATATAATCCACGTGATAATGGACCGTAAAGGGTGTGAAGGAGGGGTGTTTCCAGTCTTTCACCCAGTGGACCGCTGTTCTTTCCCCGTGTGACACGAGAAGTCAACGTTGATTTATTTGTCACGTCACTTCCGTCGTTATTTTAAACCAAATGACGATCTTTTCCTCGATATAACGAAGTAGCTTTGCTGCCTAAACCTAACTGAGTTTCCTGTGAAGATGGAAGCTTATTTTAAAAAGAGCGTATGCGTGTAACGAGCGGAAATTGACACACGTTGCTGCCTTTCATAGAAAAACGCACGAAGAACTTTTCGTAGGATGTCGTACAAACCGTTGTGTGAGGATACGTTGAAAGCCCGCGCAGGACGTGAGGAAGGGGAGGTGGATGGGTCAAACAAAAAAAAACTGTCTTTTACCCACGAGACAGCTTTTCGTTCCCCGAAGTCAACGTTGGTTTATTTGTTATGCCAGAAACGTCACTTCCGTAGTTATTTTTAACCCAAACCACAATCTTTTCCTAAACCTAACCAAGTATCTCACTATGTGCCGCTAGCATCACGGGCGGCGCTATTAAGAGGCTAGTGGAGGTTAGCTCAACCAAAATGCTCGTAAAAATATAATGTTGAAGCTTTGTTTAAACTCGTATACTTATTTTATTTTTTATTGCCAGGTTACTTTGGTTGACAATGAGAGAAAATGAGCGAGTAAAGCAGAGACAGAAGCCTCTTAATTAGCGTTATAAGCATTATTGTTATAATACAGTTTGGTATTTTCCATGAAAAATAGTGAGATACAGTTGAAAGCTTTGGAAAACGCTGGTGGACTCCACCACTAACAATAGTTAAACGTGTTGAAAAAAGTGGTTTAATGTCGTAAAAATCTGGAGGATTATATAACTTTATTCTCAGAGGAGGCAGATTTAGAGACTCGTATGCTTCATATTGGAGGGCAGTGATTGTTCTGGAGGCCTGCAATGTGTTCTCGTAACACGTTTCAATTTCCCGCTCTCGTCACATGCAGACTGTCTTTTCAAAATAAACTTTCGTCTTTACAGGAAACAAATTGGTTAGAATGAGGCAGCAAAACTACTTGGTTATATTCAGGACAAGATCGTCGTTTGGGTTAAAATAACGACGGAAGTGCAAAAGTTATGAGACAAATGAATCAGCGGTCTTCTGATGTAAAAAGGTCGCCGCTTGATGGACCCATCCAGCTCTGTGTGTGGCTTCTTCATGATTACTTGGATAACATCCGAAATAATTCCCTTGGATGTCTATGAATTACGACCCATTATTTGGACGAGAACAGCCTGTTCGGAGGGAGGAACTTGTTTCTTTAGGTGTATCCTGTTTTCTCATCAGAAATCTGCCCCTTTTGCTGTGACCTCACAACACGAATGAACCCCTAAACTTAAAACTTAAAAACGTTTCCTCTTCGGCCCCCTCACACGGTCTGCGTGTTCCTCTGCTCCCACTCTTTGTACTCCTCTCAAAAACAAAGAGCTGGGACACCATCTGACATAAATTACAATGGGCCAGTCAGTGGCAATAAACGCAGCATTAAGCTCGGCCCAAACACACACGCAGGCCTGCACGCTGAAGCGGGCACTTTGTGGGCGACGTCTTGGGCGCCTTTCAGATGGATGTGACGGAGCCACTTATCGTGGAGTTTATAGGCCGGTAATGAAACAGTAACCGGAGTCGTTTGCACGCATTAAAGTGGGTGTTGAAGTGGAAATGTGCAGGGAGGCTCGTGGAGCATTAGACTTGAAGTGCGGCGAGCTGTAAACCGTGTACTCTGGACTCTCGACGGGAATTCTTTTTTAAGCTTGCGATAGAGGAAATGTTGCCCATCTGCGTCTGTTAACCGGCTGCAGCTCAAAGGGAAGACACTGGATGCATGACGTCATGTCTGCCTGACTTTACTTCAGTCTGCAGACCTCGTCCAGTTTCACTTTTCAAAACCCTTGTCCTCTTAACTGAGCCACATCTGCACTGTTTTAGACACCCCATCTTGTCCATATCTTTAAGCTCTGGTGTCGTTTTTATTAACTCTATTTAAGGAAAACTATACGTTTAAATGCCCCAAAGCAGATATTTTTTCCAGCACATTCAAAGGAAACTAGTCTGATACGAAAGTTTCCACTGAATTGTCTTGTTCTTGCCTTATTCTCAGCTAAATCGTTCCCATTGTGTGTCTGTCAGTAACAAAAGGCTAAAACACATTGAGTTTCTTGGAGGCTGAAAAAAAACAAAATCTTTCCAGAGAGAAAGAAAAACAAACAGCTTCCCAGAGTCAATCAGCTCTCCCGGACAGGTTTGACCTTGGATACGTGGAACGTGGGATGGATGCGCATGGCTCTGGGGAGCTTGAGCATTACTGCCGCCGGGTTGATGATCCTCTCAATCTCGAAAGGCCCGATGAATCTTGGGCCCAGCTTCTTGGACTCCACCCGCAAGGGTAGGTCCCGGGTTGACAACCACACCCTCTGACCCACCTGGTAGATGGGGGCTGGAGTGCGGTGTCGGTTAGCCGCTGTTGCATAGCGGTCAGCAGACCGGAGCAGGGTTGCTCGGGCCCTTGCCCAGGTCTGGCGGCAGCGGTGGATGAATGTCTGGACAGAAGGGAAGGAAAGCTCCTTCTCCGATGAGGGGAACAGAGGTGGCTGGAACCCATAAGCACACTGGAAAGGTGACAAGCCTGTGGCAGAGCTGGTCAGGGTGTTATGAGCGTACTCCACCCACATCAACTGGCGGGACCAGGAGGCAGGATTCTGGGAGTCCATGCAGCGGAGGGCTGTTTCCATCTCCTGATTCTTCCTCTCCGTCTGACCGTTGGATTGGGGGTGAAACCCCGAGGACAGACTCACGGTGGCCCCCAGCAGAGCGCAGAATTCCCTCCAGAAGATGGAGGTGAACTGAGGACCTCGGTCGGAGACCATGTCGGTCCTCTGGATGCCCGGGGTGGCAGGTAAGTCTAGAGGAGTGTACCCACTGGAGGACGTCGGACCGAAGGCCCTGAGGGACAAACAGGCGGTTCGGAGGGCACGCGCTGGGACCGGCTTGACCCCTAGTCGCGGCCCTCACTGATTCCTCAATCTCCCAGGTGAGGACGGCTACTTGGCAGGAGGCAGGAAGGATGGACGAGGAGCCAAAGGTAGGTTCCTCCTCCCCCTGGAACTGACGGGAAAGGGCATCAGGCTTGACATTGCGGGACCCGGGGCGATAGGAGAGCGTGAAGTGGAACCGTGTGAAGAATAACGACCACCTGGCCTGTCGGGAATTGAGTCTCTTGGCTGTGCGGATGTACTCAAGGTTCTTATGGTCGGTCCAAACCAGAAATGGGAGCTTGGTCCCCTCCAACCAATGACGCCACTCCTCCAGGGCCAGCTTCACTGCTAGTAGTTCTCTGTTACCAATGTCAGGGATGGAGCTTTTGGTCAGTGGCCGAGCGCTGAGACAGGACACCCCCAACCCCTATGTCGCAATATAAACAATCTATTTTGCCAAAGTTAGAACAGTTTTGGTTGTTTTAACATTACAGGTTTATTTACTAGTTTTTTCATTCATGCACCAATCAGGATTTAGCAACATCTGACTCGGTATCTGATAATGGTTGATCGGTTGTTTGGTCACTGTCAATTAAATCTGATCAAACAACACCCACACGGTTGTAATGGAGCTGTTTTTTTAGACTCTCGATAAATGTTTTGTGTGTCTACGTTTTTATTTTGATGGTTGCTTATTTAGTCGTGACTATTTATTGTTAGTATCCAGACCTCGTCCTGTAGCTGCACTCTGACTTACAAACAGGTTTGATTGCAGCAGATGAGAGTTGGTACCGCAGTTTGCAACCCGGAGGCTCTCTGGCACTTCTAAGCAGACAGTGATAGATTGGTGAGATTAGAGAGCAGCATATCTGACACATGCTCTCTGATCCGCCAGCCTGAAAGTGCTCAGTCCTTTTTCTTCGGATCGCATTTCAAAGACGGACAATGTCTGCTGGGAAAAAAACAGTAATTTAGCCGCTGCCACTGTAATGTAAAAACCAGGTAGCTGCCTCTTTCCTTCCCGACAGCTCTGCCACGGATTCCTCTCTCAGTGCATCAAACCTGTTTTCTTTAGAGCAGCAGGATATTCTATCCGGATGCACAGACCATGAAATATGGTGCGTATCTGTGTTTGGCTGCGAGCCAGGCAGAGGGTCGCCATGTCGGCCCAACGATGAATCGCTCAGATTTCACCTCAGTCCACACAGTTGGCGAGTTGGAAACAGGGCTGCACTCTTTTGGAAGACAGTAAATGGTGGCTGGGTTGTTTTTGAATGTTAATGTTTAAATCGTTTCAGAGGCGGTCTAATGTTGGGTTCCCAATTCCCCCTCATCTTATGTACGGGTGTGATTCACAATGACTTGATGTTGTAGAATGTTTTCTTTTAGTAGTCTCAGTTTAAACGTTTCACAGTTGGACTCGGTCCTGATTGGCTCCTCGCTGTGAAATCCCACCAATCCAGGTCACTTTGGGTCAACCGTCAGGAACTCAATCATGTACTGGATGTGAAGAAAAACAACAGAAGCAGCAGGACAATTTAAAGCACCAACGTATCTGATAAATATAAACACGTTTGCATTTTATGAGGGAAAAGTGCAAAATAGTATTCTTTGAGCAAACTATTGAAAAACATACTTGGATTTATTTGAGTTTGGTTAGTTGTATTGAGTTTATAATAGTCATACTAATTATAGTAATAATAAATGATTAGGTTAAATCTTTTCTCACAAACGTCACATCTAAACGGCTTCTCACCTGCGTGGACTCTTGTTTGGGAATCTACCTTTTGCTTCACTCTAAATAATTCCTCACAAACCAGACAGCTGGAGGACCTTTGCCACAGTTACATATCATCTGTCTCTGAAGTGACCCCTTGTACTTAAAGAGACTCAGGGATTTTTTTTTGCCAGCATTACATCCACCATCACCTGGAGGGGCCTCCTTAGATTTCAGAGCATGTACAGCAGACTCAGGTGCCCTGGTCTCCTTACAATCACTGTCACTGTCTTCCGTTTCAGTGTCAGGATCTGACAGAGGTGCTTGCCAGTCATCATAACTGACTTCAGTCTCAGAAGAGTCTGAAGCCGTTTCATCAGTTTTTGGTTGTGAATGAATAACCTCTCCATCAGTTTCTGTTTTTATTCGCTTAGCTGAGCGGCTGGAAGCTCTACTTCTCTGTCCTCGTCCCTTTGTCTTTGATGAAGCTGGGAAGACTGAGGCTTAACAACTATTCCTGAACTTTAGTTTATTGTAACTCACTTTGTCACATATTTTATTTTGCAAGTTGAAGAGATTTGAACGTTTGCTGAGGACTTCAAGTAAAAACCATAGTCTAAAACCGTTTGGCCAAATATCACAGAGCCACTAACTGCTGCTGTTGCTACTCTCCCATTCTCTCATCAGCTAACAAGCTAAGCTAAGCTAAGCTAAGCTTCAGCACTATTACATCCCTCAAATCACCAGTGTGGGGCTGTGTCGCATTTGGTGTGAACGCACCTTTAGGATCGCAACGAATGACGGTACGTATGAGCCTCAAGAATGAGCTAAGAAAGGTAGCGGAAAGATTAACGTGAGACAACATCCAGTTTCTTCAGCTTTATCGTGGATTTAGATACATTTCATCCACATAACGTGCGTCATGATCCAGGGTTGAAGAGATGAATGTGTTACTATGTAGTGGGATACACATAATACAATAATGACGTGTAAATCAATCACCACATTAAACAGATTCTGTAGGAAATGAGATGTGTACATTTGCTTCCTTGAAATAAAACTAAATGCAGAACATGAAATAAGATAAGTGATTAGTTTACTCTGACAGGAGAGATGATCAGAAGTTCAGAGTTTTTTACCACCAGGATTAGAACAAGGACTGAAGTATGGGAGGAGATTCTCTTTGAAGGAGCAGCCAGTGAAGGAGTAGATAAGAGCTGCAGCATCTACGTCATAGAAGGAGACCAGACCCTCCTCATAATCCACAAACACCCCCACCTTCTGAGGCCGAGACTTCAGAGAGAGAAGAACTGAAGGGCTAGCAGCAGCTTTGTACTCATTTCCATTTGTCAACCCTATGGTCCAGTAACCATCCTGAGGACTCAGTGCGATCTTTCCCTTCCTGTTGATCGACTCTCTGGCCACTCCTAAAGACCAGTCAGTCTTTCCTTTAACTTGAACCTCAAAATAAGATTGTCCTGAAAAGAAACTCTGCTTTCCTAAAACACAAACACAATCAGAAAATCTCTCTGGATTGTCTGGGAGTTTCTTCTTCACGTCACCAAGTGTTGCTAGTTTCCCATAATTAGACAATATGAGTTGAGGATGATCTGTATCAGGATCAAGAGTCACATCCACTGCAAACTTCTGGATCCTCTTCAGCTCAGCTTCAACCAGCTTCTTCATCTCTTTACTGACCGTCTCCTCCAGCTGAACCACAGCTCTCCTCACAGTCCCCTCATGTGATGCTGGAGGAACACTGACCTTTGTCCAGTCCTTGGTGGGTGGTGGGTGGTGGATGTTTGAGGACTGAACACTCTGGAGAAGATGGAGGTGGTCTTCAGAGTGTGAGAGCTTCTCCACCTCAGTGCTTCTCTTTATCAGCTCAGAGATTTCCTGATTTAGCGCTCTAATGAAAGCTTCGGCCTGTTTTTCTTTTCTTTTCTGCTTCTCTTTGATCGTGTTGATGAGATTGGCCTGAGCTCTCTCAACAGACTCCTTCAGATCAGTGAAGACCTGAACACCTTCTACTATCTCTCGGTTTGCATCTTCCTCACTGAGGTTGACTGAGTGTTTGATCTCCTGAATCTTCAGTTGCCTCTTCTGGATCATCTGCTGAATTTCAGCCTCTGTCTTCCCCAGTTCGGCCATCTTTCCTTCATATTCTTCTTTCAGAGGAACAAATTCGTGCATCTTATGATCTAAAACAGTGCAAAGCATGCAGACACACATCTGGTCGGTCTTACAGAACAGCTCCAGAGGTTTATCGTGCTTCGTACACATCCTGTCTTCCAGGTTCTCCACAGGGTTGATCAGCTGATGTCTTTTCAGGCCTGACATTGTCAGATGAGGCTCCAGGTGAGTCTCACAGTAGGAGGCCAGACACACCAGGCAGGACTTCAGGGCCTTCAGTTTGGTTCCAGTGCAGACGTCACAGGGAACTTCTCCTGGTTTGGACTCTTGTTGCTCTGAGCTGCTGGTTTTCTGTTGAGCTGACTGTCTGAACTGAGCAACCATCTCAGAGATGAAAGTGTTGACGTGCAGCTCAGGTCTTGAGATGAAAACCTTTTTACACATTGGACACATGTGCTTGTCGTTGGTATTCCAGTGTTCATTGATGCAGTTCTTGCAGAAGTTGTGTCCACATGATGTGGTGACTGGATCAGTGAACACATCCAGACAGATGGAGCACAGGAACTGATCTTCAGATGACAGATAGTTTGCAGCAGCCATATCTACACAAAGAGTGGAAGAAAAGAGAAACATTTTATTCAAAATAGAGTTTAATTATTTGTTTAGAAAGGAAATAAGTGTGATTCTTTGTATATCTTTTAAGTAAGCAACCAAGATCAAAGTCGTGCTGACAAGCTCAAGCTTGCTACTCTTGCAAAGCAGCACAGAATAAGTCTAATTTGTGTTGAAGAACAGCACTGCTAACACGTTTAGTTTTGAATATTTGTTTGAATAGAAACCAGTGTGATTACCGTTCTTATAAGTATAACACAAGATATTAGAAATGTTGTAATCATATACTGTACAATGTGTTTGGACCGAGCCGTGAGAAACTGAGATCATTCAAATCGTGTTTATAAGATCGCTGCTCTCGCAAAACAGCCCAGAATATCTCCACTTCCTGTTGTGTAGATGGCATTTTGTTACATTCTAGCAGTTTACCTGATGACAAACGCATCACATTTCAAAGCTGCTTCACATTAAAAGTCTCCCACTGGTTCTCTGGTGGAAGGCTTTTAATGTGAAAGAGCTAGAGGAAACAGATGAAGCGGAATGTAGGAAGCGATCAGTGAACAGTAATAACAGCAGGAAAGTAGCAGTGAGACTAAAGCTAAAACCACAGAGATTCAGCTACAAGTTGCTAAAGTCCTGAGACTGTTCAAAGCTGTTAAAGTGAGTTACTGTATAGTGGGACTGTGGACAAACACACAGAGTTATATTGTGAACAATTGATCAAGGATGAAGTGAAAAGAGTGGAACTTGCTGCCTGAGTGAAGTTACAGTTTTGTGTTAATCCTGGTTGTTGAAAGTGTAAATATGATCAGCTGTACTCACCAGTGTTTGGAAGAGACTCTGCTGTGTCGTTGAGAAAGACCTGATGAAGTCACTTTCGTTTCTGGAGTGTGACGTTGCAGCTCTTCCCTTCACAGTGTAGCTCCGCCTCTTAACTGGTGAGGTTTTGTTTCCTCCCTCTGATTTACACGGAAATTGTCGGGGAAAACAAAATGAATGTGGCGCAAAGGTGGTGCTTCACAGTGTGATTCTCAACTGGTGGGTCGAGAACCAGGACCCGTTTTTTTCAGCCTTTGCCTGACAAAAAAAAAAAAGTTGTGATTTTATTTTGAAGGGGATTTTTTATGCAGCGGAATTATTCCAGCATTTACGGCACTTGTTCAGGGTGCAGGAAAAACACCGGCCAATGCGTTGTGAATTACATCACGTGATGCAGCTCAGCCAATCAAATATGGGCATTCTGACAAGTTTCCTGATTCCAGTGAGATGTACACACACCGTGACACACGGGGTAGAGACGAGGATATAGAGAGCAGAGCAGGACTGTTGAAGTGTGAGTTATGATAGTTAAATCACGATCTACAAAAGGGAAAAATGTCCAGAGAGACCAGAGTCATTAGACTCTGACTGGACAGACTCATATAAGTGAATTCTTCCCACACTCATTTCTCTTTTTAAAAGATGAGAAAAATACAATATTATGGCTTTTCACTTCACCCTGAATGAACTGAATTTAAAGCTGCAGGGCAATTCAGTGAAATACATTTTTCTAAAATGAATTCTGTTATGTAATGTATTCTTTAATCCAGCGTTATTTTACTTGAAATGAGAAGAACATTTATTTATGTATAATTTATAATCCATCCAGTTAAATTTGAAAACTGAGAATAATAATTGTTAAAATAAAATTGATGTGTACTTTCTTTATTTGATTTGACAGTTGTTTACTACACAGAGACGTTACTACTACTAGACTTCTTGAATATACAGTATATATATATATATATATATATATATATATATATATATATATATATATATATATATATATGTATATATATATATATATATATATATATATATATGTATATATATATATATATATATATATATATATGTATATATATATATATATATATGTATATATATATATATATATATATATATATATATATATATATATATATATATATATATATATATATATATATGTATATATATATATATATATATATATATATATATATGTATATATATATATATATATATATGTATATATATATATATATATATATATATATATATATATATATATATATATATGTATATATATATATATATATATATGTATATATATATATATATATATATATATATATATATGTATATATATATATATATATATATGTATGTATATATATATGTATATATATATATATGTATATATATATATATATATATATATACATATATATTTATATATTGTATATGTGTGACATCACAGCAGTACAGAAGTCTTGACGGCTCGTTTAAAGGCATAGTTTCTGAACTCGGGCTGTGTATTTCTCCATGAAAAGATGTGAAAATCTCACTTTTTAAAATAGGGATTTATTAAGGAGTCAGGGATTCAAGGATCATTTATTGTCATTATGCAACACAGGGATGCTCAACGAAATGCAGTTGTAGCCCGTGTACAAGACAAGAAAAAAATAACAGTAGTGCATCAGGAGTACTACTTTTCATAATAAGGGACCCTTCAAGATGGAATTTAAGAACATTTATAGACTTCAGCTGCCTCCACTAATCATAACTCAGTGAGCCAGTCACTTTGCATGTGTTTTTTTATTCCAAATGGCATTCATCTGATTTTGAAGTGAGCTTGTTTTCAGCAGCAGCATCAGTGCGCTCACATCACAGTGTGTATATACTGTCGGCCCAGCGGGACGGGACGCGCTAATCCCTCCTTTGGGGGAAACGTTGGAGGAAGAGGGGAGCTGCTGCTGACAGCTTCACAAACAACCCCCGCTGTCGTCTGCTGCACGGACCCGGCCTGCAGCTGCACTCTGAACACACACTTATAACTGATGTCTAATGTCTTTCTGAGATTTACTGCTGCTCTGACGCTCTCATGTTTAGTCATGATGATCGTAATGGATCTTTAGACCAAACCCCCTCATGATTTTAGGCCTGTTCATAAATATGTATTCCTGCAACGCACACAGCTGTGTCAGGTCAAGGCAATTTTATTGATACAACCCAAAAATCCAAGTAAGTACAATTTTGAGGTACTTTACTTTGCATATTCTGCTACTTTATACTTCTTCTCCACAACATTTTAGAGGCAAATATTGTACTTGAGAGTATTAGCATCAACATATACTTAAAGTATCAAAGTAAAAGTACCTACCACGCAGAAAATCACATTTCAGATTTATGCAAGATATGACTTGAGCCTTTGTTTCACATTTATTCGAATTACTTTATATACAGCTGTTTAGTTTAACCTATAATTATATCCTATAGCAGGATGTAAAAGTTGATTTATATTTTATATTAATAATCTCAATCTGCAAAGTAATTTAAATAATCAAGTAAATGTAGTGGAGTTGAAGTATGTATAAGGTAGTATAAAATGGAAATATTCATGTAAAGTAGGCCTCAAGCACCTTGAATGTGTATTGAAGTAGCTTATATTAAATGTACTTAGTTACATTACACCACTGATATTGATTAATTAGTTATTTCATTAATTGATACAACTGTTTTAACAACTTTTTAATGTTAAAAATAAACCACGGCTAGACTAGTGGTTTAGATGCAATTCTGTGAGCGGAATATCCGAGCAACTTTGTTGCTCTTGAACGCACCCTCGAAAGGAACCCTGGGAAAGACAAGATGGCGGGACGTTCAAAAACACTGCCGACTGGCCGACTTTACAACCAAATAAACTGTAAATAAACAAAGCACAACTCCGCGTTGTAAACCGCAAGCAAGTCGACCGACACACACCGGCACTGGCCGGTAAACCATGAACCGGAGCCGCAGGACGGTTGACGCTCCGGTCGGTCCGACGGGCTCCCCGCTGCACACGGCCCCATCAAAACCAAACCGACTGAGGAGAAGCTTCAGGCAGACTGAGGATGTGGACTCTCCAACGGGTAACGTTACAAGGCCCGACGACGTCCCGCCAGACTACACGGAAATATTCCGCTTTTTTGGGGGGTTTATTGTACATGCGAGAGATAACTTGCGTCACACAACATGACTAAATGCATTGTTTACAAAGCAACGGTTTCAGTCTTCAATTCGGCTTATAACAAGATTCACCACAGTTGCAGTCATGACTGTAAAATATGAACTAATAAATGATTTGCCTCTTTATTTCCGTGTCACGTGACATTGGAAAGCCGTGTGAAATAAAGTGTAGCGCTGAATTCATACATTTTTATTCGTTTAAACATAATAACATGAAACATAGGTACAACAATTAGGTTAGTCAGACAAAAAAATAAATAATAATACTGATAAAAATAAATAAATAAGAATATTTAAAAAACAGCAGATAAAAAAAAAACAATAATAAAATACGTCTTCCATGCTAACACAACTATATTCAATTTCCAGACTTTTTAATTTCCAGTGTCCTACTGAAGTGTCCTTGAGCAAGACACCGAATCCTTACCGACCTCTCTGAGTGCATAAATACTCTTTAACGGAAGTCAAATACACTGAGCAGCCAAGGTTGTTGTTTGTTAATCTGAATCTGTTATTCGTATTTTTCTTCTCCTGGATCTCCTGCAGAATTTAAGACCCCGACCAGGATCCCCAGATCCAGATCCAGAGCCGGAGGTGGTTTCAGTGTTGAGTCTCCAAACAACGACGGTGACTTTCAGCAGGACATCATCTGGGACGCCACCTCGCCTTCACCCAACAGACATGGTAAACCTCAATGCGATGGTGATGTGGATATTTAAAGGGTTGCTCTCCAGAAAGTCGAATGAAGTTCATGTGTTGCAGTTAATCAGTTAGCCATCATTTTGATTTACTTTAGGAAACAGAAAAGGCAAACATTTGATGTTTCCAACCACATTTCTTTGTTTTCTATCAACCAATTTTGGAATAATTACTGTTGTTTGTTTTTTGGATATAAATAGCTGTATCTAGAGCCGCGTGGTGACTCTGTATGTCTTTGCAGGAAAAAGAGGCAAGAATCAGAAGCCTCCTGGAGTTGTGGACATCTCAGAAATAGTTAGCAGGATCGCTCCAAAGGTCAGTAACACGGCTGGTGAGATTAAATATCACCCCCCAAGAACATTTCTATTCTTGGACATGCTTTGTAAAGGGTTAATAGTGTCGTCACTGTTCATGACTATGCTCTGCAGAGTCAATAACCTGCGTTTATTTACAGTGTGTTGTGTTGTTTGTTGTGTCTCTGAAAGCACGGCAGGCCGACGGTTGCGGAGCCGACTTTACAGCAGTGGATCGGAGACAGCGCCACCATTCCCTGCACGCCCGATGTTCGAGTTCCCAGACCCAAGAAGAAATCCCCGCGGTAGGTTCAGAAGGGGCAACGGATACCAATCTGTTTCCTCTTGGCCGTAACGAAGCTTCATCTTCATCCTCTCATTAGAAGCCTACAGGCTGAATATGGCTTTAACTTCACACTGTGACTTCACTGAGTGTGTTTACATGGGCATTGGTATCCTGGTCGTGATCAGGTTTCTAGAGTATTTACTCATATTTACTGTTTTACTGCGGTTAGCAGCCAACAGCGCAAACAACGGTAACAGTGCTGACAGAACATCTCTCCGTGTCATCCCAGTAAACCGATGGTTCTGTTTCTCCACAGGCCAAACGGAGTGGACGACCTGCTGAAGCTCGCCAAACAGTTCGACTTCAACATGTTTCGTCAGGATGAAGAAGACGTGGAGAACCTGCACCGGCAGAGTCTGGAGCTCCTGTCGGAGGACATCTTGGATTTGGAGAACGATGATCAAAACAACGTTTCACTGTCGCTTCCCGTGAATTGTCAACCGGCCGTGAAGGCGGACGAGCAGCTCCCCCTGGATCAACATATGGAGGACGATTTGGATTTCCTGTTTGACGGACCGACCCAACGTTTAAGCGGAAATCTGAGTCAGGTTTCGTCAGCTCTGCCGTCACAAGTTAAACCTGCTCCCAAAGAGGCTTCTGGGAAACCGCCCGCTTCCTCACACGGTCCCACTTCTGGTGTCTCCACGACGAACGCTAAAGTCACTTCAGCAAAAGACGAGTTTGAGGACGACTGGGAAAACGATGACTTGCTGAACGACTCGTTAGTGTTGGAGATGACACAGAATCCACAGAAGTTCACCGATCCACAGCACTGTTCAACCCAGAAACCACCCAGTCAAATACACAATCACACGGAAAGTCCAGCAAACGTAGTCCAGTCTGTTTCTAAAGGGGAAAAGGACAACGTGAGACAAAGAACGACATTCAAACTGGACTCTAATCCTAGTTTTTCTTTCAACAGAATCCAGACGCACTCAGAAACAGTTAGAGACTCTCAGCAGAGCAGGTTTCCCTCTGGTCACAGTGTTTCAGTCAAGGCGGGATCTCGGCGTACCGGGCAAACATCAAACCCGGCGAAGTCCGATCCACAGAAACCACCGTTTCATCAAAGGACTTCTGTTGCCAAATACAACGCGACAGCATCGAACACATCAGCGTCAAAAAACGCCCAAAGCTTCCCAGTGAAACCTGCGACCGTGTCGTCCCGCGGCGAGGCGCCTGCTGTCTCTGAGGACCCGTCCCCGCTCTTCTCCTCTGACCCGGTTTGGGACGACCCGGCCGACGACGACCTGCTGTGTGAAATGTGCGAAGACGTGGAGAACCGGCTCCACGGCGCGGAGAATGTGTCCGCCAAGCAGACTCCCCCCGGGGGTCACATGTCAAACCAGAGAGCTTCTTCGCCGCTGTCCAACAGGAACCGACTGCCGGCCGGTCGGCAGACTTTTGACCCCAAAAAACAAACGCCCGCAAGTCTTCCCTGTGCTTCAGGAAGACCGGCTGGCAGTTCGTTGACCGGTAGTTCCGTCTCTAACATCGCTGCAGGTGTACAGACGACGGATTCTTTCAGATACACACAAACGAAAAACACTTCCGGCTCCACGAACGGCTCGACGTGGACGCGGGGGAGCAGCCGGGTCCAGTCGGCACCGCGGGGAAACCCCGGCAAAGACCAGTTCACCTTCAGGAAGCCAGACAAGCCGGTTTCTACAGTGACCAGCAAAGGTAAGAGCCCGTTCCTGCTCCAGTAGTCTGTAATGTCACAGCAGCACAGATAACATCAGAGACGTTTCTACCATAAATAACACCTATATTTTCATTTTATTCACATCATTTCCCGTTAATTCCAACAAATTCCTGTTTATTTTCATGGAAAGTTAGTCGCCATGTTGAGAGCCGTGTGGAGGCAACAGGTACGCTCTGAGTTCTGTATTGATCATCCTAAAGGGAACCGGCTCTGTACCTTTTTTTAACCCCCTTTTCATTTGTCGTCTTTTCGATATTGTTTTAATTGTCTTCGTGAACAATCCTCAAATGTTGCTCATCCAGGAGTGTTTGTGTTTTTCTGCAGTTGTGGGTTCGTGTTCAGCAGCAGAGATCGAGCAGAAGAAGCAGCAGGCGATGGAGAGAAGACGACAGCGACTGCAGGCCGCCCAACACCTCCGAGCTCCCACCTGACGGAGTGAACCGGCCTTGTGTCGCCTCACAAACCTGTCTCACCTCGCCTGCCTGGAGAGTAAAACAGACTACAAAACTGCTGGCAGAGCTCCACCTGTTCAGCGCTGCTGTTAGCTCTGTTTGTTAGCAGAATACATTTCTGATGACTTTGTCAGATGTTTCGCCAACATTTGTCGTACAAATATATAAAGATTATACTGTACACGTGCTGTAATTTGATGCTTATGTCGTATTTCTAATCTCTTTTTTTAGAGGGGGATTAGGTGTGCGTGCGTGTGTGTGTGTGTGTTGACAAGTACAGAGTTGCAGTCAGGACGTACTTAGCCTAGCTTAGCGTAAAGACTGTAAGCAGAGGGAAACAGCTAGCATGGCTCTGTCTAAAATTCTAAAATACATCTAGCAACACCTCAAAAGCTCACTGAGGCGAGGCTAGCAGTTTCCCCCTGCTTCCATTCTTTAAGCTAAGCTAGGCTAACCACGTCCTGACTCCAGGTCTGTACTCACTCAACACAGACACACGATTGGTATCGAAACTCATGGAAAGAAAAGCCGTCAAGTTGAACTTTTTCCTTTTTAAGGACAGATTATACTACAACAGTTTGGGGGGTAATTTGTACTGAGGAGATGGCTAACAGTTTAGTTCATGCTAGCACTTTCCCCCTGCTTGCAGTCTTTGTGCTAAGCTAGGCTAACCACATACCGAACGGCTCATGTAAGACATTCTTATTGTCAAATTTATTTCTCGTTTCTTTTTTGATCATGAACACGAGGAGTCACTTTTCTAACCCGTCTGTCTACGTCTGTTTTTCTAGTTTATTCACTTTATTTTCTGTGAAGCACTTTAACTGATTGGAAAGTGTTTCCCCAATAAAAGTTTTATTGTTGATTTCATCTTTGGTTGTGGTGTTTTTTATTATTAGTCATGTGATCCAGAGAGGCACCGTGAAGAGCCTCAGATCAGTTTGGTTCAGGTCAGACCCTTTTTATTATTATTATTATGCTGCATTCACGTCCTCTTCACCGACCCGTCTGTCCAAGTTCCAACTTCCAGAGAGAACCGACCAGTCTGTCGCGTAAATGATTAAATTAACAGATAGTATTTGTTTGTATTTTCACCACCTGCAAATGTGAAAGTAATCAATGACGGTGCTGTCAGACAGCAAAATAAAGTAGAAAATAGTTTCAGTACAGTTTCTGTGCAATGATAAGTTGCCCCACATTTGATCAGTGTTGGAAGAGGTCGTGTACTTAAGTAAAAGTACTACGATGTACTCTGTTACAAGTAAAAGTCCCGTATTCAAAATCCTACTCAAGTGAAAGTACAGAGTTTCAAAAGTAGAACGCCCCTGTTAGTGTTGTATCTTACATTACTATTGTACTTTAGTGTTGTATCTTACATTACTATTGTACTATAATGTTGTATTTTACATTACTATTGTACTTTAGTGTTGTATCTTACATTACTATTGTACTTTAGTGTTGTATCTTACATTACTATTGTACTTTAATGTTGTATTTTACATTACTATTGTACTTTAGTGTTGTATTTTACATTACTATTGTACTTTAGTGTTGTATCTTACATTACTATTGTACTTTAATGTTGTATTTTACATTACTATTGTACTTTAGTGTTGTATTTTACATTACTATTGTACTTTAGTGTTGTATCTTACATTACTATTGTACTTTAATGTTGTATCTTACATTACTATTGTACTTTAGTGTTGTATCTTACATTACTATTGTACTTTAATGTTGTATTTTACATTACTATTGTACTTTAGTGTTGTATTTTACATTACTATTGTACTTTAATGTTGTATTTTACATTACTATTGTACTTTAGTGTTGTATCTTACATTACTATTGTACTTTAATGTTGTATTTTACATTACTATTGTACTTTAGTGTTGTATTTTACATTACTATTGTACTTTAGTGTTGTATCTTACATTACTATTGTACTTTAGTGTTGTATTTTACATTACTATTGTACTTTAATGTTGTATTTTACATTACTATTGTACTTTAGTGTTGTATCTTACATTACTATTGTACTTTAATGTTGTATTTTACATTACTATTGTACTTTAGTGTTGTATTTTACATTACTATTGTACTTTAGTGTTGTATCTTACATTACTATTGTACTTTAATGTTGTATCTTACATTACTATTGTACTTTAGTGTTGTATCTTACATTACTATTGTACTTTAGTGTTGTATCTTACATTACTATTGTACTTTAATGTTGTATCTTACATTACTATTGCACTTTAGTGTTGTATTTTACATTACTATTGTACTTTAATGTTGTATTTCATGGAGGTGAAGCTAATTTAACAACAATGGATCATTTTATGATCTCAACATAAACTTTGAACGCTAACCTGCGGTCAGGTACTCAGGTGGTCCGGTCGGGCCGTCAGCTCTCTTCATCACCAGTCTGGCAGCTGTCTGGTGGAGCAGATACACCGTCCCGCCAGGTAAACCGAGCCTCGTTATCAGCAGACAGGTGTGTAACTGTAGTCCAGCACGCTGCCGCAAAATCACAGGCGCACACATGTAATCTGCCTCGGTTTAATCACGCTGCCTTTGTCCCGAACGTATCCTCCAGGATTCACTTTACTCCATTTGTAAAGGAAGTTTCTCTGAAGTTTCTCTTTGCCAAGTAGTGTTTTTTATTTAATTACAACAGCAGCCCATTTCAGAGACATCAGCTCTGACAGACTGAAAGGTTTAAATTCATGTTAATGAATCAGATTCCAGACAAACAGCAAAAAACAGCTAGTTTAGAGATCCTCTGTAATGAATCCAAATCATTTTTAATAACTTATTAACCTGCATGGTCATACTGTTAACATCGGGTCTCATCGTCACCGTGGGTTATAGCTGCAACACAAAGCTAGTTGAGCAAGTTGAAATCTAACTTTGCGCCAAATCGTCTTTTCACCTGATTGATGCGGTTGAGAATGCTGGAGGAAGAATACATCCTTTACTTCAATAACAGTACAAATACCACACTGTAAAAATACTCTGTTACAGGTCCTGCGTTGAAAATATAACTTAGGAAAATGTACTTTAAAGTATAACAACGTCACTGTGACTGTTGTACTATTATATATTATTACTTATTACATTTTTAATCGTGCATTAATGTGAAAGCAGGACTTTACTGTGGTAGAAGTTTGAGGTGGAAGTCATTTTGAATAATTAAAAATAATTATTTTCAATATGCATTTATCTGAAAAAATAAATAGTTGTAAATAAACTAAAGCTACCATATAAATACAGTAAAGGAGAAAGTAACAAGAGAAGGAAAGACTCAAGTAAAGTACTAGTGTCTGTCCGCCTGATGTGGAACTCTCCTGCCCCCTAGTGTCCAGAAAGGATTCAATGTAGCTTTAATAGAATCAGTTTAAGTGTTAACAAGAAGACCAAACAGACACATTTTGAAAAACGGAGCTCAAGGTTGGCTATTTTATTAGCTAAATGCGCACACACACACACACACACACACACACACACACACACACACACACACACAGTCTGTATGTGTGTGTCATTTGATGCCTACAACAACATGGCCGAAAGTGTTTATGTCAGATCCTTTTACCGGCTGCAGTCGACACTTACCTGCAGGTGAAATTAAGTTACCTGAGAGGAGCCCTGAACTCTGGATGACCCCCCCCCCCCCCCCAGTGACAGGTGAGAGGACAGGTTGGTGTGCGTCCAGCTTTTACAGACGACATCCACACTGATGAAGAGCAGCACAGGTTTCACTTTAAAGACGTTTTCTGACGTCCTCGATACGTTAACGTCGCCAGACAAACAAACAGCAACTAAAGCAGTGAGTACAGGTCTATTTAAAGAGTAGAACCAGACGCCAAGGAGCATTTAAATGCTTCTGCATTTAAATCTAAGAGATAAAATAATCATCATCCCAGAGAGTTCAGAAGTCATCATGTAAATATCCATACAGCTACAACAAACTAATAATTAATAATTATTACTATGTATGGGCAAAAATATTTGATATGTAATGTAGCAACATAGTGATGTGTCACAAAAAAGGCATAGTATGATGTCATGATAGTCTCATATATATTCATAGTATGGTATGTAATAAAAGAAGCCATACTACAGCACAGCTGTTCATATCATATCATGTCACAGTATAGTATGTAAAATAAGAGTCATGAAGTCACAGAGTAGGTCATAGAAAATGTCACAAAAATTCATTGTATAGTATTTTACAAAATAATGTGATAAAAAGTCAGTATGAACGTCATACTGACTAAACTTATAGTTTATCATAAAAGTCATAACAAAGTCAAAGTATAGTTCTTTATAGAAATCATAGTAAAACAAAAGTCAAAAAAAGTCCTAAACAAAGTCATAGTATGTCATAAAGCAGTCATCAATGACAGTCAAAGTTTAGTTTTTCACAAAAACTTTCATAAAAAGTCAAAGTTTAGTATATCTCAAAATATTTCATGAAAGGTCATCATAGTATATAATAAAATGAGTCATGAAAAAAGTCATAGTATAATGTCATTAAAATGTCATATTATTGTATATTGATTAAAAAAACATCAAAAACTCATAGTATGTAAAAAAAAGATGTCATACAGATGTCTTTAAAAATGTCCGAGTATAGTTTGTCAAAGCAGTCAAAGAGTTATAGTAAGGTACGTTACATTTTTTAAAAACCTGAATGAAATGAATGAGACTTTTAAACATCAGGTGATCCGATGCTTCAACCGGGTGAAACAATAATGTTGTGGTACTAAATATGAAACCGTGTGAAATATGTTGACATTTCTTCCACAACTATAGTAAGATGAAAACTTAACCTTTAAAAATGTTAACTATAAGCCAATATTTGTTTTTATTTGTCTACATTGTTTTTTGTGGTTTAACATGTAGCTCTACGCTGCCCCCTGCTGGTAATAACCAAGTAGTGCACTTCAACAATGATTTGATAAAACCCAACATTCTAATTGTTCTTCAGTAAACGTTTGATGATTAATCGTAGTTGGGAAGTCACATTTCAAAGTCAAGATCCTGGAACATTTATGAAGAGACTAGAACTTCACAGCGTCTGTAACAACTTTCAAACCGTTTATTTCTCATTTTTCCATGTATGAAGTTTCAGCGATGCAGCAAAGATGAAAACAGGAGTGAAAATCTACGACTGAATCCACGTTGCCTCCGTTACAAACATCCCTTTAAACCAACAGCAGACATTTCAGCACAGACCTCAAATTAAACAAGCAGGATACCAACTGTTAATAACAAAAAATAATAAAAACAATAAAGAAAGTGAAGAAAACAAAAACATGATTTCTTCCCCCTAAAACAGAGCGAGTGGCAGGCGACTAAAAAACATTTAAGATTAGTTTTTTTTTCCATGTTTAAACCTTTATTGGCAACATCAACGTGCTTGAAATGTTCATGTTTTATTTATCACCATTATTTAAATGTAAACACAACACGGTCTCACTGAATTTCATGAAATGAGCCAAAACTGTGAAATGCTGAATGAATGAAATACAAACTATGTTAAGATTACTTATCCTCACCCTGAAACACATTATCTGATAACAACACAACCCCGACACCATTTCCACACGTTTATATTATGAAACTATTACAGATAAATTAAGTTGTTTTTTAAGGGTTAAGGTTCTATTGAAGTAGCTATTGTTTAATGATTTCTAACTATTGAACATGCACCAAAAACTGTAGATTTTATTGTATAACTGTATAAAAATTCAAATATGCAAGTGGTCAAACCAGTAACACGTATACTAGCATGCGCAGAAGAGATTATTTGCATTCGCAAGACATTTCACTCATTTCATTAAATTTTGAGACCAGCTTTGAAAAAAGAGCTTTAAGAAAGCTTTAAAAGCTTTTAATAAAATCTGATCTACATGCAAAGAGCAACGGGCAGAAGAAGAAGAAGAAGAAGAAGAGATCAGATCACACGTCATGCAAACACATCACAAGTCGTTTCAGGTAGAAAAGTCTTTTTGCAGCGCATCAGTCCATAAAGCCGGCAGTCAGCTAAACACCGAGCGCAGCAGCTTGGAGCGGTTTGACGGCCATTTTTGGAGTATAAAGACGCAGACGAGCTGCAAATACACAGATTCAGTTCACTACTACAGAACATTACTGCGTTTGGTTTTTCCATCACTTACAGTCGTGTCTCTGCCGACAACCCAAACCTGTACCGATGATATTTACTGAATCTCACAGGCGTTGTGTTCTTTCTTTTGTACAGATTTACGTTACTTAAATGAGTCTTTCCAACCTTTTGGGGTCCTGCGTGTTATTCAACAATCAGTGGCTTTACAGTTTCTAATTATCATCAACGCAAACATGTAAATACTAAATGAGAAATATCTGAATTTATGCACGTTTACTTATTTTATTTCAATGTGCAGAAAATATGAAACAGTTTTTCTTGGCAAAACTCTTATTCCATAAAGCCGAGAGTTTTATGTATTAAGATTTCTGCAGTAAATCTACAAACATGTATGTAAAGTATATATATATATATATATATATATATATATATATATATATATATATATTTTTTTTTTAAAGATTACTCCTCAACATTCATGCAGTGTGCTGCGTTCAAGTCCCGTCGGAGTTATCGACGGGACTTACAGGTTTCTCCGACTTGGAAACGATGTTCACGTCAACGTCCAAGTCGTGCTTAATAACACAAAAGTGCCACAAAAAGAAGAAGAAGAAGAAGAAGAAGAAGAAGAAAGCAAACGAATATCAATGCTCATGAAGCCAAAGTGTGTGGTTTGGAAACATGTAGTGCCCGACGTCCCTCTTGTATTTCTGACTAAACGTAGCCAAACGAGTGTAAAGTGAAGCTGTTCTTTAAGTGTAAATAATGCAATACTCCAGTCAGATAAATGCATTCCATAATACAATGACATCTCGAACATAAAGACACCGATTTTTACCTGTAATTCAACTGCATGTCGAGAGATTCTCGTTGGCACTTCATGCTGTTTGTGTTGTTCTGAAATCAAGTAACACCACCGCTAACTACACTCACCCACGGAACTTTACTTTCTCTAAGACAGACTTCCTTTGATTCTCCAAAAAAAGAAAACAATGACACCAAAATAAATATAAAAAACCCCACATACCTTGAAAAACCAGTAAAACATACAGAACACATACACACTTAAAGACACATGCACACGCACACACTCCAGCTTTCCTCCGCCAAACTGAAACCGTCGCTCTGCGCTGGGAAAAAAAGCCGTCCGTCGGCTTTTAGGGTGCGACGAGTCACAGAGAGTTCCTGTTCAATAATACTTGGTGAAAGTTTGGCTTCAGAAGGCTCGGGGAGGGGAGGAGGGGGGAGGAGGGAGGGAGGGAGAGAGGGAGGGAGGGAGGGAGGGAGGGAGGGAGGGAGAGGGGGAGGAGAGGAGGGGATTTTTCACAGAGAAAATACTTTCGTTGAGCATTTTGTTGGACGATGTCTTCAAGCAGATCTTCAGTAAATGGAGGAAGAAAAAAGCAAAGTTGTCAGACGTCCACCACCATCTTTTTGTGAATGTCTAATCCACCAACGACCTGCAGGAGACAAGAGGGAGGCGTCATCATCATCATCATCATCATCATCTAATATCTCAACAAATGTTGGTATTTAACTCAAATGTCTATGACATACTATGACTTTTTTACGTCTTTATTTATGACATAATGACTTTTTCTGACATACATACGTTGCCTTTTAGTAGAAGATGTATTTTATACTATGACTTTATTTAAATGGCATCGTTTAATATGACTTTCTCTGACATACTTTAAAATGACTTTATTTAGTTTGCACTAACAATGAATCAAATAACCGTTTAATGGGAGAGGTGTCACTCCAGGTCTCGAGCCTCTTTTAACTCCGAGTTCATGTTACACGGCACACTTACTGTTCTGCTGTCAGCACTCTAATCGTATCACTTACACGAGGCCAAAACTCCAGCAACACTTAAAGAACAGTCATTGTAAACGCATGTGGCTGTGCCTTCAAGTTGTTCTTCATACTGAAAGTGTCTTCAGATTATTTACTTTCCTCCGAGCTTCTTCAAAGTAGGGCAAGTTGTGCCAGGATGTTAGCCGTCTGAAGCTCTCTGGAGGTGAAGGAGACGGACATTCATCACAACACTCACCGCACAGAACTCCTCGAAGGATATCCTGCCGTCGCCGTCTTTGTCTGCGTTGATGATGGTTTTGTCGACGATCTGTTGGAGTTGGGTGTCCTTCAGGTTGTTTCCCACCATCATCTTGAGGACCTGGAAGAGCTCCCCGTTGGATATGTAGCCGTCTTTGTCCATGTCGTAGATCCTGAAGGCAACTGGTGTCAGAGAGGAGGAGACACGGAGGAACGACGTCAACAGAGAAGTTCATCTCATGATACTTTCAAGAGAAAAGGTGCTTCTGGCCTTCGTCTGCACAAATATACAACCGTGTGTGATGAAACATGTTGCAACGGTTGCTCAGAGGGATCTCTGTCTCTTTGTGCAGCGTTTAGTTCTCCATGATACAAAACAACATCTATTTGTAAAAGAGGACTTCCTACAAACTAAACGCATGAAAGACCATTCAGACACAGAAGTCCTCTCAGACATCTGACTGGAACAAATCAAGCTTCTGTGGCGGAAGTTTCTCGTGAAGATAACTGAGTTTATTAATGATAAGAGATGCGATGAAAACGGATGAATGTCGGACACTTACAACGCAACTTCTGCTCCTTGTCCCCTTTGACGCTGAACTGGGAGACTCCTTCGATGAACTCTGCCGAAGGACAGAAAACAACGACATCAGTTAAAAACTGCAGTTAAGATAATAAATATGATTTATACCAAAAATGACCAAAAGCCAAACACGCTATGATGGGGTTGTTGTTATGCAAATAAATCTCAAGACGGCCCACTAACCAATGAAAGAGTTTTACTTTCTATGGAGTATATCTTTTTAATTATTGTAAATCTTCAGATGAAGAAAGAAACAGATTTTAACACAAACTGTTAAAGTCTTAAACGTACGTTTTCTATTAAATGTTAGATTTAAATTGTAAACAAATCTGATCATATGTTGGGAAAAGTACAGAAGAAATTATAATGCCGAGGCCGACATTCAGACACTACAAGTACTCCTGTCATGTACTAAAGTACACATGTGAGGTACTTGTACAAGAGTATTTCCCTTTTGTTCTACTTTGTATCAATAACTCTTATTCCCAAAGTCTTTCTTCTCTCAAATTTTTAGAGACGTCAAATAGACGTTTTTATTAATGTTTTATAAAAGTTAAATGTGTAATAATGCTGCTCTAGTTGTTATAACTGCTCCCATTTAGGCACAACATGTCAGACTTGTCGTTCTGGATTTGAATATTAGTATTTAATCATGAAAGCAGATGAAAGGGGCAGCAGACCATCATAGCACGTCCTTAGGACTGATGTCAGCAGTAAAACATGTCAGAGCGAGGAGGGAAAACAATTTAAAATCACCTTTAAAGTCGACTTCCCCGTTTCCGTCGGTGTCGAATATGTCGATAACTCGCTGCACGAGGGGATTCTGTTGGAGCTCAGGTAAGGACATGAACTCCTCCACACTCAGGGACCCGGAGTTGTCTAGGTCCAGTTTCTTAAATCGCTTTCCTAGCCTCTTAATCTCATCGGCATCAACTGAAATGAAACAGAGAAGAGACACAGAGGTATTTGCAGCGACTGATAAGAGACGAAGTTTCCACATAACGGGAGATTATCTGGACCCCCGTCATCCCCCCGTATCTCCTCTCTCTGTGCTGCACGTAGAAACCGTTCCTCCAACACAACGCGGCTCAGGACTCACCTGGGTTCGTGGTCCTACTGGCCATGGTTGCTCAGAGCTAATGGTCTCTCGCTGCACCAGTTAGGTTGAGCCTTGTGCCGCCGGACCTCCTGGTGCCGCGCTCTAAGCCCCAACACCGGGTCATGTGACACCTCTTTCAACACTAATCACTCTGCTGATGACCACAGCGGTGGGGGGGGGGGGGGGGGGGGGGGGCCTCATTGTGTTGGTAACCCGGAGGTTCGTGGAGATCATGTACCCTGTCCTTTAAAATAATCAAACAATGTTGAGTAATGTAGATTCTGAGGATTCCTTCTCACGTCTGACTACTGCTACGTGACTCCCTGCTACCCTGCAGCTGGACAACAGGCCTCCATGTAGATCACTAACTGGTGTAACGACACAGATCGACCACTAGAGGGATCACAACATAAAGGAATGAGCACAGAGCATGACGCAGCACAACGTTGCTCAGGGGTGCATGAAGAAGAAACTGTTTGACTTAATGTTCATTAATGCCAACTGTGTGGACGAATAAATGGATATTCAGAAACACACTTTAAATAAAGCACGAATGCACCCAGAAGTTAAACAACTTAATGTCCTGTCATGTTCACAATATTTGTGTCAGCTATTATTCAGTGAATATGTATCTGTGGGTTTAAATGGCGGTGAGCGTCCCTCCAATGGAAAAACAGCTTTTTTTAAATCAATGAGCGATGCAACCTACAATATTAACTTACCAATGTTACATATTCCATGTCTGTAGAGGCCGACAGTTCATTTGTGGAAACTAGACTTGGACTTTATTGTGTTATTGACATTTTTGCAGAAATGTGTGGCGTTTAGTTTATTAGAGTTCAATAAACTAAACTCTTCTGGTTAAAGTAAAGCTGAGGCCCCTCAAAGCTCCAATACACATAACTAAGGTAAGCAACACAGCTGTTAGATAAAGCATCACCTTTGCTCCTCATTAGTTTTGTTTTCCCCGACAATTTCTATGTAAACCAGAGGGAGGAAACGAAACCTCACCAGGTAAGAGGCGGAGCTACACTGTGAAGAGAAGAGCTTCAACGTCACACTCCAGAAACGAAAGTAGAGTTTGTCAGAGTGTCAGACACACTGCAGTAAAGACAAGTCTCTGTGTTTCTCTCAAAGAAAAGTCAAAGTGACTTCATCAGGTCTTTCTCAACAACACAGCAGAGTCTCTTCCAAACACTGGTGAGTACAGCTGATCATATTTACACTTTCAACAACCAGGATTAACACAAAACATGAACTTTACTCAGGCAGGAAGTTCCACTCTTTTCACTTCATACTTGATCAATTGTTCACAATATAACTCTGTGTGTTTGTCCACAGTCCCACTATACAGTAACTCACTTTAACAGCTTTGAACAGTCTCAGGACTTTAGCAACTTGTAGCTGAATCTCTGTGGTTTGAACTTTAGTCTCACTGCTACTTTCCTGCTGTTATTACTGTTCACTGATCGCTTCCTTTATTGCCTCTTGTTGTTTCACATTAAAAGTTTTCTACCAGTGAACCAGCGGGAGGCTCTTATTGTGAAGCAGCTAGAGGAAACGTGTTAGCAGTGCTGTTCTTCAACACAAATTAGACTTATTCTGTGCTGCTTTGCAAGAGTAGCACACTTGAGATTGTCAGCACGACTTTGATCTTGGTTGCTTACTTAAAAGTTAAAAGATATTAAAAGAATTACACTTGTTTCCTTTTTAAACAAATAATTAAACTATATTTTGAATAAAATGTTTTTCTTTTCTTCCACTCTATGTGTAGATATGGCTGCTGCAAACTATCTGTCATCTGAAGATCAGTTCCTGTGCTCCATCTGTCTGGATGTGTTCACTGATCCAGTCACCACATCATGTGGACACAACTTCTGCAAAAACTGCATCAATGAACACTGGAATACTAGTGACAGATGCCAGTATCCCATGTGTAAAGAGGTTTTCAACACAAGACCAGATTTGAGGATCAACACTTTACTCTCTGAGATGGTTGCTCAGTTCAGACAGTCAGCTCAACAGAAAACCAGCAGCTCAGAGCAACAAGAGTCCAAACCAGGAGAAGTTCCCTGTGACGTCTGCACTGGAACCAAACTGAAGGCCCTGAAGTCCTGCCTGGTGTGTCTGGCCTCCTACTGTGAGACTCACCTGGAGCCTCATCTGACAATGTCAGGCCTGAAAAGACATCAGCTGATCGACCCTGTGGAGAACCTGGAAGACAGGATGTGTACGAAGCACGATAAACCTCTGGAGCTGTTCTGTAAGACCGACCAGACATGTGTCTGTATGCTTTGTCCCGTTTTAGATCATAAGATGCACGAGTTTGTTCCTCTGAAAGAAGAATATGAAGGAAAGAAGGTGGAGCTGGAGAAGACAGAGGCTGAAATTCAGCAGATGATCCAGAAGAGACGACTGAAGATTCAAGAGGTCAAACACTCAGTCGACCTCAGTGAGGAAGATGCAGACAGAGAGATAGCAGAAGGTGTTCAGGTCTTCACTGATCTGAAGGAGTCTGTTGAGAGAAGACTGAATGAGCTCATCAAAACAATTGAAGAGAAGCAGAAAACGACAAAGAAACAGGCTGAAGACTCCATCAAAGAGCTGGAACAGGAAATCTCTGAGCTGATGAAGAGAAGCACTGAGGTGGTTCAGGTCTCACTCTCTGAAGACCACCTCCATCTTCTCCAGAGAGTTCAGTCCTCAAACATCCACCACCCACCACCCACCAAGGACTGGACAAAGGTCAGTGTTCCTCCAGCATCACATGAGGGGACTGTGAGGAGAGCTGTGGCTCAGCTGGAGGAGACGCTCAGTAAAGAGATGAAGAAGCTGTTCGATGAGGCTGAGCTGAAGAGGGTTCAGAAGTTTGCAGTGGATGTGACTCTTGATCCTGATACAGCTCATCCTCAACTCATCTTGTCTGATGATGGGAAACAAGCGAAACATGGTGACGTGAAGAAGAAACTCCCAAACAACCCAGAGAGATTTTCTTATTGTAACTGTGTCTTAGCAAAGCAGAGTTTCTCTTCTGGCAGATTTTACTTTGAGGTTGAAGTTAAAGGAAAGACTAAATGGGATTTAGGAGTGGCCAGAGAGTCGATCAACAGGAAGGGAGACATCCCACGGATTCCTCAGGATGGTTACTGGGCTGTATTGTTGAGAATTGGAAATAAGTACAAAGCTGCTGCTAACCCTTCAGTTCTTCTCTCTCTGAAGTCTCAGCCTCAGAAGGTGGGGGTGTTTGTGGATTATGAGGCGGGCCTGGTCTCCTTCTATGACGTAGATGCTGCAGCTCTTATCTACTCCTTCACTGGCTGCTCCTTCACTGAGAAACTCCTCCCATACTTCAGTCCTTGTAATTATGATGGTGGTAAAAACTCTGCACCTCTGATCATCTCTCCTGTCAGAGTAAACTGATCACTTATCTTATTTCATGTTCTGCATTTAGTTTTACTTCAAGGAAGCAAATGTGCACATCTCATTTCCTACAGAATCTGTTTACTGTGGTGATTGATTTACACGTCATTATTCTATTATGTGTATCCCACTACATAGTAACACATTCATCTCTTCTAGTAAGATGAATTATGAGTCAAAGAAATCTGTAAATATGTGATTGTTAAATAAAAACTGTGGAATAAACTAAAAGTTTAACACAAAGCCTGAGTAAGCAGTGAGTTGAGCACCAAACACCAAACAGAAGAGATATTTCATGACGTATACTTTGTGTTTGCTGTGAATCAATCCACTAACAATGAAAACTACTAAATACAGGCTGCCCAAATACAGCAAAAACCAAGAATCTCCATTATTCTGGTCAAACAACAAGCCTTCTAATTTCAAATTCAATTATATCACATTTGACATTGGCTGACTTCTATGATGAGCAACAAACCTATAGAACGTATCAAAGCACAGTCCATTATTTGGGGAAATACTCTGGTTTGCGATCTTACTCTGTCAGACAAGGTGAAATTAATATTTAAAAACACATAAATCTGTTTCTATAGATGTAGATGTCTCACCATCTGTGAGCTGTAGAGCGACAGCCAGAGTCATGGCAGCAGTGCCTTCTCTCTTTAATGTAGTGGCTGGGAAACACAACACCTGCGACATGTTGCTCAGCCACGGTGCTGAGAAACACCAGAGCTGTACGGCCGACTCACCGGGAGGCCAAGATCTACCGTCGACCGCTTCTTAATAAACATCTTTAATAAACTATACAAGAAGATAATCTAGTTAAAGTTAAGAAAGATAACAGAACAAACCGAATATAAATGTAGGATTTTCTACTCATACTTTAGTCTAAGGCCATTTCAAGCCCAATTTAAATAGTTAGTAAATGTCATTGTGAAAATGGTGCCGGTGTTATCCATCGTTATCCACCATAAAACCCTCAGTGCTGAGTTCATGGTCATTTTAGCTGTTGCAGTAGAGCAACAACAGCTTCCTGGTGTTATGGCACAGAGCGACCACTAGATGGCCCACCACACAAAGCATGGAGTCACACTGTGTCGTTAACCAAACACTGATATGTGAGAACAATGACGCACACGTACAGGATGACCGCTCATGTTGACCAAGAACAAATTAAGTGATTGTAAATGGTGGTGCATTAAATAGTCCAACAATGACCATATATACTTATATATATATATATATATATATAATATGTTTGGCTTTTGGGTTGTTTTCTGTCAATGTACCTGATAACAGTCCAGTTTGGGCTGCTTGTAGTACAGAGTATTCATCACTAGTTACCTACACAGCTCAGTGCTTCACCTCAAAAAAAATTAATTAAAAAATGATTTAGGTACAGTACCACCTTCACCTCATGTTAAGCCAGGTAATGTTATGTTCTAAATTTCTCAAACAAAAGGCAAAGGAAAAAGCCCCCCCCCCCTCTGTGCTCCTGATCCGTCAGCAAGATAAGGCTGAATCAGCTGGTTGAAGTTTAAATCAAAAGTATTTAATAATTAACAGAAGCTAAAACAGTTACAAACTGAATCACACTATGAATTACAAAACAAACATATTTCATGAAATAGAGGCCCAATCCGCACCACACGACAGACTGGTGTATCTGCCCCATGGCGCGGAGGAGGTCCGATTATCTCCGGGCATTCACAGTTTCTTTGTCCCTCCAAAGTCTCTGAAATGTCTCATATTACACATTCGATCAGCCCATCGATCAGCTCAGTGATTGGCTGGAATCCAATAAGCCCCTCCTTAGCCCGTGACCTGTTGTTCTGATCAGACACCTCATCCAGTCACTCTCTTCCAACACATTCCTCAACCCCGTCACACAGACACTCAACCACACTCCTTGGTTAAAACTCCAAGTAAACACACTGTGACACATAATATCCAGCACTAGGAGCGCTTTAAACTGAAATTCCTCACAGTAACACCCTTATATGTTATTCAAATCATGTCTAAACATGAAAAAGACAAAACCTCACCAGGTAAGAGGCGGAGCTACACTGAAGAGAAGAGCTTCAACGTCACACTCCAGAAACGAAAGTTGAGTTTGTCAGAGTGTCAGACACACTGCAGTAAAGACAAGTCTCTGTGTTTCTCTCAAAGAAAAGTCAAAGTGACTTCATCAGGTCTTTCTCAACAACACAGCAGAGTCTCTTCCAAACACTGGTGAGTACAGCTGATCATATTTACACTTTCAACAACCAGGATTAACACAAAACTGTAACTTTACTCAGGCAGGAAGTTCCACTCTTTTCACTTCATACTTGATCAATTGTTCACAATATAACTCTGTGTGTTTGTCCACAGTCCCACTATACAGTAACTCACTTTAACAGCTTTGAACAGTCTCAGGACTTTAGCAACTTGTAGCTGAATCTCTGTGGTTTGAACTTTAGTCTCACTGCTACTTTCCTGCTGTTATTACTGTTCACTGATCGCTTCCTTTATTGCCTCTTGTTGTTTCACATTAAAAGCCTTCCACCAGAGAACCAGTGGGAGGCTCTTAATGTTAAGCAGCTTTGAAATGTGATGCGTTTGTCATCAGGTAAACTGCTAGAATTTAACAAAATGCCGTCTACACAACAGGAAGTGGAGATATTCTGGGCTGTTTTGCGAGAGCAGCGATCTAATAGACACGTTTTGAATGATCTCAGTTTCTCACGGCTCGGTCCAAACACATTATACAGCATATGATTACAACATTTTTAATATCTTGTGTTATACTTATAAGAACGGTAATCACACTGGTTTCTATTCAAACAAATATTTAAAACTAAATGTGTTTCTTTTCTTCCACTCTTTGTGTAGATATGGCTGCTGCAAACTATCTGTCATCTGAAGATCAGTTCCTGTGCTCCATCTGTCTGGATGTGTTCACTGATCCAGTCACCACACCATGTGGACACAACTTCTGCAAAAACTGCATCACTGAACACTGGAATACTAGTGACAGATGCCAGTGTCCCATGTGTAATGAGGTTTTCAACACAAGACCGGATTTGAGGATCAACACTTTCATCTCTGAGATGGTTGTTCAGTTCAGACAGTCAGCTCAACAGAAAACCAGCAGCTCAGAGAAACAAGAGTCCAAACCAGGAGAAGTTCCCTGTGACGTCTGCACTGGAACCAAACTGATGGCCCTGAAGTCCTGCCTGGTGTGTCTGGCCTCCTACTGTGAGACTCACCTGGAGCCTCATCTGACAGCTTCACGTCTGAAAAGACATCAGCTGATCGACCCTGTGGAGAACCTGGAAGACAGGATGTGTACGAAGCACGATAAACCTCTGGAGCTGTTCTGTAAGACCGACCAGATGTGTGTCTGTATGCTTTGTCCCATTTTAGATCATAAGATGCACGAGTTTGTTCCTCTGAAAGAAGAATATGAAGGAAAGAAGGTCGAGCTGAAGAAGACAGAGGCTGAAATTCAGCAGATGATCCAGAAGAGACGACTGAAGATTCAGGAGATCAAACACTCAGTCGACCTCAGTGAGGAAGATGCAGACAGAGAGATAGCAGAAGGTGTTCAGGTCTTCACTGATCTGAAGGAGTCTGTTGAGAGAGGCCAGGCCAATCTCATCAACACGATCAAAGAGAAGCAGAAAACAACAGAGAAACAGGCCGAAGCTTTCATCAAAGAGCTGGAACAGGAAATCTCTGAGCTGATGAAGAGAAGCACTGAGGTGGTTCAGCTCTCACTCTCTGAAGACCACCTCCATCTTCTCCAGAGTGTTCAGTCCTCAAACATCCACCATCCACCACCCACCAAGGACTGGACAAAGGTCAGTGTTCCTCCAGCATCATATGAGGGGACTGTGGTGAGAGCTGTGGTTCAGCTGGAGGAGACGCTCAGTAAAGAGATGAAGAAGCTGGTTGAAGCTGAGCTGAAGAGGGTTCAGAAGTTTGCAGTGGATGTGACTCTTGATCCTGATACAGCAAATCCTGAACTCATCCTGTCTGATGATGGGAAACAAGTGAAACATGGTGACGTGAGGAAGAATCTCCCAAACAACCCAGAGAGATATTCTTTCTATAATGTTGTCTTAGGAAAGCAGAGTTTCTCTTCTGGCAGATTTTACTTTGAGGTTCAAGTTAAAAGAAAGACTAAGTGGGATTTAGGAGTGGCCAGAGAGTCGATCAACAGGAAGAGACAAATCCAGCCGAGCCCTCAGGAGGGTTACTGGACCATATGGTTGAGGAATGAGAATGAGTATGAAGCTCTTGCTGGCCCTTCAGTCAGTCTCTCTCTGAAGTCTCAGCCTCAGAAGGTGGGGGTGTTTGTGGATTATGAGGAGGGTCTGGTCTCCTTCTATGACGTAGATGCTGCAGCTCTTATCTACTCCTTCACTGGCTGCTCCTTCACTGAGAAACTCCTCCCATACTTCTGTCCTTGTAATAATGATGGTGGTAAAAACTCTGCTCCTCTGATCATCTCTCCTGTCGGAGTAAACTGATCACTTATCTTATTTCATGTTCTGCATTTAGTTTTATTTCAAGGAAGCAAATGTACACATCTCATTTCCTACAGAATCTGTTGAATGTGGTGATTGATTTACACGTCATTATTCTATTATGTGTATCCCACTACATAGTAACACATTCATCTCTTCAACCCTGGATCATGACGCACGTTATGTGGATGAAATGTATCTAAATCAACGATACAGCCACAGACATTCATTTTAACTTCCAGAAGAAATCACTATTTCTAAAGAAAACTATTTGTTTCTATTTCATGAGCAGCCCCGAAAAACATTTTACTCGTATGATATCACTTTGTCATGAAGCTTCATGTAAGTGTCAGGCCTGTTGCATGCCTATAGTGTCTACAGAGTAAAGTGTGTGTCAGTTATATCATAATAAGTGAAAGGACAAATTTAATCAGTAGAATAGATGCAGAATTTTCTATTTTGTGTTAAAAGCTGTTTTGGTTCATTACGGGTCACTTTGGCCAAATGTTATTTGTTTTGTGAATACTAGTAAGATGAATTATGAGTCAAAGAAATCTGTAAATATGTGATTGTTAAATAAAAACTGTGGAATGAACTAAAAGTTTAACACAAAGCCTGAGTAAGCAGTGAGTTGAGCATCAAACACCAAACAGAAGAGATATTTCATGACGTATACTTTGTGTTTCCTGTGAATCAATCCACTAACAATGAAAACTACTAAATACAGGCTGCCCAAATACAGCAAAAACCAAGAATCTCCATTATTCTGGTCAAACAACAAGCCTTCTACTTTCAAGTTCAAGTATATCACAAATCAGTCTGGCCTCCAGAGTTTGACGTTGGATGACTTCTATGATGAGCAACAAACCTATAGAACGTATCAAAGCACAGTCCATTATTTGGGGAAATACTCTCTGGTTTGCGATCTTACTCTGTCAGACAAGGTGAAATTAATATTTAAAAACACATAAATCTGTTTCTATAGATGCAGATGTCTCACCATCTGTGAGCTGTAGAGCGACAGCCAGAGTCATGGCAGCAGTGCCTTCTCTCTTTAATGTAGTGGCTGGGAAACACAACACCTGCGACATGTTGCTCAGCCACGGTGCTGAGAAACACCAGAGCTGTACGGCCGACTCACCGGGAGGCCAAGATCTACCGTCGACCAAGGGCTTCTTAATAAACATCTTTAATAAAATATACAAGAAGATAATCTAGTTAAAGTTAAGAAAGATAACAGAACAAACCGAATATAAATGTAGGATTTTCTACTCATGCTTTAGTCTAAGGCCATTTCAAGCCCAATTTAAATAGTTAGTAAATGTCATTGTGAAAATGGTGCTGGTGTTATCTGTCGTTATCCACCATAAAACCCTCAGTGCTGAGTTCATGGTCATTTTAGCTGTTGCAGTAGAGCAACAACAGCTTCCTGGTGTTATGGCACAGAGCGACCACTAGATGGCCCACCACACAAAGCATGGAGTCACACTGTGTCGTTAACCAAACACTGATATGTGAGAACAATGACGCACACGTACAGGATGACCGCTCATGTTGACCAAGAATATATTAAGTGATTGTAAATGGTGGTGCATTAAACAGTCCAACAATGACCATATATACTTATATATATATATATATAATATGTTTGGCTTTTGGGTTGTTTTCTATCAATGTACCTGATAACAACAGTCCAGTCTGGGCTGCTTGTAGTACAGAGTATTCATCACTAGTTGCCTACACAGCTCAGTGCTTCACCTCAAAAAGATTAATTTAAAAATACTTTAAGTACAGTACCACCTTCACCTCATGTTAAGCCAGGTAACACCCTTGCATGTTATTCAAACCATGTCTAAACATGACAGACACAACCTCACCAACAGATGACGCTTCAATAAGAGGCGAAGCAACACTGAAGATAAGAGCTTCAACGTCACACTCCAGAAGTGAAAGTTGAGTTTGTCAGAGTGGCAGACACACTGCAGAAACAAGTTTTTCTCTCAATGAAAAGTCAAAGTGACTTCATCAGGTCTTTCTCAACGACACAGCAGAGTCTCTTCCAAACACTGGTGAGTACAGCTGATCATATTTACACTTTCAACAACCAGGATTAACACAAAACTGTAACTTTACTCAGGCAGGAAGTTCCACTCTTTTCACTTCATACTTGATCAATTGTTCACAATATAACTGTCTGTTTGTCCACAGTCCCACTATACAGTAACTCACTTTAACAGCTTTGAACAGTCTCAGGACTTTAGCAACGTGTAGCTGAATCTCTGTGGTTTGAACTTTAGTCTCACTGCTACTTTCCTGCTGTTATTACTGTTCACTGATCGCTTCCTTTATTGCCTCTTGTTGTTTCACATTAAAAGTTTTCTACCAGCGAACCAGCGGGAGGCTCTTATTGTGAAGCAGCTAGAGGAAACGTGTTAGCAGTGCTGTTCTTCATCACAAATTAGACTTATTCTGTGCTGCTTTGCAAGAGTAGCAAGCTTGAGCTTGTCAGCACGACTTTGATCTTGGTTGCTCGTGGCTCTGTGCAAGTCAAAACACAGTATACATAATTCAAAATGACTTTACCTAATATAATTAATACTTAAAAGAACAGTAATCCCAATAGTTTCCTTTTCAACTAAATATTAAACTATATTTTGAATAAAATGTTTTTCTTTTCTTCCACTCTATGTGTAGATATGTCTGCTGCAAACTATCTGTCATCTGAAGATCAGTTCCTGTGCTCCATCTGTCTGGATGTGTTCACTGATCCAGTCACCACATCATGTGGACACAACTTCTGCAAAAACTGCATCACTGAACACTGGAATACCAACTACCGACACATGTGTCCAATGTGTACAAAGGTTTTCATCTCAAGACCTGAGCTGCACGTCAACACTTTCATCTCTGAGATGGTTGCTCAGTTCAGACAGTCAGCTCAACAGAAAACCAGCAGCTCAGAGCAACAAGAGTCCAAACCAGGAGAAGTTCCCTGTGACGTCTGCACTGGAACCAAACTGAAGGCCCTGAAGTCCTGCCTGGTGTGTCTGGTCTCCTACTGTGAGACTCACCTGGAGCCTCATCTGACAATGTCAGGTCTGAAAAGACATCAGCTGATCGACCCTTTGGAGAACCTGGAAGACAGGATGTGTACGAAGCACGATAAACCTCTGGAGCTGTTCTGTAAGACCGACCAGACATGTGTCTGCATGCTCTGCCCCGTTTTAGATCATAAGATGCACGAGTTTGTTCCTCTGAAAGACGAATATGAAGGAAAGAAGGTCGAGCTGAAGAAGACAGAGGCTGAAATTCAGCAGATGATCCAGAAGAGACGACTGAAGATTCAGGAGATCAAACACTCAGTCGACCTCAGTGAGGAAGATGCAGACAGAGAGAAAGCAGAAGGTGTTCAGGTCTTCACTGATCTGAAGGAGTCTGTTGAGAGAGGCCTGAATGAGCTCATCGACACGATCAAAGAGAAGCAGAAAACAACAGAGAAACAGGCCGAAGCTTTCATCAAAGAGCTGGAACAGGAAATCTCTGAGCTGATGAAGAGAAGCAGTGAAGTGGTTCAGCTCTCACTCTCTGAAGACCACCTCCATCTTCTCCAGAGAGTTCAGTCCTCAAACATCCACGACCCACCACCCACCAAGGACTGGACGAAGGTCAGTGTTCCTCCAGCATCATATGAAGGAACTGTGAGGAGAGCTGTGGTTCAGCTGGAGGAGACGCTCAGTAAAGAGATAAAGAAGCTGGTTAAAGCTGAGCTGAAGTGGGTCCAGAAGTTTGCAGTGGATGTGACTCTTGATCCTGATACAGCTCATCCTGAACTCATCCTGTCTGCTGATGGGAAACAAGTGAATGATAGTGACGTGAGGAAGAATCTCCCAAACAACCCAGAGAGATTTTCTGATTGTAACTGTGTTTTAGCAAAGCAGAGTTTCTCTTCTGGCAGATTTTACTTTGAGGTTCAAGTTAAAGGAAAGACTGAGTGGGATTTAGGAGTGGCCAGAGAGTCGATCAACAGGAAGGGAAACATCACAATGAGTCCTGAGGATGGTTACTGGACCATAGGGTTGACAAATGGAAATGAGTATGAAGCTCTTGATGCACCGTCAGTCAGTCTCTCTCTGAAGTCTCGGCCTCAGAAGGTGGGGGTGTTTGTGGCTTATGAGGCGGGTCTGGTCTCCTTCTATGACGTAGATGCTGCAGCTCTTATCTACTCCTTCACTGGCTGCTCCTTCACTGAGAAACTCTTCCCATACTTCAGTCCTGATTGTAATGATGGCGGTAAAAACGCTGCACCTCTGATCATCTCTCCTGTCAGAGTAAGACTTTCTTATTATGTTTCTCTGTTACATCTACAACACATTCATTAGATGCATTCATCTCTTCAAGCCTGTATCATGACACACATGTTATGTGGAGAATAATATCTATTTAAACCCACATTATTTTCCTTTTACAGGGTCGCTGGGGGCTGGAGATGATCCGAGAGGCGGGGGACACCACGGACAGGTCGCCAGTTCGTTACAACCGTTTTGGGTCAAGCCGGAAGAATCGGATAAGAATGAAGCCGACACAAGAAGAAGCAAACAGGACACAGAAGTAACCGAGCTGGCCAGCCATTTCTAACCCACAATGATCTTGCTGTGATGTAACAGTGTCTACTGCACCACTGCTCCGCCCAAACATCAAACATCCCAAAAGAAAGTGATGTGTAGCCACAGAAAACACATTGCTGCTGAACATTTCATTGTTTTATAAAGCTTAATTTAAGAGAAAGGTCTTCTACATTCCTATGGTGTCTTTAGAATACAGTATGTGTCATTGTTGCACCATAAAAAGTAAATGGACAAAGATGTTTAATAGAATTGATGCCAACAGTATTTTCTGTGTTGTTAATTGGTGGTCACTTCGGCCAATCTTTCCTTTTCCAATGTAAGAGTCAAAGGACCGAGGATGTTGTGTGCTCTATGGATTGTAAAGCCCTCTGAGGCAAAACTGTGATAAATAAATTAAATTGAAAAGACTTGAACACCAAACATTGAATAGAAGAGCCTAGTTTACACATGAATAGTATTTTGTTACTGTTACAGGTTAATGTAACCCTTAAGATTTCGTTGCCTGGTTGACGACACCTCCTGGTTACTGGTGGAATCAGCAAGTGTGGTTTAATACAACAGCCAACGCTTCGGAAGAACTACAACAGAAGAGCAGCTGCGGCAAAAATAGACCAGGAGCATAGAAATAGAGCAGAGAGAAAAGAGCTTCTGCTCATGCATCCGGTGAACAGCGTCAGGCTAGAATGGCAGCCGACTGTTTTCAGAAGCGGTAAAGGAAACTAATGAGACACACCTATGTGGGGCGGACACTGGAGGGGGCTGATGGTTACAGAATGTGCTCTTCACTATGCTAACGTGTCCCCTCGATTCCTGTCTCCTTGCATCTTAGTCCCGCCCACGGGAGACGCAAGCTGAGGCAGCGAGGAAGAGAGGAGTCGAGGCAACAAGCATTTGACAGACGGAGCAGTCATTTTTAAATCAGCTAAATATGAGGCCTTTGTATCTTTAAATGTAAATCAGCTCTGATGCTTTCAGGGAATGCAGCCGCACTGAACTGCCGGCTGGTCGAGGTGTGGCAGCGTATCGGGAACCCCCCAGAAATATCCCCAAGTATGCAAAGTCCGGCAGTTGACCGTGGAAATAAGAGCTCCGTCAGCGAGACTGAAAACTTGCCGCTCACATCTCAACATTTCGGGACGACACCTCGCCAAAATACACCCGTGAGGTTTGGTGAGAGCCGAGACCCCTGAGGGCTTGTTGGTGGGAGAGAGACCCCCCAAAAAAATCAACCGGGTGTTGCTCACAGATTAGAAAACCATAGATTTGGCATCGACCTTTTCCAGGCCACACGGTTCAAGAAAAGGCCGAGCGGTTTCTGGGAATCAGCATGCAGCATGATAGGCAGGTCTGTGGGTTTGGAGGGCTGAGACAACGCACAGGTCATAAATCCCCCCCCCCCCCCCCCCCCCAGTCTTTAACACCTTTCCTAACAGCTCGTTAGGACGCAGGCCCCACAAAACCTCACACTCACTCAGAAAACGTATCGTATACCAGCAACGGCTGATGTAATTCTGAGACCCAAGTTCAGCTTACACCACCGTCCGTCCTCCTGAGGGGGCTGCTGCTCAAAAAGTAGGTCCGGGCCATTACAGTCATTATTTTCTAGTTAAGCTTCGAGCTCCCCTCTCTGGAGCGGGGAGGGTCAGAGCAAAGCTCCAAACTAATTAAAACTGGGATATTGTCGAGACTAAAAATAAACAAGGTTTTCCCAGCAGCCCTGACAATGACCTTTACAGAGGGATGAGGCATTTTTAGCCTCGCAGTGCCGGGAGTGTGTGTCACACTGCCAGCAGAGGCCTGCAGAGGAAGGTGCAGCATGTGGCGACGTTTACGTCCACCGTCGTGTATCCCAAACTCAGTGTGAGCATGTGGGACGATCACCGTCCCATAGTGCAGGGTAACCACACTTAAAACACTGTTTACATCGTGTGTATGTCGCAACAAGTATTAAAACCTTTCCAGCCTTGAAAGTTGGCAGATAATACTTCATTCGATTGTTTTGTATCATTTCTTTTGATCAGAAACATCCAGATTTAAACCAAGTTAATTCTACAATACTGACAATATCACGCACTGAATTTGATGTTTGACTTGGTTGTGCTTATTTGGTTGAATTAATAAAAATGTGTTTGTAATTTTAAGTATAATTCTGGTACAGGAACATCCTGTTGATGCTGCACATCCAACAGTCATTAGAATAAAATAATCAAATAAAAATAATTCTAAATAGTTTATTCAAAACTAAATCCTCACCTGGATATTTGCTTTAGAACACACTGTTAGAAGCCTTTTCATTGTCTAAATAAATAAAGATAACACAGATGAATCCTAACCACTCGCACGAGCATATTGAAAAGTTAAGGATCACTGACTGGTTGATACTTACAGTGCGAGCACATGTCCAGGGCATAACTGGCTTCATTTCCCTGAAAGAGAGAGAAGATTGTCAATAAAATAAAAAAACAAAAAGGAAAATCTTTTACCAAAAAAGGGGCAAAAAGCTTTTAAGAGAACAGAGCAGGATTGTCGTCTCTTGGATGTTTGAATTGTGTGTGTCAGCATGTGTAGAGGTGACAAAAGGCCCTCAGTACTTTATATTAAATCCCTCTGATATAATGTACAGAACAGTTCTTCATGGGCCGGGAGAAATCGTCAACTAATCTGTAAAATCAACTCAAATGTAAAGAAAGGATGAATTGAACTATTTCTGTGTCCCGTTCTCAGCCAATTGTCGGTGCTGTTCATAATGCATGAGCGACAGAATGATCCGGACTAAACTAGGCCAACGCGCCGCCTCGATTCTCCTCGTCTCATCTCTCGAGGACTTGAGTCAGGCTGCAGATGCACATTTCACATCATTGTCCGCCTTCCAAAAGAGCAAATCCTCACATTTGAGAAGCTGCGAGTGACACTTTTGCACGATCAAAAGACTCAAACAATTAACGGATGAATAGATTAGTCGTTGATTTATGTGTAAAAGTATAATCAGAAAAAATAAAACACCTCAAAAGCATAAAAATGTCCCCTGTGACTGTTACTATTAATATTATATAATTAGCTTATTACTACATAGTATGAAGAAAATCGGTAAATAATAATAATAATAATTTAGAGACGAGATAATATTTGGTATTTTTTGCTTGAACAAATTGGCTAAAACAATTAATTGATCATCCAATAAGTGACCAATTATTTAACCGTCGATAGATTAATCACTTAAATATTTAAGTTCCTGCAATCGAGAGCGAAATATTATATTATTTTTGTAAAGGAGGAACCGAGTTGGTTTGGATCTTGAACACGAGCCATTCTCTGCAAAATTACTGCGAAAAACAACATCGTTCCAAAAAAACATTCCATTTTGTTTTCCTCAATCAGTGTCGCTCCACATTAAATGATTCCGTTTGTGAGTTTGACGGAGGCCGACTGAAGAGCCGATTCGGTTTCTTTGGACTGCTGTGGCAGCCGCTCAAACATTCCTCCTCCCTCCTCGGGGAACTCCACATGCAGAGGTCTGCTCCGGCTTGTTTTCTGACACTGAGCCCAACACACACTTGGCTCTGATGGCGGGCGTCACATGGGCCGAGGACACTACGCGGGGTTCCCTTTTTATCTTGTGAGTTACTCATGACATTAGTATTTGGCTGCATTCTGTTTGGATGCTGTCGTGCGGTTAGCTGATCAGTCTTACTGATTTTCACAGAGTGTGTGTGTGTGTGTGTGTGTGTGTGTGAGAGAGAGAGAGAGAGAGCTATAGGGCTGCCATTAACGACTAATTCTCTTTTAATTAATCTACCAATTAGACAATTAATCTAAATGATTAAATCTCCACCAAAGAATCCAATAAAACATTTTATTCATGTTCATTTGATCTTGGCAGTCTGCAGTCTACATCGTTGTATAATGCAGCACAAAAAAAAAAAAAAGCTTCCAGAGCCGACAACACAAATTACAAAAACCGTAACCGATTTGTTCTCACCGGTTAGATCGTCAAAGTGAGAAAAAAATAACAGCTTCATTTCGCGAGCAGCTACGTTAGCATTAGTGAGAGTTTGTGTGCAGTTACCCAACATTAAAGCGTAACGATAATGCACCTCAGAACGGATTTAGAGGAAGGTAGACGACTGAAGAATAAGTAGGTATCCACCGTATACCCTGCACCAACAATCTAAACGTTACCTAAAACTAGATAGACCAATCCTAAGATTAACATAGATTAGGTTACAAAAATCTTGAAACACCACTGCACAAAATATCCGAAATCTATAGCTAATGTGGCCTATAGCTACATGCTGCAAAATGACTTCATTAATGCAATGAGAGAGAGAGACATCTGGTGGCTGAATGTCATCAAAAGCACCTTTAACTTCCTAACACCACCTCCAAGCAGTTTATAACAATTAAAACTAGCAATGCCAAGATAAATAAAATATATATATATATATAAATATGCATAAAACAACAATACAATCATTTATTTCCTGATCATTTGAATCGCGTGTTTTTAATGCAAATAACCATATCGATGATAATAACAAAGTAAAAGGTGAACATTTAGAATTTCTTAATTGGAAGTTGGTTTACAGAGACTTCAGGAGGGTTGATGTATTTACATTGCTCGTCAGTAACTGGTCACATGATTACTTTGGCATGCATTTAACACACCAGTCATAATTGTGTTTTAATGTTTAAATGCGTCTCCATGTACAAAACAAACCCTTGAAACTAAATATCGTATTAAGAGGACTACCTACAACCAAAACGCATAAAGACCATTCAAACCAATAGAGTGGTCCTCTCAGCCATCTGACTGGACCCAACCAAGCTTTTGTGGGAGGACATTCCCAACTTGTCCACGGTACAGTAAGTTAACAACAATCACTGCACTTCTGACACAGCTACTGTACTTCTTGGAGTGTCAGTAATAGCATTAACGGATTACAGGAGGATTAGAACCGGAGGATCTTTGCAGCCGTTACCGTTACACAGCCCGGTAGTTCAGCAGGTCTTCAGACTAAAGTGGACTGAAGGTTATGGACAGGTGGTTCCCAAAAGAACCGTGTATGTCATTACTTATATCCGAGTTTAGCAAGTCAAACTGACTGCAGTGAACAAAAAGGTCTTTGCATGTTTAGTTTCACTCCTAGTCATCTGCACGCAGTACTTCAGTTCAGGGATTACAGCAGTTTTACTTAACGTAGAGCGACGACACCCTCGTCCTGTGGATGGTCCATCACACCGACATCCATCACATACCAGCCAGTATTAAACTCATGTTGCAAGAACAGTAAAAATACGCTTCACAGTGCGTCCCTAAATGACAAATTTGCACTAAAAGATATCATATGTTGCCATTTCGTCTTGTCACATATGAACCTGCAGTTTTCACTTGTTTATCTGATCCAGGCAATAGTGCAAGGTGCCATCTGAAGCCCTTTAGAGTTGTTCCACGCTGTACTGTGACAACGACGACGTCTCTGACACTGTGCAGCTGTTTAAAGAAGCATGTTCAATTACACCGAAACTAAATACACTGAAATTAAAAACATAACCGTTATACACTGCAAGTGCAAACCGCTAAGCAGGGAAGCTAATCAGGTCAATCTCTCCACCAAGAGGAATTCATTTCATGAATCTGACCTACAATGAAACATGTGCCCGTATATTTAGGGACGGTGGATGGTAACCACACCTCAGCTCGGCTCTTCTGCCACATTATTGAAAATCTCCGACATAAATCTGAGAGACATTGCTTCACGGTGTACATGACAGTGAAGCTGCTGGTGCTGGAATGTCAAACTGCTGACCACTGTCATAAATATCAGGACAAAAAACATCAACTGTCATAACCACACAAAAATGCACATGGTTGGGTTTTTTGTTGTTGTCCCTCGTGGACATGGGAAGATGACAAAATTCACACCACGCACACCATTGTGGCCAGGCTGGAACGTCTAATGTGGCTTTACACTACATTGAGCAGGCTGAATCTCAAAATACATGTGAAAATGACCCCAATGTTCCCACTTTTAACACATTTTCATAAAGATCACCATTCACAGAAAATGTTCCTTTTTCCTAGTCGATCCAATCGGATTGGGCGTGATCAATTATTTCATACCTTCCTGACATTTTACCGGTCTATACGCTATATGACTGTGTGCAATGGTACATGGTGCTACATTCTGAGCGACAACTGGAACCGGCTATTCATATTTTAATGACCAACTGAAGTGAGAATAGCTAGAGTCAGCCGACCTTAAGTTCGCCTAATGTCGTTGCTAACTTCGGGGCTAACCCCCTTCACTTCAATTAGCAGGTGGCAAGCAAGACTCAGGACATTGTGATGGGTCTTGAGGAGTTGAAACGTTGATTCACCGAAAAACTGTTCACACACAGCTATGTTTGCAGCTACAACGTTACTCTCCCACTGGCAGAGGAATAAATCGTACGGCTATAAACTGCTTTTCTAGTTGGATGAGGACTCAACTGAAGATTCCCCCAAACGCGTCCTGTAACGTTATATCCCCAATACTCTAAGTCCCATCATTACAGCATCGTAGAAAGCGACGCGTCTGCATTTATGACAGTATCGAATCTCATAACATCTGGATAAATAAATATCCTGGACTACCGTACTACCATAATAGCGGCCAGGCCAAGTCAGCCAACAACAAAACTGTTGATCACTACGTGTGTTCATTAGCTGGCCACACAGCCTGGATCATCTGCATACTGTGTTTTAATACAGACACACATTTACAGGTATCTGAACAAGCAGAAAATAATGACTTGATTGCAAGTCATAAATACTATGTGTTAAACAGGTGAACAGTCATTCCCGTCTGAGGATGAGGCGTCAGTTAAATCAGCATCTTATTGTCTGGCAAAATACTCAGGACTCCCCACAATCCAGTAATCGCACTAAGGGGATTATCCTGGTAAAATAAAATCATCATTGCATAAAAAGAGTGATCACAAATACAGTGTATACGCCATCGTTCCTACATCTTAGTTTTCTATATTTTCAAACTGATCCACTACAAAGACGATTGTTTTAAATACCGAGTATATACTCAGTTTCTGAGTATGAAAAAGAGCAGTTTAGTGTGCATGGACTGGGGAAAAAAAATGTGTTTTACAATTCAGCTGGCTCAGTGTGGGCGTATTCTTACTCGTGGCAGAACTAGGGTAATCATCTCCACACAATTTTTGGATTCATCAATCCATTTTTAACTCACATTAAGATTTGAACTCTAAAGGGAAACACTCACCGGCAGCGTACGAATGCTACAACATATACCACCGACCTATTTCCCAGCGTTGACGCACAAGAGCTCTCCAAAATCACAGATCACATTTGCTACCTGGTATTGGAACATCCCAGATACCTCAACTACTTCCTCCGTCCGTATGATGTAACGTGGGCAGTGTGTGTGGCACTTATAACCGTTACCTGCCTCCACAAAAAGAGGAAACCTTCACTGCATGGCTGACGCGCGTATTAGTCCTTCAGAATTTCATAATGAACTGATATACTTCACTAAAGATTAAGAAGGACTAGAAGCAGCCAGAGTTATCCATTCAGGCTCCTAATTTAATGTTTGGAGAGTTTAATCCTTGAAACTGTCACGAAGACCACGTAAATAGTGAAGTCTATGGTTTTCTGGGATTTTTGTAGCATCTCATCCCTCTCTCTCTCTTTTCACATCTATGTATTATTTTGGGTTTATTTTGCCTGTCATTTGCCTTATTATAAGTATCAGCTGTTGATCAAATCACCTGCATCTATATAGCCCACAAATCACAAATTGACCTGAAGGGGCTTTCATAGTTTGCCATTTATTTTTAGATCAAACATCATACCAACATTAACTCAATGCATTTGAATTAACAAGAAGATGGTGTGAATGTCACACAGCTAATACCCTAAAAAACAAAGAATGATTTGATCTGATCAAACACAACAGAGACGTCTGACTAATCTGCCATTTCTCACATAAGACGAGCCCTATCCCTAACACTTCCGGTCAACATTTTCAAAATAAAACTGTAAACTGCTGATGAAACTGGCATACACCGTGCGTGTGTGCGCGTGTGTACCAGCTGCAACATTAAAGCGATGAATACATTAATGAATACATTAATATAATCCAATAATATCATATACAGATCGTTTTTAAAACGTGTCATTCAGCATAATGAATGCTTTATCTTCTTTCCACTTTTATTTTGATGTATTTTTTAATGTTACGACACTTCCGTCGTCACTGTGTTGCGCACTTGACGCACCTTCAGCTAGCTAGCTAGCCTGCTAGCTAAACCGTGCTAGTATTTGTGAACGTTATTTCCTCACCAGCTAACTAGCCTTTGAGCCACACATCGACGTTACTTTATACGTGGATGTGCGACAGTACGTCCGTTGAAAGAAGCAACGAAGCAGAACATAACACAATTAAACAATGCTGTCATATACAAAAACAACCGTACGCTCTTTTTTTTATGTCAGCACTATGCTAACGATAGCTAGGCTAGCCTGGGGTGCTAGTTCGGAAGCTAACAGTGCAGTCGAAGGAAGGAGAAGCTGTTTTTAACAACGATACATTATAATTTAAAAAAATAAATAATGAAGAACAGATATATCTCACCATTTTGCTGCAAGGGGGTCTGAAGCTGCTTGGAGAGTAAATGTATAATTTATAATTTAAAGCTCGGTTGACGGATCGACGCGGGCAGATAAAGACGACGTTTCAACGAGGTTTGTGACTTTTAACGGTGAGATACCGACCACCGGCTGACTTTACGGTCTCTGACAGCGGGGGAGAGATTCACTGCAGCGAGAGAAGATAGAGCCGCAGAGAGGTGGAGAGAGAGAGCAGCTAGTGGTAGAGAGAGACAGAGAGGGAGGGGGGGGGAGAGAGAGAGAGCAGCTACTGGTAGAGAGAGTGAGTGAGAAAGAGAGAGAGAGGGGGGAGAACAGCTAGTGGTAGAGAGAGAGCGAGAGAGGGGGCAGAGGGAGAGAGAGGGAGAGAGAGAGGAGGAGGAGTGGTAGGTGCAAACCAAAGCTCGTCTATTGAGAAGAGGAATTACTCTATTTCATAATAGCAGATACCGAATAGATAGATAGAGAGAGAGAGAGAGAGAGAGAGAGAGAGAGAGAGAGAGAGAGAGAGAGGGATGGATGGATGGATGGATAGATAGATACTTTATTTATCCCACAAGGGGACATTTGTTCGCTACACCAGCATTTATGATACAGGTAAGCAATCAAAGTAAAAATAAAAATATATTGAGTATAAAAATGCACAATATTTACAATGAAATAGAATCATATTAAATTAACTAACTAAACAGTAGTGCAAAGATTTTTTTAACCACCAACAAACAAACAACGGTAACGGTGTTATAGTTGTGTGATTGATTTGGCCAGAGGTGATTTATTATAAAGTCTTGTTATTAGTATTAGTATTATTAGTATTAGTATTAGTATTAGTATTAGTAGTATTAGTATTAGTACTATTAAGTCTTGTAGTGTAAAACACTTGGCCATGTGTGTGTACGCATACATGGAATTTGACTCCGGTTTACACATTGCTCTAAACGTACATACATGGAAAATACAAATAAACAAGAAAAATATAAAAACAAGGACATTAAAGACAACGAAGTAGAACAAAGAAACTAAGCATAACATTTAATATTTAACTACTATATAATAATATATCGAAGAATATACATGAACATAAAGAACAATGACAATGGACATTATATATATTATATTATAATATATCATATTTGTGTTAAATTTTCTTATAAAGAGTGATTCATCATCTTAAACACACAATCTTTGGGGGGATGATTTACAGCCATAAACTGTATTTTCTCTCACCGTTGCTGAGGGGAAACCTCACAGATCTCTCATAACACAAACACCAATCATCATGTTTTCATCACAACCCAATCCTGTTGTCTTCTTAAATAAGTGCTGAGCTAAGCTCTATTTTAACGTAACAGAGTGCACCCTGCACCCCAGCAACAGTGTGCACAACATTTTGGATGTGAAGCACAATAACCGGCTTCTTATACTACAATTACACGATAGTTTATGTGCTTAATGTTCCGCATGTTACAAGTTTATATGTCAGGTAATTCTTCTCTTCTTCTTCCTCTGACACGTCATGTTTTAAAGCTGTACACTGGCTGAATGTAAGGATGTCCATTTACTCAGGTACTGTACTTAAGTACAAATTTGGGGTAATTGTCCTTTACTTGAGTATTAATATTTCATGCCACTTCTACTGCTCTACATTTATTTGACAACTAAAGACTTTACTCATTATATTTTAAAACCTAAAAATATGAAGAGTTTTTAAAACATGTCTTGTTTTAAATTTAGTTACCCAACAATAAATACAAATAGAGAGAGAGGGGGAGAGACAGAGAGAGAAAGAGAGAGAGAGATAGAGAGAGGGGGGAGGGGAGAGAGAGAGGGGGGGAGAGAGAGAGGGGGGGAGAGAGATCAGTCGACTGACAGAAAGTTAATTCGCAACTTTTTCTAGTTTAAGTCATTTTTTATGTTAAAACATTTCATTGTTCCATTTTCCCAAATGTGAATATTTGTTGCTTTTCCTTTTAATAATGTTAATATTGTAATATATTAGTAATAATGCTGAGGTTTGTGAAGGCGTCACTTTGGGTAATTGTGTCGGTATTTCTCACTATTTTTACAATTCTTACAAACCAAACAAGCTATCGATTAATGAAGAAATTCATCAGTAGATTAATGCATGAGTGATAATAATCTAATGACATAATATTTAATAGTATAACAGTCACAGGAGACATTTTACTGCTTTTAAGAAATACATTTTCATGATTATACTTTTACTTAAGAAACATTTTCAATGCAGGGTTTTTACTTGTAACTGAGTATTTTTACTGTGGTATTAGTACCTATGTGGTATTAGTACCTTTACTTAAGGATTTGAATACTTCCTCCACCACTTATAATAACTTCAACTGTTACTATACAATACTATTGGTTCAGTATTCTGTTTTATTGACAAATACACTTTATACTCCTTCGTTCAACACTTAACAAAACAGCAAGGTTTATGCATTGAGATATCTTAACAAAAAACAAACAAACAAACACATCATATTTGGCAAAGTGAATCCAGCCATGCACTTCAAGAGAAAACAGAGGAAATAAGTACGAGTTGTGGCAGCACAGGTTAAACACAAAGTGAAGCACTTGCAGCAATAATGAGCACCGTGTCTCAAAGTAAAAGACCTCTTCAGCAGAAGGACGTCAACAAATCTGTGAAAAGACCAAAACCAACAGTGGATGTATCCCTGCGTCCAAGTATTGCAATAGAGCTCCATTAAAAACACATCAGTGAGCCTCTCTGTTGTTCCTTCATCTCCATGAACACACACACTGGAGTTTATTTTGACTCAATCACACACACACACACCGCCCTGCTGCCACAAACACTAAATGTGAATCAATCCGCCGCTGAAAATAGTCCCCAACAAATGCGCAATTTCCTCCTGTTTGTTTATTAAAGACTACAGTGCGGTGGCTGTTTTTAACATATAACTATACATTTGTTTTTTTAAAGATGTACGGCTTCTCAGGAACCAATGGGCTTGGAGCTGAGAGCCACAGACAGGAAGTCAGAACGTCGTGAGACAGACCTTGTTGGTTTTGGTATTTTCATGGGATTTGTTTAAATTTATAGTAACACCAGCATTATCCTTTAAAGGAAGAGTCCACCCTCATCTACTCGCACTGTTAGATCTCTTATTGTCTCATTGAGGTTTGGTTTATTCCAACAGAAATGTTTTTTTTTTTTTTTTTAGAATGGCAGCTCTCAAACTTTGATTTCTGGTGGATTGATATCAGAACCAGAACGTTTGCTAATTTGTTTTGGGTCCTACCTGAACATGAAAACACAGCATCTGTAGTTGGACAGTTGTCTTCAAGAGGGAGAAGAAACATTCCCTTTTCTGCTATACCTGTTTATTTTAACAGTGTTTATGTGGATTGGGTGGATTTCTCCAGTAAATAACACAATACATAAACCTATCACAATACATACTTTCACACGTCGTCTCTTCTCTCTCACTGACACATCCACGCAGTTTTTATAAATAACATGAAATACTTCTTCCACTCATAGGTGTCTTCCATCCTGGTCTTCAGCTGACGCCATGCTAGCTGGTCACAATGTGTGCTGCGACATTTAATCATAAGGGGGGGGGTATTGCTCACAATTTGAAGGCTTCTTTTTTTAACTCCACTTTAAAGGAACATTTGGAACATTTTTGGGGATAATAAAACTTGTTTATTCTCTCCTCCAGAGTAAGACTAGAAGATCAATGTGAATTTCTGTCTGTCCTTAAAGATAAGTCCTGTGTTTAGCCTAGCTTACCGCAAAGACTGGAAGCGGGAAGACTACACCTTCCAAAGAAACCTGACATGCTGCATCATGTTTAACAGGTGCAGAAATAACAAACCGCTGACAGCAGTGGCTGAACAAAGCACCTCAAAAGTCCCGACCTCAGAGCGAAGCGCCGTCCTAACTGTCACCTAAAGCCTGCCGACTACAAGATGCTAACTAGCGTGTTAGCAAGCAGAATCTGACAGCTTTGCATTAGTTGGAAAGTATTTATTTTATTATCTTTTGACAGACTCTAACTAAAGGGGGAAAGTCAAAATGTCCACTCCTCTTTTTAAATGTACGTCGAGTCACGTCACATGGCTTTAAACGTTGATTGCAAACGTTAAACGTGTTTATTTGCACCCCGGGTGAGAATGGTCATGCGGCAGCTATTTGGCTATTTACACTCAACCGAGATAAATGTGCTGATTAAGAAGTAGCATGCTAGTAAGAGAAATAGCCTCGAACTAGTAGTGGAAGTAGGTTGTGGGAGATAAATGGGACGAATGCTGCATCTTATTTGAACTGGGAAGTCAAAATGTAACGAGTTACGAGGCTAAATACATCGAGGACACATGGAAGCACTGACATGAAATGTATGTACATCTTATATATAAATCTTCTCATGTGACTGTGTATGTATCTCAAAAAAATGTCCGATTGTTCCTTTAACCCTGAACACTCTTCATGTGGAGCGTCTCTTGATGTTTGAAGTCCAACCCACACGGGGTTGAAACTTAAAAAACGGATACATGAAGCTGCCCAAAAAAAAAGCACCAGTGCTGAGAGCAGCAATAAAACTAAAAAAAACTTTAAAGACCAGCATAGCAAACAGCCATATGTTCTCTCCTCTTTCTGATAAAACAACACAAATACCTGACCCCTTTGCTTACTTCACGCACGCCTTTAAGATAAGGCCGTCTTTTTATTGGGATGCTGATGTTCAAAGTCCTGGTGTGTGTGGACAGCGGAGGGACGAGCCGGCTCAGTTGAACGCCTCCTTGTTGATCCACATGAGGGTCCGCGTCTCGTTGGGCTTGCATTCGTACTCGATGCTGCTGAATTTGTTGCCGAACTGGCAGTGCTCCCTCTTGTAGTAATTGTAGTATTTCGCCTGCCAGACCGTCTCAAACGTCCCTGCTTTGTTAAACTGGACAGGAAGAGACAAAAAACCTTCAATTCTGCTCTTTGATTTGATGGATCAGAAAAAGATTTCTGCACTTCTCTGAGCAAACGCCCCCTCTGATATCTGATGAAAAGGTCTCTGTGACTCAGTTGTCTTACCTCCATACCGACTTGGACGGGTTGCCGGTCTCCGCTCTTGGTGTGCGGGACGCCCTCGGTGTCGTACTGCGCGTGATAAACCACCGACTCCTCGTCCCTGGACTGCTGCTCCAGAGGGAAGACGATGCCTCCGATGTTCATGTTGCTGTGAGGAAGAGAATAAGGAGGAAGTAGTTTGAAACTGTATTGAGGGGCGTTTGAAGGCGCAGTGTGTTGGATGTGAGGTGAGGTTGCAGATTGCAACCACAGACTGTATATAAGAAGTGGACGCAGTCATCGTGACGTCACCCGTTGTTGTGGACGGCCATCTTGGAATTCGTCCGTCGCCATGTTTTTTCGAAACCAGTGAACAGAAGTTACCATATTTGGAGTGCGGAGGAGTGACGTAGAGACGTCTCTGTCTCTGGCAGCAACCTGTCAATTACAGTAAGCCCCGTCCTAAATCATACGCCGTTTTACAGTCTATTTGACTCTAAATGGACCATAATTTACTAAATGAACATCATGCTGTGTTGAAGATTTGAAACTAGAGATTGAGACCATAAACTCATGTTTACAATGTTTACTGAGGTAATAAATCAAGAGAGAAGTAGAGTCATTTTCTCATAGACTTCTATACAATCAGACTTCTTTTTGCAACCGGAGGAGTCGCCCCCTGCTGGTCAGTAGAGAGAATGCACGTTTTAAGACACTTCAGCATTGGCTTCACTCGGCAGAACTGGAGGTTGCCGCCTGGTTGCAACCAACTGAAACTTCTCCCGTGTGCCAAGTGTGTAGAAAACTACGGTGGCTGAAGCAAAAACGTGAAAACTTGGATCTAGAGCCAGTGTTTGGTTTGTCCGATCTGGGCTACTGTAGAAACATGGTGGCCGGCTCTGTGAAGAGAACCTGCTCCGCACATGGGAGAAGTTTGAAGGAAGACCTTTTGGACCAGAAACGATTTATTTGTCACATAACTGCCGTGCAGTTATTTTCCCAAGCTACGTTAGATACTGTAAGAAAATGACTATATAATGTTTACAGCGTGGCATAATACTTATCAGCTTGGCTGTTTTGAGTTATCGACTATTAAAAAAGCTGCAAATCCTACTTGTATCTCTTTTACTCTTATTCCACTCTATTTGACATTTGTATTATATTATATTATATTATATTATTGTACTATTTGACATCTATTTGACTTCCTGTCGCCACGAGCGATGAGGAAAAAAAAACATCACACACACACACACACACACACCATCCCCATGATGATTTATTCAGGCGGATATCGGATGCTGCAGGCTCTGCGGGAAGAAGGCCACGGAGCTACAAACATGCGCGGCTATTACTGCGTTATGTTATATTAATAAACGTTATTAATTGTAATTATGGAAATGGATTTAGAGGTGTGACTTTTTTATTTCTTATTCTAATTAAATAGGAGAGTGCCCCGCGTGGCCTCCTGCTGCAGATATTCGACCTTATAATGAAGTGAATAATAATAATAATATTGGTTTGAATTGGATTTCTTCTCACATGGCCTCGACGTTTCCAGGCTTCAACACCACCTCGATCTTGTATTTGGAGCCCGTGAGCAGTTTGATGGTCCTGGTCTGGCCGAACCTGGTTCCGTCCACCTTGAAGAACACGGGTCCTTCGTTGGGCTGGATCCGCAGAGAGATGGAGATGTTGACGATCGGAGGGACGTCGTCCATTATTATCCCGGCTTTTAACGGTAATACGGGGTCAATATGTAGGTCCCGTGTTGAGGGAGAAAGGCGGCGGAAGATGCGGTGATGCTGAGGGAGGGACCAGAGTCAAACTGGGCAGTGCGGGGCTTCCGGTTACGTCTTTCAAAATAAAAGCGTGGGGGGTGGGGGGGGGGAAAGTCATATGAAAGTGGGAAAAAATGGCCATTTTAACTTCCCAATGCCGATTTAAGACTTTAATTATACAATTTATTTTGACAAATAACAGCGACAAATATTCAAATTTGAGAAGCTGATAAAAACAGATGATTCAAATTCTTGCCAATTAACATTCTGTCACTTAGCGTATTGCTTATTCTTGTTCCAGTATTTAATATTTGAATGATAATGAGATAAGAATGATGACATTTCACAACTGAATAGTTTTTGGGAAAATTTAAATTCAAATCATGATTAACAAAAATGTATATATCATCCATTTCCCCATCATTCCATTAGTTTCCTTCTGTCCTTCCTTTCTTTATCAATCTGAGAGATATGAGGATTAGCATTTAAAATACTGTTTTATCATTGTATTTTTGTTGAACAGCTGTAGCTTCGTTGTGGTGTGTAGTCCAGTGTAAAGCCACATGTAGGTTGTGATCCATAAGTTGCGTGGGTCAATACAATTAAGAAAAAGGAAATGCACAATACTCCCCCGCCACTAAATGCAAATAAGAGTTGAATTAACTTCTCTCTGACAAACAAAAACAACACATTTATGATTTATTGCATCTCAGCCATTTTTACATCAAAGAAATTAAAGTTCTCCATGATTATTTTTTTTTTCTTTAAAAAAGTATTTAAAAAAAAAACTATGTACAATTGTTTGTGTATATTCGTAAATATAAAAATATATTAGAGTAAAAGAAGTGACAGAGGTGCTTTGAATAAAAATTCTAAATGGGCCATCGCTCATCGGTCCAGCTCGGCCTGCAGGATCTCCCCCCAGGTCTCAGCGTCCAGCGGCACCATCTTCCTGCCAATGAGCTCCTCCGCTGATCTCACGTGGCTGTAGCGACCTCTCAGCCAGTCCTTCTTCAAACGGCTGCGAGTGTAGTTCTTCACCAGTGTGACCTGCAGAGAGGAGACGGGCAGGTCTGAGGCATTAGAAATGTGGTTGTAACCACTGATAACTTCTAACCATCTATAACACTGCTTTGACTAGCAGCTTCTCAGGTTAGTTCAAGCCTGGTCTGAGCTCCCCCCTTTTTTCTTGGTCTCTGTGGGGTTTTGCTTCTTAAAAGTGGACCCACCTTCCAGGACAGGCCGTCTCTCCTGTCGCTGTCGACCTCCCTCTGACAGACGGCTCCGACCAGCAGACACTGCCTCCTCCACACCTGGTCGCTCTCCTCGATGATGTAGTGCCACAATTTGCAGGTCCGGGAGGCGCTGCACAGACTCCCGGCTTCCAGCTCGCCAAAGATCTTCGCACTCATTTCTGTCGGCAGCGTCTCAGCAAAGTTTTCGGGGGCGGGGGTGTCGCCGGTGGGTCTCGGGGAGGCTCTTCTTTTAGAGACGAGAAACACGGGCGAGGTCCTCATGGAGTCATGCTGCATAGTAGCTCAAGAGTCCAATAGTTTGAGACGGCCTGGGGATAACAGAGGGATTCAACGTCACGGATTACATTTGAAGCTTCATCTCAGGTGTTCAGGATTAACTTTGTGTATCTGAGGGGCGCTTTGAAGATGAAACAAAGGAGGACAATTTGTTTTGGAGAATATTGTAAAACATTTTGTATTTTTGTTAAGCAGCACATTCCCATGAATATGGAAATATTGTTTTTATTAGATTTTGTGCATTTTATATTTTCTTCTAAAAAGAAATGATGCTGCCATAGTAGCAAACTTACTGTTCTCTCCTCAGTTGCAAAGATTAACTCACGGGTATATTCTGTCCCTTTGCTCGGTTACACAGGCATATTATATTATTATTATATTAATAGTCAAAAGCCTTTTCCTTACCCAGTTAAAAATACACAGACATTGACCCTCACTATACAGTAATATAGTCACACCAGAACAGGCACACGTGGCAGTTATTCGTCACCTATCACTAAACTGCGATGGTAAAATGTACTATAAACTATATTGTCATGAATAAATATTTTCAGATATCAATGATTTACGTGTCAAAATTGGTTGTGACAGGGATTGAACCCATTTCTTTCTCCAGCACCAGGCCTGTATGTAAACACATGTTCCTATAAACGACACTATCAACATCACTGATACAAAATCTGAACGATACAATACATTAAGAAAGACCGTATTTAATTGTTTACATCATTTTAAAATGTGTGCCTTTTGATTAAAATGTAGAATGTCTCGGCCCCTCTGTTATTACCAAAGCTTCTGTTTTCTGCAACGAAGTGTGAATCTCACTGAAATAACATGTGATTTTACTGGTGTCACACGCTCAGCTGCGCGAGTCTCATTTCCGCCCCAGCTAACAAAGCTAACAGCGACTGAAGAACCTCCGTCCTGTTGCAGTTTACAGGCTAAATACCTTATTTTTTTCCGGGACAACGCTAAAAGAAAAATGTCTGCTGTCCTATATTTAAGCACAGAACGATAATGTGTCGTTTAAATAAATGTTTCTTACAGGCGGTGTGGTCGCTCCGTGTCTTTCTGACAGCTGACTTTTTAAATGTCTCAACGGTTGTTTACACACAGAAATACGTCACTGTGTTTTTTTAAAAACTGCGCATGCGTAGAAAGGGTCATACTCCGACGAATCGCACATTCGCCAAATTCCATATTGAAATGAATGGTTGTTATTAATGGTATTAACGGTTGTAAAATAAATCTGTAGACGGTTATGAATGGGTCTTTCATTCGGCATAGATGCGATATATTTTCGTGACTTAAATTTATCAAAATTTCAACTTATTTTGGTTCACATTCCAATTCAATAAAACGTAAATTCAGTGTACTTTATTATGTTTAAATGTATTTCCCCTATGAAATACATGACTCGGTATATTTTCTGAATATTTTGCATGACCATAGACGGACTGTGGGGAGAAGAGTGAACCAAGTCAAAACGTTTACATTTGGATAATTAAAGTCGTGCAATGTACGTTATATGCATGCCGAAATAGAGAGTGATATCTATCCATTCATAAACCGTTTTGGGATTAATTTTTATAAGCTTACGTTATTCGCAAATAGACAAGAACATTTTAAATTGAACAAAATCTGGATGGAATTCGGCGTCCAGAATTCTACTGGGCTGAGCTCTAATGAGCTGCGCCAGACGTCTACTGCGCAGGTTCCCCAGCATCCCGGAAGTTTTGAATAACATCCATGCATTGTAGCTCTATGACAGCAAAAGTTGTAAACGCTTTCTATACTTTCGGTTTTTGCTTTTCAACCCCGAGAGACCAAACATATCCAGTGTACCTCCACTACAGGTAGGCAGAAGTAAACATGTATTACTGCGCGGCCCGCTGTGACCATAACGCACTACTTTTGTCTCAGACGGAGCTACTGAATGAAACACAAGTTAGAGGAGCTCTTTAAATCCTGATTTAATTCTCCTCGTAGCTTTCAGGAGTCATTGCACTTCATGGTAAACACTTGTAATGGATTGTGTTTTTATACTAATGCCTCCAGTGGACCGGGGTGAAGCTCCCTCCAGTCCCGCCCGCTGAGCACATGTCCGGCTTCGACCTCGTCCAAGTGGACGGTGGCGGCGGCGGGGATCCCATCCACCTGCCGCCGGGGGAGACGGTGTTGGGCCGGGGGCCCTTACTGGGAGTGAGTGCACCTGTGGCTTTATTTTAGTTTGATTATTCTAGCAATACTCTCAACAGTGCACGTTAACAAACATTGCTGTAGATGTAAATCCTCAGAATCAGAATCAGAACCTTTTATTTGCCAAAGTATGTTGCACATACAAGGAATGTGACCTGGTGGATGGTGCATAACATTAAACAATCAACACAGTGCAAAATACAAGACATACAAATAGAAACATAGAGAAATTTACAATAAAATATAAAAATATGGTAAATAAACAAACAAACAAAACTATGTACCTTTACTCATGTACTGTACTTAAGTACAATTTGAGGTACTTTAGTTGTTTAGTTTATCTTTAGTTGTAATACAACGAGTTTAGAAAGTATGATGTTTTGTTATAGATTAAACTATCTAACTGTTTGTACAAATAGCCGACAGCTGAAACGATTAGTTGATTAATCAGTTAGTCAATTTAGAGAAAACTAGTTTATTTTGATGGTTTAAGTTATTTTTAATGTATAAAATGGTTCGAGCTTCACAAATGTGAAGATTTATTGCTTGTTGTAATTGTGACGGCACTTCTCACTGTTTTCACTATTTTTACAAACCAAACAAACAGTTGATTAATGGAGAATAATAATAATCCATAATGAAAGTAGTTAATAGTTTAAAATGAGCTCCACCTCAACCAACTACAGCAGTAAAATCCTGCTTTTACGTTTATACATGAGTGATAATAATCAATTATATGATAAATGATAGTTTAACAGTCACAGGGGACATTTTTATCCTTTTTGATACTTTTAAGTACATTTTCCTGATTATACTTTTTACTCAAACAACAATTTCAATGCAGGACTTTTACTTGCAGTAGAGTATTGTTACAATGTGGTATTAGTACTTTTACTTAAGTAAAGGATCTGAGTACTTCCTCCTCCTGTGCTGCCTGCTGTGTGATGTTTGTGACCCTGTGGCCTCCATGCAGCGGACGTGTGACGCAGCCAATTAAAGCTACAGACCTACCGGAGACTTCTGGCCACACGTTCGCTCAATTACATTCGGACATTTTACAATTTAAAATGTATTTTTTCACTTATTTATATTCCAAAAAATGAATATCCAAACAGTTTACGAATAAGCTCAAACAGCTCTTTTATTTGGCCTACGTGTAATATACACAGCATGATTTAATTTAATTTAAATTTTTTATTAAATTTTTTATTCCTGAAGAATGAAATGAAGGAACATGTGAGTGTTTCAGCAGAGCTGCAGGTCTTCCACTGCACCACTGGAGGACTCTGTTTTCCTGATAACATGGAACAGGACCTGTCCTCTCTGACGGGGTTAACATTTTCTGTTTTTTGAGCTGTCACCTAAATGAGCTGTCACCTAAATGAGCTGTCACCTACTACTTTTCTTTGAGTCTCTGAAGCATCTCTGCTTCTCAAACATTATCCTGATTTTACGTCTTCTGGCACCACATGCAAGGATTGTTGTAAAATAGTATTATGAAAATGAAAACTAATATTTAAACAAAAATCCAGATGAAAATCTGGTTTTAAATACACAATTTACAGCAGGAATGCTGAAGTTTGGGCATTTATAGTGTTTTGTTCAAGGAATTCTGGGGTTTCTGTTTTTTTTTTCCTGTGATGGAACAAATTGTTGGTCAACTGGGATTCTTGTCCCGATGGTTTTTATTTATTTTTCCACCTCTAAAAATATGTGAGTCACTTTGCACTGAAGCTCTTCTCCTGTTGTGTTCGTCCTCACGTTGTCTCAGGTCAGCGACAAGAGAGTGTCCAGACTTCACGGGCTGCTGGAGAACCTGAACGGACAGCTGCGCCTCAAACCGGTACGTCCTCTCACCACACCGGGGATTTGACTTGTTTCACCATTAGTTCACTGGCGACGAGCCTTCTCCAAAGCTTACCGTCACTTTTTAAAGCTGGAACAAATAACGTGAATGTGATTTAAGACATGATTATTTATCGTCGGCTTCTCTCAGAAGTGATACCCGATCCAGCCATTTGTGTCGGTGTCGGCCCAATATCGGTATCGGATCCCTAATTTAGTCTTTCCTGTGATTGACTGGCAACCCGTCCAGGGTGGCGTACCCCGCCTCTCGCCCAGTGCCAGCCTCTTAAAGGAGAAGCTAGTATAGCTGATGGATGGATGGTCTCCGTGTCCGGCATCAAGAGAAACCTCGCGTTTCAGGAGTAATGGCCGTCAACGATTGCTGAAAGGTCTCCGTTTAGTTGCTGCAATCACAAACCGTCGTGACTTCTTCCAAACAGATGCATTCAGTATTCAGATCTTTATTGGTCCTGAGGGAGAACTGAGTCATTCCAGCAGCAGAAGTCAGATGGAGGTCTGTTTGGAAAAGAGTAGGCGGCGTCATTAATCACGCCGACATCCTCTGTTTGTCATTCCTGTAATTGACTGGAGGTCAATGCATCAGCACGTCTCAACTCGTCATCTCAGACGATTAATGAACACATCACAGTCGCAGCACCTCAACCAATGTTTTTAATCGTGAGGGGGAATCAGTCGCGTCAATAAATGCGGCCTCCGGATGTCACGCTGCAACACACACACGGCTACAGACGCTCTTCACCGAGGCTCCGTCGATGCTTTAACTTTCATACCTGCGTCACGAAGCGGAGAAAAATCCGGTATTTTCTCTGTATTTTAATGTCACGACAGAAGTATTACGTTACATCATGTTGTGAGGTTTTTCGTGTTTCAATGATAAAAAAATGGTGTAAAATTGGCTGCAAATACAGTCCAATCCCCAAAGATCAGCGCTGATAGTCACACACAGTTAACGTGAAATTATTAGCGTCTCCAGAGAGTTGGTGGTAACTGATAAAGGTCCATTATAAAGGAGGTCTACTCAAACTCTATTATTTTTATTTCTTCATCCTCTGGTTTTCATCTCTAGACCCACCTGAACCCGTGCTTCGTCCAGTCGTCCCTGACCGACGACCCTCGACCTCTGCAGAGAAGTTCCTGGTACCCTCTTCATCACGGAGACTTGTTCTCTCTGCTGCCGGGCCAGTTCATCTACCAGGTGGCGGCCGTGGGCGAAGAAGGCCGCACTCCCAGGTACTCGAACGTTAACGCCGTGTGTCAAGATCAAGAGATGAATCTCATTTGCATTTGCAGCAATTAAATCAAGACGGAGGAAGCTGCTCTCCACTGTTTCATTATAAAGTCTTATCTCTTTTATCTTTGCAGAGCAGACTGCGTGGGGTTGAAATGGCTCCGGTTCAAGTGTTATCTGTTGACTCAATTAAAAGCCAAGATTAGGTTGATTCATGTAGTCTGTGGGCTTCGGTAATGTTTTATCTGTGAGTTAGGGTCCCCTATGTTGTCCTGAGGCCCGCTGTCTGTTTGAAGTTTAGATCAAACAAACAGGAAAAGGACACTCGAACAAATGTAAACCAGCCGAGGCTCATGTTGCATTGAATACAGAAACTACAGCTTGTATCTGAGCAGCAGCAGAAGGTTTATTAGGAGTTTTAAAAGTGGACTTCAACCTCAGTTTTTCAGGCTTAAAAATCACTTTTTCGTTTTCTTCATGTATAACTTCCAATAGAAACAGTCAGATGTTTGAAGAAGAGGAGCTTCCCGTTGATCCCGAGCCAGATGTGGAGCCAGATGTGGAGCCAGAGGTGCAGCCGCATCCTCCTCCTGTTGGACAGACTCCTCCGCCACCGGCAGCTCCGTTGAACCAGGAGGAAGCCGTCAACAGAAGCCTGAAGAAGAAGGTTTGTTTAAACTCGCATCCAAACCTGCATCAGCAGAAAAGCGGCGCAGCAGGAAGTCGCGTCACGTCCGTCTCTTTTATTGTTTTTGGCGATATGACGTCATTATAAACCAGGAGGCGATCCAAATTTGTATCTCTGCTTATTTGGTGTCTTTCCCTTTTAATTAATATTCCTTGTTGTATTTTGGATGAAGTTCTTTGACTTCTCAGGTATTTCCCTCACTGGATTACTGCAAAACACACTCCATGAACAGTTTCACAATCAGTTTTATTTGATCCATATCGCCAAATTCCATCTCTTCTGATGGAAAACGATTGCTGAGGCTGTAAAGATAGTCACCACTAAGCTACGCTTTCTGTACTCCAACACAACAAGCAGAATATTCCATTGGATGAAAACATGTCGCACATTTAGGAAATAATTACATCCAGTTAAACTTTCATTAATATCAATAATTTAAGATGATCAGCGTTATAGTGTTCTGCCTCAGTGTTACCTGCATTGTTTCCAGCTCTGATGATGAACCCACTGCACACTTCACAAGAACTGTTTTCTGTTTTCGTTTCATGAAGGGAGCCTCTGCACGTCCAAAAGAAGTTCAGGACGACCAGAGGGACGTCCCTCCGTCTGTAACCAAGAGAAGAGTTTTACCTGCGTGGATGGTGGCGGCTGCAGCAGCGCCACACAGTTCCTCCTCCTCCAGCCCAAAAGGTACCTGCACCTTCCTGTTTCATGGATTTATTCGGGTTTTTTCACACGTCTGTCCACATTTCACACTTGATTGGATCTGTCTTTGCGTCACAATACATTTGTTGGTTCCCTTCTTATTTTCCGGGTCTAAAAATGTCTTAAATGTCCAGATTTTTAGGAGCCATTCATGGGTCCTAAATGCTGCCTTACCCATGCTTACCCAGCATGCCTAAAAATCGGCATGCTGGGTAACAGCTTGAAGGAAGAGACACTGGAGATCTTCTTTTTTTTTGACAACCGCTCATCCGGTTGACTTAACACTTGGCGGGTACATTGCTCAGGACCCAACGGAGGTCAGTGTCGAGTGTGAAGTGGTTTGGATGAGCGGTTCTCCAGAAAACACCTGAGGTCAAGCGTTCAGCCCGCTCCGAACAGGCCCTAAGGTGATAATAAACTTTATTTATACAGCACTTTTCAAAATAATGTTACAACCAGTTGTTTTAAATTGTTGAACCAGGATTAAAACAAATGCAATCTTCCCTAATGGGACTGTTTCTAAAAAGTGCTCGAGCTGTGGTGCAGTGGGCCTGGTGAAGGAATGAGAGTCTGTTTTCAGGTGATCTTGTCCAGGTGACGCCACCCGAACGCTGCAGACGCTTGTTGACCTTAAATAGCAGCTGACAGTCAGGTCATAAAGTATCACGGCAGTCTGACGTTAACAAGAGAGTCAATAGAAGTGTGACACAGCGGAAGCTTTTCTCCGTATGTCGGCGTGTTCATTGATAATTACAGCAGGTAAAAGAGGACACTGGACAGCGTCTCCTCCTGTGATATTTACTTTGAAGGAGAGCAGACGGCGCTGCTGAGCTACATGGACCCTCAGCGAGCCTGTTACTGCGTCCGTCCGCTCTGTGCTGCACTTAAAGAGCCGAGTTTAACTGGGAAGAGCGGGCAGATGGAGAAGTTCCAGTTTCCTAAAGAGAAACTCGCAATGCTGTCTGTGGCTACTTTCATTCCCGGAGTCTTTGGCGGCGGTGGAAAGTAATTAAGTACAAGTTTGAATTACTTGTATTTTACATTTCTGCTCCTCTACATTTCTGGGGGAAATATTGCACTTTTTACTCGGCTACATTCAGCTGACAGCTTTAGTTACTTTTCAGATTTTAGAGTAAAATTCTTGTGAGGCTTTTACACAAAATCAGTGTGTAGCTGTGTCTCCTGGCCACGTTCAGATGTCTCTCCGACTTGTTCCACCAAAGACATTTTTCTAAACTGTTCAGCATTTCACAAAAAATGCAAAGATTAGATAAAAGGCCGATAAAACAAAGGTAAAAGTTCATATCAGAACTTAGTTTTTCTTCTTTCCTCTCACGCTGATCATCTCACGACCCCTCAGATTTATCAGGGACCCTTTGAAAGGGCCTGACCCCCAGGTTGGGAACCACTGGACTAAACTAGCTCCCTGTATAAAGTAGCTCTACCTCGAGCAGCTACACCAGTAAAAAATGACTTGTGCTATTGATGTATCGGTATTCATTTAATAACGTCAGTCACAGGGCACACATACTGCAGAACAAGTACTTTTACTTTCGATACTTTAAGTACATTTTCCTGATAATTACTTTACTCAAATACTTCTTCCACTACTGTAAGTTGTGTCAAATGAATTGATGAGTTTCCTTCTGATTTAAAAACCTTTGATATTCTGATTTATACGATGCATACTGGTATTGATTTTTAACTGATTCTTGTTTTCGTATAATCCTCTGAAATCGACATTTGTCTCTCTGTTTCAGTTCAGTCGGCTGTGAAGAGAAGTAAAGGACCTTCAACCAGCACTAAACCAGCTGCAGCCAAACAAGCCACGCCCACCAAGACCTCCTCACCTGAGGAGGCGGAGCTCAGCGAGGAGGAAATGCCGAGGAAGAGGAGAAGGCAGATGAGTGATGAAGAGGAGGAAGCAGCTCAGTCTAAAACAGTTGAGTATTGTTCGTGAGTTGTAGTTTTTGTTCCCGTGTTCAAGGACAGAGGATGTCGTATGTATACAGATTGTAAAGCCCTCTGAGGCTGATTTGTGATATTGGGCTATACAAATACATTTAATTAAAATGGAATTTAAATTAAAATAATGGCTGTTATTACGTGTTTTTACCGTCTTCTGCAAAAAAATATTTTGCGCCAATTTGGTCCAAATAAAATGAGGACTGTGAAATTACGGTAAATGTCTTCATTCAGTCTTTCTGGACCAATAAAAGCCTTTTTAATCGTCTGTCTCTGGTGTTGACTCTCAGGACGTTCCTCCAGAGCAGCGCTCAGTCAGGCTGCACAGCGAATCCAAGAGGTCCGAGGTGAGCGACGAGTCTGGCGGCTTCACCGTGGAGGTGGATGAGGAGGAGGAGGAGGAGAGAGCGGAGTCGTCTACAGCTGACATGAACACCACCATACGGACGAATGTGATCAGTCAATCTGACAACGAGGAGGACAAGAAGCAGAAAAATGGACGACAGCAGACTAAAGGAGTCGGGTCGAGCGGCGCCTCTGCGACCGGACTTAGAGCGCCGTGTCCGTACGGGAACAACTGCTACAGGTAGCGTTTACCTGTGCACGAACACAACAGCTTTTTCCTTTGATGTGCAAAGATGACATGAAGTGCACTTGAGCTGATAAACATGAACAGAGACAAAAACTGGATCAGGTACAAAAGCTTCTCAAAGCAGCCGCCTGGTGTCTCTCTGGTTTTAGCCTCAAGAGATACTCCTTCTCGAATTTAAGATAAAAGATGATTTCAAGATCATCAAAGCGAAGGTTTTCTTACACAACCCTAAATCACAAAGTGGGGCTTCAGTGGAGAAAAGAGTCTCACAGACACATTGATTTACCTCTGAGGCTCCCAAACTGACAAATATCACAGAAACTAACCGGTGAGGTTTACACTGATGAAGCAGATCGGTCATTATCCTCCAGCTGCAGAGCTTAAAGGGATAGTGTGGTTGTATGAGTCAGTGTTTTGCTACAGTAGATGGAGTTTATAGGAACAGACAGGTGGAACGTGTGGACAATGCCAGCCGTGCCGCTTTCATCCTCTTATCCACGGTGCTTGGGAGGTTGCGCTACTGTCGCGCCTGCGAATACTAACCAACCAAAACCGTGGACGGATATGAAAAACAGAAAAGATGCAATTGGTTGTCTGTGGTTTAAGTGGATTGAACTTCCACTGTTTGTTCCTCTTTTTTTAAACTAAGCGTACATAAAGAGGGAGCAGCAGCAGGGACACATCCTGCAGAAATCTCTTGTGTGCACATCCAGCGCTTCTCTGAAGACCTCTCACGACCTTCTCTGTTTGTTCTTCCAGGAAGAACCCGGCCCATTTCCAGGAGAGCAGTCACCCCGGTGACACCGACTACGAGGAGGAGGAGGAGGATGTGGAAGAGGAGACGCAGGAGGCAGATCGGCCTGAGTGCCCCTACGGCACCGACTGCTACAGGTCAGACATCACAGTCAGATGAAAGGGGATTGAAAGGTATGATGGGGAAACCTGGTGACCCGATGAAGCTGACATCAATGGCAGAGACGGTGTAACGTCACGAGATGATCCTCGCAGCTTTTGTTTTTAGATTTAGTCTCATATTTTCATCCTAGTTTCCAGCAAATGTAAAGCATCAATACTATACTTTACTAAATGGTTCATCCTCAACAAGTCTGACTGTTATATGGTGAGATGTTAGTCCAACACTTTGGTTCTAAGTGACAACAGATGTGGGGTTTCTCCCTGAAGACGCATCTCTTGATCCATTAAGTTAACAGATGATGGCCTCCACTATAGACATTCACGTTACAGCAATGGTTCAATATTTAGAGAAATACGCTTGTGTGCTTTCTGGCGGAAAGTCGACAGTGACTTTGATTTTTTTTGTTCCCTGACAGGAAAAATCCTCTTCACAGGAAAGAATACAAACACACAAAGACACCAGGTGAGATGTTTCACCTGCTTGATTTCTGTTTGACGGCATCAAAACTAAAGACACCGTAAACTAAACATCATTTAACGTTTTTAATCGAAGAAATGTTCCTGCTCTCAACACATATAATACATGTTAAAATATTATATATATTTCTTAATGTCATCTGATTAAAACTTCTATAAAATGCAGGAACAACTCATTAGCTCAGGTTCATTATACAAATTCTATTAAGTTTTAAAAAATGTTGTTTATTGAACATATTCATTTAATAACAGTCAAATGTTTCTTGTAACTCTATTAACATTCTGTGTTATTATAAAAAAAGTATTTTATCTGTTATACCTACTATAATAATAATAATATTGAGTGTGTGAATGTGTGTGTGAAGGAGTGAATCATGTCGGGTAAAGTGCTTTGAGAGGTGGGAAGAACACAGAGGCGCTGCAGTAATGCAAGTCCATAAAGCAACGGGCTCCTGGAAGGTGGCGAGACGGCATTTAATAAAATGACAGTTCCACATGCATCGTTGTGGGAAGTGGTTGTGAGTCAGTGATGTGAGTTGTCGGCCCAGGAGGATCTACTGGGCAAAGCCGCTGGTGCTGCTGTGTTGACATTTTCAACCACAGTCGCAGAAAAAAGCTCCCTAACAACAGCGAAAATAAAAAAGGGAAATTTCCATCTCTGAAAGGGTTTAGCGACAGATCCTCGACCTGATGAAGAAGAAGAAAAAACACACACACACACACACACACTGGATCCGTCACCAGAGCTGCTCACGATCTATAAACCCACTGGGGCCTATCAATCTTGTTGTTAGCAGGTTATAATGTAATCTGGAGACCCTCCAGGACATCACCCCCCCCCCCCCCCCCCTGTTGCAGTGGAAATTACTTTCTGACACACACACACACACACCTACACCCTTCTTTCTTTAATAAGACACACTTCACACTGATGACAAATGTGATTTCCCCTCCAATTTAAGACGCTTCGTTCACACTCTCGTCTCGACTGACGGGAGGAAGGGAGACGGAGAAACGACGTCTCTCCTTCTTTCTCCCACTCTGAAAGCACTGCTCCCCATAGAGGAGTGAAGACAAGAAATACGATGTTCTATTGATGATTACTGAAGTGAAATATGTAGTAAAAGTTACAATATATATACATTTATTTAATTAGGGGTAGTAGTATCTTTCTATAATAAGAACAAGAATGATACAGAACTCAAAGGTCCACTTACGAGCTTTTCGAGGGTTAAAAAAGTCCTAAAAAAATCATGAAATCTTTAACTTTTCACAAACATGTCTGATATTTGTTGACACGTAGTGGAGGTATCGTGCTGCCGAAACCACAAAGTTTTTCCATTATCCGTCTCTTTTTTTATTCTAACCTAAAGTAGAGAAGGAAACCAGTTCATCAAAGACATCTGAAAGCAGAGGAACATGAAACAAAACTCTCCTCGCTTCTCATGTTGCACTTCAAGCTTCTCCTTGTTGTCTCCTTCTGTGACTCACTCCGTTCACACTGCTGATGCTTTTACAGCTCGCGCCACACGCACCGTCCCCAACAAGCCCCCCCCCGCTGACGATGACGACAGCGACGAAGACGACAGCTTCATTAACGACGACAGCGAGGACGTGGGCGACGACTCGGACTACGCGCCTCCTGTCTCGGATGACAGCGGGAAGGAGGACGTGACAGGACTGCAGGAGGAGGCAAAGGCCTTCATGAAGAGGAGGAAGTAGATTCAGACCTCCATGAAACCGCTCACAACAAGGTCTGCGGATTATTTTGAGTAACCGGGTCATGATTTCTTGCTGTTGAGTTATTCAAATGTATTCTTTATTTTGTGTCATCTAGTCCCATTATATTGGAGAGAACCAAACCAACTCGCACCAAAACAATCTAGATTGATCAAAAGCACTACGGGTAATAGTATAAATTATGTTTTGATTTTGGGTTGAACTGTCCCTTTTTAAAAGCCATGAATTGAAGCTTTACCAGAGCATGGAGTTCCCAACTGTTTTGGCACCGTGGGCCCTTTCGCATGTTGATGACTGACCTGTGTTACCCCACGTGAAACTGACCGAAGACTGAAAAGTAAATGACGAGCAGCACTTCGCTCTGCGGCTGTTTACCGACACCACGTCAGGTGTCCTCGCGAGGCGTCTTCACGGTTAACCTCAAAACACAACAGCGGACCGCAGTAATTCAGCCCGATTGAAGGAAATAGCTTTTTTTTGTATGAAACGCACGCCTCGAGCAGCTTTAAATGCAAATTTAAATAGAGTATTCTCTCCAGGACGTCAGCTCTGTTTACTGCAGACACAATAGTATGACAAACCACTAAAGGTTCTTTCTGAACCACTGAGAGATACAGTATTTAAGCATTAGTCCAAACTGAATGATTTTGCTAAATTGCATTTTGTCGCTTAGATTTTATTCCAGATAATCGGTTCTTTTTTTGGATGAATTCTGCTCGTGTAAATATGTAAAATTGAGTTTTAGGCGTAGCTGTCTTATGATTGTTACTCTAATTTGTTGAGCTGTTTTTCTTACTTTGTTTAAATACATGAGATGAAGACAAAGTCTTTCCTGCTTTTTGATTCTGTGGTTTTATTATGAAAGAGAAACCCACTCACTCATCATGTATTTTAACTAGCCGCCCACCAAACTATGTACAATGTTCTGTGTGTTTTACAAGAAAAACACAAGATTTCATGTCATATTTCATTCTAGTGGAAAATAAATTTGTTTCATTTTATTTTATTTCTCAAAATGCTAACGTGCTGATGTTTAGCAGGCTTAATGTTTACCTTGTTCACCATCTTAGCTTAGCATGTCAGCACGCTAACATTTGCTCATTAGTAGGGCTGCGACGATACGAGGAATATATGCGGTACTATTGCAGTGACGATAGTACTTGCGATACATAAACGGATATTAAAGTGAACTCAGTTTGGCCATTCTGCTGCTCTCAGTATTCTGCTTAAATACTGCAAATTGGTTGTTAAAAATTAAAGAAATTCATTTTCAACATGTTTTGGACAAATTGAACATCGAAACTGAACACAAACCTAAAAATAAAAACATACACTGTATTGTGCAGCCCGACTAATGAGCAGTAAACAAAGTCCAGCTGACAGCACTGTTGCTGCTCAGCCGACGACATGTTGAGAGCCGTGTGGAGGCAATGGATAAGCTCTGAATTATTGCGTTTGGCCCCTTTAAGTACAGTACTTGAGTAAACCTGCAGAAGTGTAGCCCAGCACAGATCACAGAGAGCTGATCTGAGGTCTGCTGCCCGTGAGGTTGTGTGTGGTGCGTCGTGAGTCTTCCAGCTGACACTTTGCATCCATTGATGATGATAAACAGACAGGCGGCCTCTTGAATTTCAAACACGATCTCCGCTCACGTCTCCGGAGCTGCCGTCTAAAGGCACAAACGACACGAGTAGAGGATGGATTCATGCAGAGCGCCTCGCAGCACCGTCGGCTACATCTGTAACACACACACACACACACACACACGGTCCCACTGGGAAGGTAAATCCTCCACACACTCAACATCAAACCGCTTCACGGTTTCCCATCATCCTTTCCTGCTGGAGAAAGTGAATTTCCTCTCACGAGACTCTGATGTAGATGTAGTGTTCCTTTATGTGTTGAGAAAATAAAGTATTTAAAAAGATGATCATACAGAATATGATGCTTTGATGTAGATTAAACTACCCAACAGGATATAAAGGAGTTAAAAGTATCAGTAAAATGCAATATACACATTAATGCAGCAGTAATATTAATCCAGAAACATCAGATACAACAGTAAAACACTGACGGGGAACATTTTACTGCACGATAAGTACAACTTCAATATTTTTTTTTAAATATTATTAATGATCATTATTGTACAAATGAAATAAACACACCGTCTCTCCGGCTGCAAATGTGTGTTCACATGGAGTCGTCGGCACAAGAAGAAGAAGAAGAAGAAGAAGCTGCTTCTTCATTTGTTGAGTCATTGCTGTCACGCTCCCCTGTGATTGGCTCAGCTGTTTCAGAGGGATGCGATTGGCCGAGAGCGTTTTCATTAATCACCACACCCTCTGCTTCTGTACTCCACTTCAGTCAGCATCTTTTTGCACTTTGCGCTGCTGCACATGAACAAAAACAGCAGATGTGCTTGTAGCCGCCATTATGACCCCGGCTTCTCAGCGCAAGCCTTTTTGGGGGAATACATTTCTTTTCTTTTTTCAACCTGCTTTCATGATCACACGGGTGTTAAACTGTCTGACCAGGATGAGAACATCTTCACCGAGGAAAAACCAACGTTTGAATCCAGTATTTCTACAAACTGTACCAAGCATCTCAGAAACAGAACTACAAACATGGCCCCATTGTACTTTCTTCTACGTATGAGCTACGGACACCACGCCCAACAGGAAGCTGCAGGGATGGTGTATTTTTTAAGGCCAACCAGGAAGTTAGCATTGCTCTGGTCCCCTCGACGTTTATGATACTTCACACATTTTGTTCAGCAAGAGAATGTTTACAAATGAACACCACTTTTATGATTGTTGAAGCACGAATGCAATCGCCAGAAGTAAGAAGCTAACGTTAGGCTATATAGGAACTACACCACGGTCACATGACGTCTTGTCACCACCACTAAGCTAAAGGAGGACCAGTGTTCTGCGTGATGGCGTTTTGTGGTTTAATTTGGCCTCTTGTCAGCACCCGCGGAAGTGTAAAAATGCTGACTCATTTCTGGGTTTTAGGACTCCTTCCTGCAGCACTCCTGTTCTCTGGTCGGGTAATAAGGGTTGAAAGCTCCCGCTTTTTGTTCGCCTCTTTGACCTGTTTCTGGACGAGCTGCAGCAGATCCAGCCTGCTGTTTGAACGGTCAGATGTTTGGACCTCTACTTTAGCCGAGCCCCCTCGGCGTCCTCCGTCACCCGGAGGGAGCAGGTCCGCGCATCCCCGTCATCCACCGACTTGGCGGCCACGAACGTCACCAGCCTCAGCTGGAACTTTCCCGCCTTCTTCAGGCGCTTGTTGTTGTGTCGGACGCTCATGAAGCAGAGGGTGTTGATGACCCCGTTGCTCATGGCGAGGCACTCGATGATGTAGAAGACCACCAGGGAGTTCTTGTCCCTGGATATGAGCGTGGGGTAGAAGTCCCGCAGCAGGGTGAAGCCGTAGTACGGCGCCCAGCACAGGACGTAGGCCGCCAGCACCAGAACCAGCACCACCACCGTCCTCCGACGCCTCTGGAGCCTCTTCCGGATCTGATCCGTCTTGAAACCCGGGACGTCCTTAAACCACAGCTCCCTGGAGATCTGGATGTAGCAGACAGCCATGACGGTCACCGGGCCCATGAATTCCAGGGCGAAGATGAGGAGGAAGTAGGAGCGGTAGTAAACCTGCTGGTTCACGGGCCAGATCTGAGCACAGAAGGTCTTGTGGGCGCGACCTTCCACGTGTGGGTACGTCATCTCAGAGGCCATGTAGGCGGAGGGGATGGAGATGAAGATGGGGACGATCCAGACCGTCAGGATCACGCAGTACGCCGTCTGGATCTTCATACGAGGCCTCAGAGGGTAGAGGATGGCCATGTACCTGCAGACAGGAAGAGCAAAGGTTTCACAACACAGAGGAGGACACAACACTCACAGACTTAAAACTGGAACCACTTTGAGCATCCCGGCTACACAGATATTATTTCATCTTTCCTCCCTGCTGATGCTGTTTATACATGAGAGGATGTCAGCCATGATAAATGGAACATGGAGTGGGGCTGCTGGTCCTCAAGTGTGAGCGTCCGCCCAGAAGCAGCTTTTACTATAGCAGAATGTAAATCCCCTCTGAGTCCTGAGATCTGTTTGATGTGGAGCGATCATTGATGTTTCTGTTTCTCTGATGGGTGAAGCTCTGTAGTTCGGCCAAACTACGTCTGCCTGCGACATGCTAATGTTAGCAGTGGCTTATAGTTGGCTCACCGACATGTTGATATGTTGAATTAATTAAAGCTGAGGGTTAAAGGATTGATGCTGCATTCACACATGGGTAGAAGAAGTAACGTAGACCAGCACAGCTGATAATGAGGCTTAAAACTCTCCTTTTGGTGTGTGTATGTTGCTGAGAACAGCACCGCAGCAGCTCCTGTAGCAGAGTGTGTTTTCTGTCTCGTTTGTTATCGCAAACCAACCAGAACCCGCGGCCGTTCTCCCACACATGCATCTTGATTATGTGATCTGGACACAGCAGGCGGTCGTGTGCACGCAGGAGAAGAACGCGAAGGAGGTGATGAGAGGAACACACACACACACACGTACACAGAGAGGGAGACGGAGGGGTGCTGTTAATCTACAACATGGAAGAGGATGGAAGGAAAGGAGGGTGGAAGAGAAAGAAAGAAAGACATGATATCCACTCCGTCTGTATTACTGCTGTAAACATGCTTCACGATAAAATCATATTTGAGAGAGAAACGTCTCTTGGATCAGCTGGAAAATGCATCGTCACAAAGCTTTTCTTTTTAGAGATAAAACCTACGATACAAACATACGATGATCTTATAGAATATGATGCAATATCGTAGCTTCAAGCGAGGAGGAGTTGTGCAAAAGAGAGGCATCGTGGTGCCAGCAAATGTCCCAAAAAACGACATCTCTTTACGACGTTAAAGAGCGACAAAGACGGCTTCAGGAAAAAGTGGGTGTGGATGGAGGGGTCGACGAAGCACGAGACAAACGGCTGTTCATTTCCTGTTTCCAAGTCGCCGTTGGTTTCTTTTAACCGTGACGCCTGTCATTCCCCAACCGAACCATCTACACACCTGTTCCCACTTTCCTCATCAGCCTCCCACTACTCACCAGCAGCCATTTGTCTTTGTTCCGGTTTCCTGCTCTAGATTCTGACCTGCAGCCTGTTTATCACCCGTCTACCTTGTGACTCTGAAAGTGTGCAGCTCCCCCATGACCTCACTGCACTGACCCTGCCATAAAAAGTTAAGTTTGTGAAACCAATTGTGGTAAAGATTGACTTAAATGTGTAGGAGAGGTGAATAAACTAGTCTCTCTAGTCTCACACCAAAACCTGATCGCTTGTTCCTCAGCCTGTGATCTAATTCTCCACCAGATCACATTTAAATCGTCCAAAAGTAACATTTGAGATATCTTGCAAAGTGACCAACAACCCTCATGGACGTGCTAAAAACAAATGATTAACGTAGTTAAGCCGTGTGTGACGAAGGTGCAGGTGGACTCACCTGTCCACAGCGATGGCCAGCAGTGCGTTGGTGGACACGTAGAGGGAGACGGTGCGCAGGTAGTTGGTGGAGGCGCAGAGCAGCAGGCCGTGATCCCACGACAGCTGCTTCACCACGTAGTAGTCCAGCAGGAAGGGACAGCACACCGCCGCCACCAGCACGTCCGACACCGCCAGGTTGGCGATCAGCAGGTTGGTCAGGTTGCGGAGCTGCTTGTAGCGGGCGAGGCTGGCGATGAACAGACAGTTCCCCACGCCGCAGACCAACATGATGCCCACCAGGACCACGGCGATGACGATGGTGGCCACGAAGTAGGCCCGGCCCTGCGTGGTGTCCGGGATGTCGTCCGGATGAATCTCATAGTCCAGGCCGTCACTGGACAGGAAGTAGTCCGACAGAGCCGAGCTGCTGTTGGCCGGGTCGTCCATTTCGGATCAGGTCAACATGCTCAGGTTGGCTGATCCCTGGGAAATAACAATAACAGTCTGACCACAATCTCCATGTTGGTTTGGAGTCTGAACATTTAATGACAGCAAGAAAAATACAGGATATTACTCCTATTGTCACATCCTGTACACATTGGCCTATCCCAGCATGCATTGCGTGAAGGTACACTCCCTGGACAGGTCAGTGGATCTCCAGCCTGTCACACACATTACAGCACAGACACTACATTCAGTGTTTGACATACAGACACCTGTTTTGCTGCTCAGTGCGACTTTAACGATGTTGGATCTGATTTTTTGATGATAGTTTTGCTGATGCCGTTGCTACGTGACAGAGTTCATGTAGTCTACTTGTTAGATTTGTCCGCAGCTCGAGGAATGTTACGTCTGAAAAACTCTTAGAGCCCCGACACCAAACTCTGTCTGTGCCGGCTGCATGGGAGCGGGTTTGTTCTCATCACTGATCGTTGTTTCCACATCAGAGGACAGCAGGAGTCGTCAGTGGTGGAGGAAGTATTTTACTTCAGTGAAAGTACTAATACCTCACTATATAAATACTCTGTTACAAGTAAAAGTTCTGCTTTGAAAATGTTACTTGAGTATAATTGACTTAAAAGTATAGAATTGTCCCCTGTGACTGTTATACTATTATATATTAAATCATTGGATTATTAGTCGTGCATTCATGTAAAAGCAGGATTTTACTGTAGTTGGTTGAGGTGGAGCTCATTTTGAACTATTGATTGATGATTATTTTCATTATAGATTCATTTTTCCATTAATTGATTGGTTTGTAAAAAAATTTGAAAATAGGAAAAAAAGTCACAATTACCCAGCTAGCCCAAAGTGACAACTTCACATTATGTGTTTAGTCCAAACCTCAACATTATTACAATACATTAACATTATTAAAGGAGACATATCCTGCTCATTTTGAGATTCATACTTTACTTTATACATATTTTAGGTTTCTACTAGAACATGTTTACATGCTTTAATGTTCAAATAACACTATTTATATTCTATTTATCGTTTAGCGGTGACTGTAGAGAGCTGAAGTCCATCTCTTCCAATCTGACCTTTTTTCGGAAAAAGCTTTGTTCGTTAGTCAACGTTGAGACACATGATGATTTGATCCTGATTGAATTGTGCCATGAATTACACGTGTTTGTCAATTTAAAACGTATTTTTTTACACATCAAGAAAATTGCATTCTGTCATAAAACTGTTAAAGTATAAGACCACATGGACCACACGTTGGGAACAGAGAGTGAGACGCTATACTTCGATTAATGAGAAATAATGAGAGAATAAGAAGAAACACAAGAGAGCGGTGAAGATATCTGCAGCAGAGCAACTATAGCTGAACACGTTAATGTAAAACACAAGACCAAAGATCTCTGCAGGACGCACGTGTTGAACTGCAGAATTAAGGATATTTGACGTGTGTGGCTGTTTATGATTAAATAAATCGCGTATTTAAGACGTGAGGTGACACGTCGTCTGAACGCGGAGGTTGCATGTAAATAAAGGACATCATATATTTTGTGGTACAGACCTGAAGCTGCTTCTCCGCGCGCTCTGATCCACTGAATGACAGGAAAGACCGCGAGGCGCGTTCACGACGTCTGGCGACCCAGCACGCACGGACACACGCCCGCGCGCACTTTATTCCTTTTGAAAATAATGTTTAAATGTTTTTTTTTTGCAAACAAACCATATGACTTAGATAATTATTACTTAGATAGTTAAGATGCTCAGTTGGTTGAAACTTATTTATTATTATTGTGGGTTCTTAAAGCATTTTCACCCTGTGTCACATCTCTGGAAATATCTTAATTAAATTGAGACAGAATAAGAAGAAACAGGTCAGTTTGTGATGGTGAATGTAAACCAGCTCTCCCATCACTGGGAGGACACCCACCAGTAAATAACCCTCTTCTTCTTCGTCCCACAAACATCTGCCGTTGTGCCGATGTCCCGATCAATAAATCTCCTCTGGTCGTATACCAGAGCTGAGAACACGTCCCCGTCTCCCGACACGGTGAAATGTGCTCCACACCAACAGCAACATGAATAAAACGGTTGAAATGACACCGATCAGTGACGGCTGGAGGAAGAAATGTGAGTGAAGACACAGTGTTCTGTACGTACGTGTTGTACATCTATGACTAGATGTTCTCTACTTTTAGGAATGATTATAGTCACTCGTAACATGGAGGAAGTTTATGACACAAGATTTTTTTTAGTTGACACTAGCAAATTAAAACAGATGCTCCATAATATGGAGTTAAAATCCCTGAATTTTATGCCTCACATTTCCCTTAACTGGCCAGATTAGAGGACAACCATGTAAAATAAAGTCTGGTAATAATCCAGAGTTCTTCTTCTAAACAGTGAATGTATCTCTCTCTCTCTCTCTCACACACACACACACACACACACACACACACACACACACACACACACACACACACACACACACACACACACACACACACACACACACACACACACACACACACACACACACACACACACACACACACACACACACACACACACACACACACACACACACACACACACACACAAAATGCAACTTTCTTGACGTGTGTAATGATCTTTTAAATTGATAAAAGTAAAAATTAAACTGATCCCGTTTGTCCCTAAAGCTCCAGCAGGAAAACTCACATCTGTGGCAACAATTATGTAAAAGACTTTTATTTTACAAAACAAAATATTGGCCGGGGATTATTCGCTCGACCTCATGAACGACGGCAGAGGATTCAAAAATAAAAATAAAAGCATTTACAAAAAATCAAAAGCATCTAGGAACACGAGGGAAATCCAGGACCGGTCCTCCCACTCAGAGTGTCTTTGTGTCTCCGGACGATCACGCTACTTCTTGGCGTACGTGATCTTCATGGCGCAGGTCGCTGTGATTCTGAAGCCCTGCAGGGCGTCTTTAGCCACGCCCGCCTGCGTGTCGCTCTCGAACTCCACGAAAGAGATGTCGTGTTTCCCCGGGACGAGCCGCACCTCTTTGAAACCAGGAAACCTGCAGAGGATCGTTAAAAATAAACCCAGTCAAAACACGGTCAACGCATGTTTTTTGAAAAGAACGTAAAAGCCAAAGTCTTGACGGTGGACTCACTGGTTGAACAGCATGGAGAGCATCATCTCATTGGTCTCTTCGGGCAGGTTGTTGAGGAACAGGATGTAGTTTGGTGGGTTGTCCGGCACCTGAGGAGACAGCAGAGACTCATCACGTTCAGCTTTACACACAGGGACCCGTCTCACAAAAGCTTTTTATAATCACTGCTTTTACGCAAATGATTGTTGTCTGCAAACCGCAGAATCCTACAAGGCTCCAAGTATTGAAGTGTCGATGAGTGAAAGGTAAAATAATGTGAAAAACATGCATATATTAAAGGCACAGTGTGAAGGATTTGGTGGCATCTAGTGGTGAGGTTTCACATTACATCTAACTGAATGCCCCTCACGTGTCGGAGAACTACGGTGGCCTTGAGGTAGCGTAAAAAGGTGAAAGGCTCTCTCTAGAGTCCGTGTGTGGTTTCTTACCTGTACTGCATTGGAGTGCACAGGCGCTCCTGATCCCTGCAAGCAAAAAACACAACAGTGAAAAACATTTCCAAAAACATTTTTGAACAAAGTTTACTAAGAAGAGGTTTAGTGCAGACGGCAACCGCCGGGTCTGAAAACTGAAGCCAATTGCATTCTCTCTACTGACCAGCAGGGGGCGACTCCTCTGGTTGTATAGAAGTCTATGAGAAAATGACTACTTCTCTCTTGATTTATTACCTCAGTAAACATTGATCTAATTATGAATTCTAATATTTCATTGCCATCGACTGCTTCTCTGTTGGGAGTTTGACAATAAATACACTTAATACTGGACCCTGATTGGCTCCAAAACCAGTTGTGATGTCACTAAACTCCGGCAGGTGCGTCCAGTTAAACGGAGACTCGAGGTGAGCTCAGAGAAAACAAACTGAGGAAAGACGCATTTTGAGTGGAGGGGGCTTTTAAAAAGTGAAACATTAGGTCCTGGGTTTCAAAATAAAAGTATTCACAGTATGAGAAGCAGTGAAGTCATTTTATATCGTGAGGAACTGTTGACAGCCTCCGTTCTTCTCATCAGAAAGTTATTATAGAGCCGCATTGCTCCACAGCTCTGCCTCCATCACCAAACACTTTCCTGTTGGAGGTGTGTGTGTGTGTGTGTCTCTTTCCTCTGCTTCTACTTACCGACATATTTACAATCACACGCCGATAAAAATGACAAATAAACTGATTTTTGGGAATATTTCCTGCAGCTATTGCTTGTTTTCGCCCGTTTTCTTTTAAATTACAGCCGTCAGTCTTCCTGTTAAATGACAGTAATGTGTGAAGTTCAGTCATCAGTCCTCAGCGGAGGAGGAAACGGTGTCGTCTTGTGGGTGGAGGGCTGGTTAAGATGTATCTGTGAGACAGTGTTGGTGTACTGTAGTAGTAGATTTTAAAGTCTTTACTGCCTGGGAATTCACCGCGTTGCTCTTTCCCCACAAAATACTGTGATTAAACGCCGTAAATACGTTTTATTTTGATTATAAACTTGAGTTCATCATTTTCAGATGTATCAAATGTAATATGGTTGAAGTATCTTTCACTTCAGCAAAAGCAGCAATATCACAGTGTACAAATAATTAGAAATTACAAGTAACACTCAACATTATAAACATATAAAGGCCGTTACACACAATAATCGGTTTTATTTGAGTTCCCTGCAACTGATACATTTTTCCAGTTGTCATTTTCCCGTTACCCGAGTTATGATCGGATAACGAACATCTCGTCGTATTCAACACCGCTATGAGGAGAAAACTGCCTGTTTCACAAAGTTTAATGGTGGAGTGACATGAACAGAAACGAATGTGTGTTCAGGACATTGAACCAGATGTTGTCATCGCCTGGCGAGACAGAGAACGATGACTTGACTGATGTTCAAACACAAACTCACCGCTGCTGGTTTCTTTAGTAAGCTGACCGCCAGCGGCTCCTGAGCTTTCTTCTTCTTGTCCTTCTTCTTCTCCTTGTCGCCGTACGTGCCTTTCACCTTTGCGATGACCTCGGAGTCCGTCTTGGCGTACTGTATCCTCTGGGGAACAACAGAACACGGGTCAGTTAAAGCCCCAAAAACTGCCCACGGAGGTGCGAGGACGGCGTCGTCATTCCTACCATGGGCTTGTTGTAGAAGGGGAAGCCCTGAAGTTGCCTCAGTGCGTTGGTGGACGCGGCGAGCTCTTTGAAGACGACGAAGGCCTGTCCCCTCATCTTCATGGTCTTCATGGCCACGATGTCGATTATCTGGCCGAACTGCGAGAAGAGCGCGTAGAGCGAACGCTTCATCTCTGCAGGAGGAAGACGAGACGCAGCTCAACACAAAGAAAACAAACGGGCCATGTTGCTCTTTGAATATAGTGACGACGTTACAAAAACACAGAACAGCAGAATGTCGTCACACAACAAGAGCAGGTCTGACATTTAGCTTCATCTTCTTTTATCAAATAATCTTGACTGCTTATTGAGAGAGCGATGAAATGCTCACGTACCTTCTTTCTTGACTCGATCATTGATATTGTTGATGTAGATGGTGTGGTTTGGTCGGATGTCCATGTTTGTGTCTGTGGAAAACAACAAGAGAGCAACAAGAGAGCATGTCAACGTCTTCATTTGCTGAAACACATTTTCAAGCTGAAAAGTTTGGAATCACGTTATATTATTTATATTTTTCTTCAATAACGGCTTCTTATAAAACTGTACAATCCAAACACCAAACGTATTATTTACATTTTAAATAGTTTCGGCGCCAAAAGAAGAAGAATTTAATGATTAAAAAGTCTATTTAGTCGATGTCCACACCGTGTTGCATGACAGCAGAGAATACTGTTGGAACTTGGATTTTAAATTAGTTTTCTAGTCCAGAAACACGTCAGTGACCCTCGATCATTATTGAACCACAAACGGTGTAACTGGGCTCTAAATATAGAGTTAGTCCGCTTCTCTTTGGGCCCTCTGCAGTCTACTCAGTGTTAGACTGAAGAGGTTTAAACTGTGTTAGTTCACAGTGTGATCAGCTGATATTCTAATAGTGCTAACCCTACACTAACCTTCTATTATGAAGTTTAAAGGAGAGCTTTACTAAAGCAACACAGCTGTTAATTCAAGCTTGTTATTGGCTGAATTATTGTCACTGAAACAAGAAGCCGTTCTTATTTAAATCTGCACATATGTTGATGCTAAAAAGCTTCCAGTTTATTTGACCAATGTGTGATTTCTTCTGTTCGTATTCAACTGTTGCTCAGAGGATCTTTGTCTCTTTCAGCGTTTTGTTCTTCATGTGCAAAAATAAACCCTTCATACAAAATATGTATTTTTAAAGAGGAATAAAAAAATATACAGTTGTCCTCTCAGACATCAGACTTTAACAAATCAAACTGCTAATGAGATACTAAACATGTCCAGAGAGACTGACAAAACCTGATGTTAGATACAAGCACAAGATAGATAGATAGATGGATAGTTACTTTATTAATCCTGCAAGAGGACATTTTTTCGCTACAGCAGCTATTATGGTACAGGTAAATAAAATAACAGAGTAAAAAATATTAAATATCAAATGCAAATACACAATATATACAATGAAAACAATATGTTAGCTGGTCATATCCCTCATAACTAATGCCATCATTTCCCATCGGACGTGTTTTTTACGTTTTAGTTAGGCTAAAGGCTCAGTCTAGGCTAATATTAGCATACGTTAGCTTAACGCAGGCTACGTTCATTCACAATGATAGCCTAGCGGCGGTAAGCTAGCTAACTACGCGTTGTGTTTTTAACACAATGATCTCTAATATGAACATAATCCATAGGCATTCATCACTTGACCTGGGGAATCGGTAACACTACAGACAGATCACATGAAGACAAAACTGTATTAAATATTAAACTCACCTCTCTCCCTCCACACTGCTCATATAAAACAGGAAACACACTGGTGGCGCCGGTAACACTCGCCGCTGCTTTAACGAGCTTTCACCTCTACCGCCACCAGCAGGCCAGGAGGACAACTACAAGCTACAACTTTAACCTACAATTCACATGGTTGAAAAGTGTGTTATCTCCGGCCACAAAGGCTTTATTGGGTCCAGAGAGGGTTACTCTATATGTTTTTTTAGGTTGTAAAGAGTCATCGTTACGAATATTTGTACGAAGGGTTTGTTTTGGACGTGGAGAACAATACTAGACTGACAATTGAAAGGGAAGAAAGAGATCCTTTCTGAGCAACAGTTGAATAAGAAGATAATAAATATCACTAGTCAAAGAAAGTGGAAGCTTAGCAGTAAACTGCGTGCAGATTTAAATTGGAACAGCTTCCTGTTTCTGTGAGCACAATAATGCATATGCTAGAATTAACAGGTGTTGTAGTGAAGCTCTTCTTCAAAATTCACAATATGGGTGAATTTAGGTTAGTTTAGGGTTAGCACTGTTGTAATTGGGTCAGGAAATATCAGCTGATCACACTATAGAGTGACAAATCACAGTTTAAACCTCTTCAGTCTAACACTGAGTAGACTGCAGAGGGCCCAAACAGAAGCAAACTAACTCAATATTTAGAGCCCAGTTACACCGATGTGGTTCAATAATGATCGAGGGTCACTTGACAACAGAAACACCACTTCAAATCTTGAGTTTCTTAGAAATAAGTCATCAGCATGAAAAAAAGAACGTATAAAACCAAATTCATATCAATAAAATAAATTGGTCAATCAATAATTGATTGACCAAAATAATTGATTAGTCGACCATATATCTATACATGCATCTCTCTGTCTCTCCCTCTCTGTCTCTCTCATCGCTCTCTCTATCTCTCCCTATCTCTCCCTATCTCTCTCTGTCTCTCTATCTCTCCCTATCTCTCTCTGTCTCTCTCTCTGTCTCTAGCTCTCTCTCTCTGTATATATACATATATATATGCTTATTTTTAATTGTTATATATATGTATGTATATAGAAAGAAGAATAAATAAATAAATATATACTATATGTGTTTACGGTCGTTTTTCTTCAACCGTCAGTAGTGTGTATTTTGTCCTCTCCGGGCTTCTGTACAGATGTAATGTTTTCATCAGCTGATGCTTCCCCGTTACTTTGCTTCTTTTTTGTGTCATTTGAAAGCTAACAGGCTAACGTGCTACTCAACAGATTGTGTCACCGGACAACGATAACACCTGTCCACGGTGTTGACCCTCCCTCTCTCCCTCTCTCCCCTCCCTCTCCCTCTCTACTCACTATAGTCCAGTTTCTACATGTTCGTGTGCAGTCTGTCGGTTATCTCGGCGGCGACTTTTGCTCTCTTTATCCCGCTGTGGCTCATGCTAGCGGGTTAGCCTGTTAGCTTAATTAGCGCGAGGCTAACTTACTAACGTAACTGGACCGGACGGACATGTGCAATGGCATCGGTTCGGGTGGCTGTCCGGGTCAGGCCCATGAACAGACGGTGAGTTTAGGACAATTGTTTTTAATCTTTCTGCAGGTATAATGTCAGAATGTTGTTGTTGCAATGCTAACTGAGCTCATACAGATGTAGCCTCTGGGAGTCATGGTGTTTAAATGACATGCATGGACTCAGCAACACGATTTGAGACTGTAACAATGACGTTATATTATAATTTAAAGTGAGAGTTATTAGCCTGCAGGAAGAAGTATTTACTGAAGTAAAAGTACTGCTACCACACTGTGAAAATACATATATAAGTACCTACATATTATCAGCACAGTGTACTTAAAGTATGGAAAGTAAAAGTACTCACTGTGCAGTAAAATGTTATGTGTCAGTGTTTTACTATTTTATGATGTTTTTGTATTACTGCTGCATTAATGTCTTTGTTGCATTTTACTGCTGTAGATGTATTTGTACACTGTTCTACATCAATGCATCATATTCTATAAGATCATTTTATGTTCACATCAAATATAAACAACCTGTTTATATATATTAAAAGGTTTGTTATGAAGCATTTTCCAGCTGATCCCAGAGTCTTTTTAAAGAGTTTATTAATCTGAAGAAGTAGGAGGATTTCATCAACACATAAAGGAACATTTCATCCTTAAGTTCATCACAAACATTCAACATCAGCACATCTGGAGATACGAGGTTTAAACTGGACAGGAAGGAGATGAAGAACTGTAACTAAAGCTGTCAGACAAATGTAGTAAAAACTACAATATTTACGTCTGAGATGTAGTGGAGTAGAAATATAGGCTACAGTTGCAGAAAATAGAAATACTCAAGTCAAGTACCTCAAATGTGTACTTAAGCACAGTACTGGAAGAAACTGGAACGATTAAAAGCTTTGTATTGTTAGGATAACAATGATTTTAAGTTCCCTCATTATTTTTCTATCGATTTACTCCGAGATTAGTCAACTAATAATTTAATTGCAACACCCTAAAACTGTATCAAAATGAAATACCTGTAAGAATGATTGAGTTAATAATCGATTGATTGGCTGATTTCAGCTTCTTAAATGTGATTTTCTTCATCTTCTATGAAAGTAAATTTCATAGAATTTCACAGACGCCTTCATGTCTGCTTATGAACACAGTCGATGCAGATTCAACGCGACGCGTTTCTGTTTTTGCTTTCAATCCGACATGAAGGGTGTGGTTGAGCCTGAGAACAAACGGGGGTGGAGACGGATGATTATACTAAGCAAACATGTCGCCCTGCTCATACAATTCATGTTCAGTCATGTGAGTTTATTCAACATCACAATCTATACAGCAGAGTCTCGTTCAGACTGTTGGAAGTATATTTGAAGTTGTAGTTTGGAGGCAAGAGTTTCCTGTTTACATATATTATGTTTTACATATATTATGTATTACACATATCTATCACAGAGAAGTGTGTGTGTAAAATAAATGATAGGACGTCTACAGTAACCTCACAGTTGGATGTAGTTTATTATTTTGACCTGTGTTACAGTATAAATAGCTGGTGATATTGAACATGGTTTTATACGTCTGAAGCTATTGAAACACGTTTCTCCAGTTTGATGGAGCTTCAGCACAAACGATTCAGTAATACCAACAACAACAAGAATGTGGACACATAAAGAAAAGTGACTCTGGTTCTAAGTTGCTCTCGGTGTACTTGGACACATTTCAAGAACAGGAAAGATGGAAATGAACAAACAGCTGAAAACAAGGACAACAAGGCTGCTATATAACTATATAACAATATAACAAGCACACAAATATATGTATTATGTCCATACAGCTGTTTATACCTGTTATATGGTTATATATATGGGTTAGTCTCCTGACGATCATCAGTGTCTCATTGGTGATGATGAAGAATATCGTTGGGGCCGTCCCAGTTCCAGCCAAGGAATCTATTTATTTTGGTATTTTTGGTAAACGGTTGGTTGATTAACTCTCACATGAACAGAAACAAAAGAGTCTCTGAACGCTGACGTGATGAAGTTCACAGATCCTGAAGTCTGTCCCGTGTTCTTACATAAACATTATTGATCTTTTTCAGGGAGAAGGACTTGACCGCAAAATCCATCATCAGGATGGAGGGAACCAAGACCTCCATCACCAACCTCAAGGTAAAACTGTTCCCACCGTATGTGATTCAGACGGACTGCGATCGTAACGCCGTGTAGCTGAAGCTGTGTCTTGTTTTAATGTCGTGTTCTCCAAAGATCCCCGACGGCATCGCAGCCGACTCGACGAGGGATCGAACCAAAACGTTCACGTACGACTTCTCCTACGACTCGGCGGACTGTAAGAGCTCCACGTTCGTCTCCCAGGAAAAGGTGAAGAACAGCTTTGGATTTCTGGGTCTACGCAGCTCGTTGCTGTTAGACTCGTTTCCTGAGCTCTGACATATCACATTACAGCTCTGCAACATCAATACCGAGTCAAGCGAGTCTCAAACCTGGAGTGAAATGTTTTAACACGTCGACCGAGAAACCTTGAAAAAGGTCTCGGCAGCAACAAAAAACCTATTTTCTCGTTTTCATTTGCAGGTTTTCAAAGATCTGGGCTTGGACGTGCTGCGGGCGGCGTTCGAGGGCTACAACGCCTGCGTCTTCGCCTACGGTCAGACCGGCTCCGGGAAGTCCTACACCATGATGGGGAATCCAGTGAGACAAAACTAACGAGACATATCTAACACTCACACCGCAGACCACAGAGAGATCAGAGTCACTGTCCCAACTATTGATCCGTCTGCTCTGATGAACTCATCACTGAAGGCTCCAGTCGAGTTTAGCTGACCGTTAATCTGTTAATCTGTTGATTACTTTCTCTATAAATCATTAAGTCTTTGAGGTGTAATAGTGAAACATGTCTTTCACAACTTGGAGGCTTCAAACTGCTTATTTTGTCCAAAAGATATGAAGATCTTCAGTTTACTGTCATTTATAAGAGAAAGAAAAGAATATCATCACATTGTGATGTTTGGGGTTTTTAACTTCCACGATTAATTGATTTACTATTTGTTTGCTCTACTGGACATCGTGAGTTAGTGTCCCAACACTCCTCCGAAACATTAGACCAGACACGTTGGAAGTATTTTAATTTTACGTACGCAGTTATAGGATAAAGCTGGTGATGTTTTACTTGTTTTATACTGTCAGAAATCCCATGAAAAGACCAAAACCAACAACGTGTTAGTCCGTCCCTCAATACTTTGACTTCCTGTCTGTGACTCTCAGCTCCGAGCTCATTGGTTCCTACTGAAGACGTAAATCACTTCATCATAAATCAATTTCATTTATGTTTTTATTGTGAGCTTAAAAATCAAATTTAGATGTTTTTAGTCTGAAAACTCTAGAACCAGACCTTAAAATAACCTCTTTTCTATGTTTTTCATTTAAAAATGGAACCCCCCCCCACCTCTCCAAATGTGTAAAAGTAATAGAGGACATGACCTCAGTGGACATGTTTGAGGTGTCAGCAGGTCACATGATCTGTCCGTTCTCAGGGAGACGAGTCCGACTCCAGACGCAGCCGCGTCGGGTTTTATTGTTTGATCTTATCTGATGGATCAGCAGCCACGCTGTCAATGATAAACCTGCAGCCGGCTCCTCTGAGATAACACTGGTATGCAGAGATGTGAGAGGAGAGCAAACGCACGTACAGAACAATATCAACAAGGTCCTTCACAGGAGGGAGGGAAGAGAAGACGTGATGCAGAAGAATATATAAAAATATGTTTCGTAAAACACGTCTTTAAAATGCTGTTGACCTCGTACGTCATCATTTTATCACGACTTGTAAATGCTTGTTATTCTCACCACTACCTCACTCAACCTCATACACCTTTGAGCCTGTGTGTTTCTACGGCTGAACTTTGTGTGTGTTGTTGTTGTTTTAGGGGGACGCAGGTCTGATCCCGAGGTTCTGTGAAGGTTTGTTCAGTCGCATCGCCGCGGCGTCTCGATGGGATGAAGCTTCGTTTCGTACGGAGGTCAGGTGAGCCGGACCGGCCGGACGGTTTATATTTTCCACGTCTGCACCAGCTCTCAGTGAGCAGACTTCAATAACACCCAAACAGAAGCACAGGTGCTCAGCGGGCAAGAAGCGTCTTGTTAGATCTAAATCCACAGATATGACATTTGTTATACACGAGCCATTGTTTTATCCTCAGTTTGATCGACAGCGGTGTCTTGAGTTTACTAACACAGATAGAAAAACAGTCATTATTGTAAGAGAACAAACTTGAGATGAGAGGACTAAGTTGTGATTGCAGCCATGTTTTCTTCTGGTTTATGCCTTCAGCTACCTGGAGATCTACAACGAGAGGGTGAGAGACCTGCTGAGGAGGAAATCCAGTCAGACCTACAACCTCAGAGTCAGGGAGCACCCGAAAAACGGACCGTATGTAGAAGGTGAGACTGCACTGCTGGGCCACAACAGTGCTGGAGAATTCTTCTTGTTTGCAGTTTTATCTGCAAACGATTCCGTATAATAATCTAGTTTTTATTTATCCTGCTTTCATTTCGGTTTTACTGTGTTTTTCAAGGGAAAATGTGTGTGTATCAGACAGTCTTGTAGTAGTTTTAGATGATTACGTACCCAGTTAACATGTTTTCTCAGCGTTTTGTTCACGTGTTGACGTCCTGTAACCTGACCCCTGGTCCCTCCTGGTCTCAGATCTGTCCAAACACCTGGTGCAGAACTACAGCGACGTGGAGGAGCTGATGGAGGCCGGAAACATCAACCGCACCACCGCCAGCACCGACATGAACGACGTCAGCAGCCGCTCGCACGCCATCTTCACCCTCAACTTCACACAGGTCAGAAAGAATTTACTGGCTTCAGACCGTAAATCATTTCTCCACAGTATGAAATAAACTAAAAAATTCACAGGAGTTTCTACTGAAATGAGCCGTGATTTCATCTCGTATCACTCAACACCTCTCTCCCTCCCTCCCTCTCTCTCTCTCCCTCCCTCTCTCTCTCTCTCTCCCTCCCTCCCTCTCTCTCTCTCCCTCCCTCTCTCTCTCCCTCAGGCCAAGTTCGATGCAGAGATGCCCAGTGAGACGGTCAGTAAGATCCACCTGGTGGATCTGGCCGGCAGCGAGCGAGCCGACGCCACCGGAGCGACAGGCGTCCGGCTGAAGGAAGGAGGAAACATCAACAAGTCGCTGGTCACTCTCGGCAACGTCATCTCTGCTCTCGGTCAGAAACGGAACCTGAAACCCGTGTATCTCGACGTGTGTGTTTCAGTTCACAATGTTTGCTGACCGAAGGGTCTGTTTCCTGTTTCTGCTCCAGCTGACATGACGCAGGACGGCGTGAACACCAACCTGAAGAGGAGGGCGGTGTTTGTTCCCTACAGAGACTCGGTGCTCACGTGGCTGCTGAAAGACAGTCTGGGCGGCAACTCCAAGACCATCATGATTGCCAGTGAGACATACAGACATTTAAAACCTTCCAAAACAAGTAATGTAAATTCTCAAATAGTGTTCGGGGCCTTTATTTACCTCCGCTGCAGAGGCTACCAGGCTTTTCTTATATTATTATAGCAGGCTTATATTAGAGACTGGCCTTCATTTCTAACGTCCTGTGTTTGATGAATATGCCCGGTCATATTTTAGTACGAAGCCTCCTTGTTTTCTCATTCTGTTGGATTCTTCTTGCCGGTAATTAACACTTCCTGTATCCATTTCAAATTAAAAGCGGCCTTTTCTTCGCAGCCGTTTCCCCCGCCGACGTGAACTACGGCGAGACGCTCAGCACTCTGCGGTACGCCAACCGAGCCAAGAACATCATCAACAAGCCCACCATCAACGAGGACTGCAACGTCAGGCTGATCAGAGAACTGCGCGCCGAAATCGCCCGACTGAAGGCTCTGCTGATTCAGGGCAACCAGGTAAACACAACGCTGACGGGTCGGGAGGAGGTCTCGCTCTGCCGCTGTCACAGCATCCGTCTCTGCCTTCAAATTTAGGCAAGTTATTAAACAAAAAGGTGAAGATGAAGCAGTTTGAAGGAGAGCGACGATAAAATGAACACGGATCATAAAATGTTTCCTTCTGGCTGAAACTGAGCTTGAGCCGTCGTGATTATTCTAATCGTATTAAAGTCACTAATACAACCCGGTCAAAGTGTTTCTGACCCTTGTTTGTGATTCTGTGTCAGATCGCTCTCCTGGACTCGCCCACTGCTCTGAGTATGGAGGAGAAACTGCACCAGAACGAAGCCAGAGTGAGTTTAGCGTTTTCCTCTCGTGATGACTGCTGCTGCAGCAAACTGCACCTTTTTAATTTGACGTTTTAGTAAACTGGAAACGTGGCTTTGCATAAGTTGATCTCTGCTGAAGAGTTAAACGTCCGTTACCTGCTGGTGTCTGTCGGGTTTCTATTTGTGTTTGTGCGTTTGCAGGTCCTGGAGCTCACCAAAGAGTGGACCAACAAATGGAACGAGACACAGAACATTCTCAAGGTCCGTCTGTTCATCCTTCATGTTGCTCACTGTTTGTGGACTGTCTGACTTAAACATGTTGAAAGCACCAACAATCTCTGCTGGTGTGTGCGTAGTGGGGAAAGTTTCACATAATGTGTATATTTAGCCTTCTCTTTATTGTGACCGTCGTGAATACACCTGGTTGTGACTGTGGCGTCTGCAGGAGGAGACTCTCGCTCTGAGGAAAGAGGGGATCGGTGTCGTGTTGGACTCCGAGCTGCCTCACCTCATCGGCATCGACGACGACCTCCTCAGCACCGGCATCATCCTGTACCATCTAAAGGTCAGAGGTCACCTGAAGCACCTGTACATGATACATAACTTTAACAGTTAGTATCAGTGTCGTATCTGCTTACATCTGGATGGAAGAAAGTGTTTTATTCTAGTCTTCAGCTTCTTCAGGGTCAAAAACAAAAAAGAGGAAATAATCAAGAATGCTGACAACAAAAAACACAACTTAAAACATTTCCACTTAAGAAAAAGATTGGAAAAGTAAACCTAGTACACCAAGCAATCAGTAATTTAAAATGAATTTACCCGAGCAGAATGAAGTGATCGACTTCTAAACTTCTTCTTTCTTTTTTCCCCTCTAAACCTCAGGAGGGACGGACGTACCTGGGCCGAGAGGACGCGTCCAGAGAGCAGGACATCAGTGAGTTTGTCATATGAGCCTGTTTTTACATCAACAACCAGTGGGGAGTATTTTCAACAAGCTGCAGGGGAAGAGAAGCCGTGTTAACAAACAAGAAAGGCCTTTTTATACCGGCTCATCACATAAATCACAGAAAAGCAGAGATAAAATAAGGAAAACATTACTTTACATACTTCTCATGTTCCAGTAGTCGTTATATAAAAGTTAAACAATGTTTTTTCTTTTCCCCAAAAGATGATTTTAACCTCCGATGGAGAAACTATAATAAAACTAACTTCTTAAAAATTGACCCACTTAAAGTTACAGATGCACCGATCGATCGGCCACCGGTTGAAACCGTCAGCTGATCGGTGTCATAAAACTGATTTGTTGACATCAGATTAACACACGTGCAGCATGATGGTTTTACGTCTCACACACACACACACACACACATGTCAGCGGTGTGTCATAAAGACAATAAACTCACATTTTATGTAGCTTTGTTTGAGTGAGAGAAGGTTCTGTAACTTGGTGCAGTTTATGAGAAAATGTGAGTTATTTAATAGTTGATGTTTTATCATGACCATACAATTTAATTTAAATTTTCCATGAAAGAAAAAGTTACAAAAATGCTAAATTATAGTTTTAAATCTCGACTTCGCATTATTTATTTTCTAGAACATGTATGTTGAGCTGTATATTAACTCTTTTACGAGAGCTTTTTATTTGTTTTCCTATTAAGAATGTTCTTATCTCTTCTTTTACACAGAAGAGCTCTATAACTGACTATTGTTACTGTGCAGAAGTTGTTGTTGTTTTTGTCAGAGAGTAGCATTCATGTGTTGTTTCGTCCTCCTGCAGTCCTGCACGGTCTGGACCTGGAGAGTGAGCACTGTATGTTTCAGAACCAGAACGGTAAAGTGACTCTGGTGCCGCTCGGCGGAGCTCAGTGTTCAGTTAACGGAGTTCAGGTGACGGAGTCGTCGCAGCTCAACCAAGGTGAGAGCCGCGAGGACGTCTGAGGAGAAATCTAGAAACCTCTGACATCAGTCGTCTTAAAGTCACTTCTTCTCAAGCTGCACTCGCTGTGAAACATGAGAACATGTTTAAATCCTCAGAGGGTGAAAGAGGAATCTGTCCTGGACAGTTTTCAGCTTCTGTTGTTTGTTTCCAGGCGCTGTTATTCTGCTCGGCAGAACAAACATGTTTCGGTTCAACCATCCGAAGGAGGCGGCCAAGCTGAGGGAGAAACGAAAGGTTAGACTCTGCACCTTTAACCTCTTTAGAGACCTTGAAGGAAACCTGCTCTCAGGTGAGATGGTAATGTTGTCGACCTTTAACCTTTCAGAGTGGCCTGCTCTCTACATTCAGCCTCTCTATGACGGATCTGTCCAGGTCCTGTGAAAGCCTGTCCACCGTGATGCTCTACAACCCCGGGTGAGCTCATGAATTCACTAATAACATCAGCTGCATGTGGTTCTCAGCTCAGACCCTGCAGCGCATCTCCCCTCTGCATCAAAGCCCCCCCAGGACTGTAGATGCTCCATCTTTCAGAGCTGATGTTCGGCTTCTGATCATGTTAGTTTATCTGCATTCATACAGAACCGCCAAAGAATAGAATTAGCGCATCTCGCACTCACTATTCATATTTGTGAATACATGTTTTTGCAGTTTGTACGATGCAAACTGCTGGCTATTGTCATATCATTTTAGACCCCCCCCCCCCCCCCCCCCCCCCCCCCCGAAATGTTGCTATTGAGGCTTTCCTGGGGTCTGACGTGTCAATCAAGAGTTTCTTTGATTTTGTAACACCGGTCTTGGCGCGAAGAGCCACAGACAGGAAGTCAAAGTGTTGTTGGTTTTGGTCTGAACATGAGATTTGTTGACAACAAGAAAAGTACAGAATAATGGCAGCCATATATATTGTGAGAATGCCGATTTACTGAAATGTTTTCCTTTGCTCCACCGCCACCAACAGGCCAATTCTTTCATCACGTTTAAACAAAGTTTAATGAACAGATTTTTATATCTACTGAGAGTATTCATGCTCCCAAGAGGATGAACCACCTCATGAGTTTACCTTTAGTGCCACCTTCAGGACAAATTCCTCTAATTGTTAAACATTGATCATGAATTTGAGCCCTTTGTTCTCCGTGTAATCTGTTTAACTGTTAAATATAAATTAAGTGATTCAAGGACAAATGTGAAGAGAGCTTTGTTTGGTTGGTGTCCTCTCTCTTTGTAGGCAGCAGTGTGTCTTGTTAGATTATTAAGCGCACATTTTCCTTTCATCTGTGCACTCTCTGTGTTAGTGAATTAACTCTTATCAACCCCGTCCTGTTGACAGTCTCTTCACTGAGAAGGGCCCCGTCTTCCTCAGGTAGACTCAGCCGTCCACTTCCTGTCTTAACTGTCCCGTCTTTGACACAAAGACATATGTTGACATGTCAAGTCTCTCATCCTAAACCCTCATTGTATTATTGTTATTATTATTATTTTGCACGCCATCTTGCTGCTTCTGTCTCCATGTTGACGTCTGAGAGTAGAGAACGTTTCGTTGCTTTTTGTCACATCGCCTGCCATTTCATTTGAAGTCATTTTGTGTTGATGCTACTTTCACTTTATGCACTTTACTAGTTGTGGTGTTGAGTGTGTGTGTGTGTGTGTGTGTGTGTGTGTTTGTGTTCGTTTTTTTTATGTGAGAGTGAAAAAAAAAGACAAGGTGATGAAGGTTTTCGTGTTTTCAGGCTGGAGTTTGAGAGACAGCAGCGAGAAGAGCTGGAAAAACTGGAGCTGAAAAGGTACAAGAATAAATTCAATTGATATAATCACTTTTTGTCCGGTTACAGTTGTCAGCAGAAGATATGAAATGTTCTGAGTATTTAACCAGTTGCCACCCTTTAAAGAATACATAAATACAATTCAGAAATACTTTTGAAGCTCAAGTCATCACCAAAAAACTGTTAAGATATCATAATGTTACATTATATGTAAAAACATGCCCCACTTTGTTGTTGTTGTTGCTGTAGGAGGCTGATCAAAGAGATGGAGGTAAAGCACCAGAGTGAGAAGGCAGACCTGGAGCTCCTCCAGCAGGAGGTGGAGAGTCAGCGTAAGGAGTCTGAGGAGGTGCAGCAGCGGATCCTCCATCAGGAGGAGAGCCTCCGTCGCCGCAGCCAGGACATCGAGAGCCGCCTGCGAGACTTCCTGGCCGAGAAGGAGCGCTTTGAGGAGGAGAGACGCTCTGAGATCCAGGGGGAGGACCCCCAGCGGGGCAAACAGCAGCCGGAGGGGGAAGCAGAGGAGCAGCTGGACGAGGAGCAGCCGGACGAGGTGCAGCGGCGGCAGCTGGAGGCTGCCGAGCAGACCGAGATCTACCGCGAGCTGGAGAGACTGAAGAGGGAGCGCGAGGAGCAGAAGGTTCGCTTGGAGACCGAGCGGCGGCGGCTGGAGGAGCAGGAGCGCGAGCAGCTGAGCCTGGTGGGGCGGCTGGAGGAGCAGCTGAGAGAGAAACACGAGGCAGCCACCACCCTGCTGACCCGGGAGGATGCCAGCCGCCTGGAGGAGGAACGCCGAGCCCTGGCTGAGATCAGAGAAGCACTCCTCCGCGCCAAAGAGACTGCTGAGCGGCCAGATGTGGAGGATGCCAGCGAGGAGGCGAGATCCGCCCAGGCACGATACACAGACTTCAAGGAGGCGCAGGTGAAGGAACTGGGCCGGCTGGAGGAGGGGCTCCGACAGCAGAGGGATCGCCTGGAGAAAGAGGTCGCCGCCGAGCGCAATACACTGCTGCACCTCACCCATGGCCTCAAAGAGCGACATCAGCAGCTGAAGGAGACACAGGAGAAAGGGGCGCAGGACGCCACGGGTGTCTGCCAGGAGGAGCAGCTGGTCAAACAGGCGGAGCAAAGACTGCAGTTTAAGGAGCGCCAACTGGCCAGCGTGGCCGACAGCCTTCTCCCCACGCTGGCCGAGGAGAAGCAGAGAGCCGCGGAGATGCTGGAGCGCAGCGGCGGCGGCAGCAACGGGAACTGCGACAGCCCACCGGGGCTCGACAACACGCTGTTCCAGGTGGAGAAGGAGCTGGAGGACAAAGAGGAGAAACTGAACCTCCACCGGCACGGCGCCCAGCAGCTCCAGCAGCTCCAGGAGACCTACGAGTTCACGGCCAACGTGGCGCGGCAGGAGGAGAAGGTGAGGGGGAAGGAGAAGGAGATCCTGGAGTCCAAGGAGAAGCAGCAGAGGGAGGCGATGGAGCAGGCGGTGGCCCGGCTGGAGAGGAGGCACTCGGCCCTGAGGCGCAGCGTCTCCATGGAGCCCGACACCGAGGAGCAGCGACACAAGAGCTCGGCCATCACGAACCTGGACCAGCAGAGGTCAGAGCAACAAAAGTTACACAATATATATATATATAATAAACAATAACAGCATTGTGCATTGAAGAAGCTAAATGAATAATAGAATAAATGAATGCATTCAAGAAACTCAGGAACAAGAACATCCTCGCTTTGGTTTGGTTTGATGTTTCCATTCTCTCCAGAGTTGAGCGAGAGATCCAGAAGCTGAGACGGAGGATCAGCGAGGGGGAAGAGAACAACAGGACTCACTCCGTCAGTAACGATGAGAAGACGAGTCACAGCAGCTCGCCGCTCAGCCACATGCAGAGTCTGAACCCTCTGCTGCCGCTGTCAGACGACAGGTACACCTTTACTCAGTGTGCTCTGCTGCGTTCATGTTGTTGTCCCACAAACATTAACCCTCTGGACCCCAAAACCCGCCGGCGGGATGGAAAAGCATGTTCTCTTCAAACAATCGCCAAAACTACACCGTTTATCCTACAGCCAGAAGCTGTAAAACTAACGTCGTTCTTATTGCTTCTAGGATAAATGCGTACATTGAAGAGGAAGTCCAAAGAAGGTTACGCAAGATGAATCATCTCAATGGCAGCAGCAGCAACTTGGATCTTTCTCTGTCCTGCGAGTCGCTCAGGGTAAGAAATGTCCCTCACACTCTTTCTGTTGTTGTTGTTGATGTTTACCCAACCAGCTAACTCAAGAACAGTTTCTCCCCACAGACCTTCACTCTGACGAACACTTAACATCAGTCATACATTAAAACATCCACATATTTCAAGCAAACCTTTTCTGGTTTCAGCGTCTCAGGAGCCAGACGTTGTCGTTAGTCTCTGTTTTTATGTCATTGTGAATAAAAACAAGGTCTGTAACGGGTCAGGCGCGAAGCGTCTTTCTCTGTGTAGAACTGATATTCAGCTCTTTAACCCTGCAGGAGGAGGAAGAAGCTTTTGACTGTAGCTCTGTTAGATTAACAGATGAGGTAAGACCGGGATCATCCTGCTCTGTGTGAGACTTTCCCTGCTCTGTAATCTGCATGACTCTCCCAAATACGGTTATGGATCGACTCATTCACACGTCTATCAATCAGTTTGGTTTGTAGCTCTTTTAATTGGGTTCTCCGCCTGGTTTATATTGTATCCTGGTTTCGTTTAATTTTTCCCTTTCTCCTGTCATCATGAAGTATAATTTACAACTTTGGGTTATTCATTTACAAAATGCTTGATATCTCGCAGATTAAGAATGAATAGTGTATGTCTGATATTTAACGTTACGGAGAGTTGATGTTAAGTTTCATTGTTTTTCAGGAAGAGGAAAAGCTTCAAAACATGAATCCCAGGAGGCTTAAATATGAGGTAAGACCAGAATCTTATTCTAGTTTTGGGATTATTATAATTCAATAATCAAATTTACAATGGAGGTTCTGTATCTTTGCATTGTATAAACAAATTGTCTTTTATCGCTTGTATGCATGGCAACAATTACACAAGAAAAATCTTAGCATGATTCCAATGATAATTATACAAATTCAATGTAATCTTAACAGAAATGATGAATACGGTTCTATTTATATTGTTCATTTTACCAAACACAGTGTGAGTGCACAGACGGATGCGTGTTTTTCTAATCTATTATTTGTGACTCGTGTTGGTCTTGAAAATTTGGCGACTCTGTTCGTTATTATTGTAAGACCCGAAGGAAGGAAGCCCGTTCTCCTCTTTAGCACGGCAGCAAACTGATGCATGGGAAGTAGAGTGAACAGACAACAAAACACCTTGAAATGATCGAAAACCTAATATTTCAGTTCACAGTCCTTCAGTTCAGACAAAGTGGAATCAAACATCCATCCATCCATTTTCCTCCGCTTATCCGGGGTCGGGTCGCGGTGGCAGCAGGCCAAGCAGGCTGACACAGACTTCCCTCTCAAATGGAATCAAACATGGTGAAACAGTATTTGCAGATGCCTTATTTTCAGTGAAGCTGCAAGATGGGTGGAGTTTGAGCCAGAAACCTACAAACTAAATGTAGATCTGTAAAAAACATCCGTCTAGTCACAGCAATAGATCCTCATAATAATTATTTGCAAATGCTACCTTGTCCATGTTTGATTAGAATTTAGAAAGAAGTTATTTTTGTACACTTGTCATCCTAATTTGCATGCCAAACCTCTTCACAATGTTAATTTTGAATCACTTACAACTCGCCTGTGCACCTGGTGATGGAGGAACTCTAATTCTCAATGGGGTGGATTATGGACTTCAGTGTTATTCAAAGAGGCTTCACGTCCTTCTTGACGATGTAGTCATGGACTCCCCCCCTTGTGCACACAGAAAGCCTGCGGGTTGTGGTCTAGCTTGCTGCCTGCCCCGATCCTCGAGGCAAAATCCCCTCTCCACATCCAGGAAAACATGTTGGAAGAACCAGAGCACAACCTCTTAAAGATTCACAGGGAAGACAAACTAGAATCCACAGCTAAAGTCTTGATTAAGAAAGAGGAAGTGCCTTACAAAGATGGTGAAAAAAACTATTGGTGGCAAAGAGGAGCGAGTATCCCTCCAGGAGAAGTGGGCCGAGATGTTTGCGAACTTGATCGTGGTGGCATTGGTCAACACAAGATGTGTGGCACATCTGCAAACTCAGAGACCAACAGAATTGATGAAAACAAGAATATCACTGATGGAAGAAGAAACAATTCTGCCTGCCGTGTTCCCAATGATGATGGAAAGGTTGAAGATGCAGCAAGCAAGCACCAAACATGTGACCCAGGGATGGTAAACGATGCAGAACTTTCCAAGGATCAGTCGTCAAAGTTGCAGAACTCTGTCAATGGTTGCATCGATTTCAAGCAGGAGTCAAAGGAATCCGTTAATGGTCAAATAACACAAGAGAGAGACACAGAAACTGATAAAGTGGCAGCCAACAGGAGCTTTGCTTTGGGGTATTTTACTGGAAAGCTGTCCGAAGCGTACGAAGACGCTGGTAGAAAGCTACAGGGCACACGGGACATAATTCGGAATGTACGAATGGATGATATGAAGGTTGTGCTCTCTCAGTATGTGACCATGATGTCCAAGGAGCTGCCACTGATTCATCGAATGCAGCTCAAACTGGAGCCAGAACCTTGCATCCTTCCAGAAAACAAAGTCACATTGGTTGATCTGTCAAAGGATTGCGCCCTTAGTCTTCCTCAGAATTGCGGCACGTCTGCGATCCCGGGCGTCACGGGATGGCCTGAAGGGTCTGTGTTGTCTCTCAAAAACACATGTGCTGAAGTGTTTTATCAGAGGCTGGTCCAGCTGCCTCCAACCTTGTCTCAGCTACAGTCACTTTCATCCCAGAAGATGCTGGAAAAGTTGGAATCTCTGACCCCTCGAGCAAAAGTCAACAAGCTTGTGAGTATCTTCTGGCTCCAAACGGCGAACATTAAGCAGCCGATCCCAAATCCTGGGTGCTTGCTTTTGTCAGAAAAGGACATAATAGTGCTGTCAAGTGGAACAAATTCAGATGACACCGTAGTTATTCGTCACCATTTGAATCTCCTGGAAATCAAGAAGGTCCAGATTAGTTTGGCAGGGCAGCACGTTCGCCTAATTGGCTGCACCGAAGACCCCGTCTTGGTGGTTTTTACCCACAGCAAAGAGCTCACTCAGGAGTTCTGCAAAGCTTTACTGAAGCTTCTTTCTCCTGAAAACTTCCCTGAAGGGACTGAAGATCACCCGTTACTCTCTGGTGACCTCATGGTCCTCTCTCTGGATTGGACGTCGAGCGTTCCTGACATCTTCCTGGACAACGGCCTTCACGTTGCCTCCAGATTCAAGCGGGTCCTCGCAGACCTGCTCTACATCGTCCACGGGAACATGGACGGTCCTGGCAAACCGTCTCTGGCACACGTTTGTCCTCTGCTCTACACCAGCGTCAAAGTCAAGAACTCTACCCGCGTGCATCCGGACGCCATTTTTGAGTTCCTCCTGACGGACACTCACATGGCTCTTCTCCAGGAGGACGGCGTCTTTCACCCGGTGCCACGGGGCTCCAGTCTGGTCCCCGTCCAGCCCCAGTTTCGGGGACTCGAAGTCCGCAAGCGTTCAGATATCGGATGCCTGTTTGTGAGGACGAATAACAGCTGCCTTGTGGTCGACATCACGTTCACAACTCACAAACCACAAACGCGAGCGAAGAGGGTGGAGTCCAGGCGATGCTCGACAGAAGTGCCCTCCGTCTCTGATCGCAGGCGTCCGAGCGATTCCTGGAAGTTATCTTTTGGTTCTACCTCAGAAGCTGTGATGTTGATTAATCATCTGTCTACCTGAGTAACTCACCAAAAGGCAGTTTTACCTGTATTTTACAGTTTTACAGTTGTATTTTACCTGCAATGTACCTACCTGTGTCTTAAAAGGTGATTCATCCTCGGACCAAAGTAAAATGGACATATTTAAAACGTCTGTTAGTCAAATGTAAAGACACTAAAGATTGTCTTTTGAGATGAAGACGCACAGATCATGTTAATGTGATGTGTGTTAACTGTAATTTTCTCTAGTTTATGTAGTCATAATGAATCGATGTCTTTAGGAAAGTTCAAACCAGTTTTTTATTGTTTTTAGTCACGTTGACGATTCTTGATTATTCGTGTTTGTATTTTTTTATCGTATTTGGTTTGAAGGGAAAATTATGATTTTACTTATTCGCGGTTTGGTCTAAAATTTAGCAGCTTGCATTTCCATAACAATGATGTGATTTGATGTCTTGAAGAAAACGGGAGGATTTGTCATGATGTGAAGTGATTACAGATGTTAATGTTAATTGTGTCAACAAGATAATAAAGATTGAACTTCCTGTGATTCCCATTGACTGTTGCCAATCATTCTCAAATCAAGTTCATGAAAATGATTGTGATTTTTTTTTTCTGAGTCAACCCTTTACCCTCCACCATCTTTCTTCTTCTCTGTTTCTGTCTTCTCCCCCGTCCTCCCGGTGACTTCCTCTGCAGCACCTGGTCTGCCGTCCTCTCGGGACGAGCTGCGACGGCCTTCGGGAGCCCGTTAAAATCAGCATTCCTCGCTACGTTCTCCGCGGGCAGGGGAAGGACGAGCACTTTGAGTTCGAGGTGAAGGTGAGCTCACTCCGCCGTCTTCATCTTCCTCGTCATCGTCAGTCATTTACGGTCTGACCTGTTCATCTTTCTTATGCGTGGTCTCATCATCATCCATCTCTCTCTGGCTTTATTTGATGTTATTAGTTATTTCGTTTTTTAAATTTATGATGCACTCGTTGTATTCATATGTTTCACTTAAGTAAATGTTGTACACAAAGATTAGAAAGAGTTCGTACAGCGGAAGCTTTGAGTTGTAAAAGTGTGTCCCGAGTTTTGATCTCTGCATCAAAGGTTTTCTCTCTTTGATCAGATCACTGTGATGGATGAGATGTGGGCCGTGTTCAGACGCTACAGTCGCTTCCGGGAAATGCACAGGAGCCTCAAGTTAAAATACCCAGAGGTGAGATCCACTGTTACATCTGTTTCCTCCGTTGAAACGCTTCACCAGTGTCACTGAAGTGTGTGTGACGTCCTGGTCTCTGCTTTAGCTGGCAGCTCTCGAGTTCCCTCCCAAGAAACTGTTTGGAAACCGAGACGAGCGGATGGTCGCTGAACGCCGGAACCACTTGGAGGTAAGACATTTGAAATACGGTTTCATTCACACAACGAGAGACAAATCATCCTGTTTTGTAAGAAATAGAAATGTTGGTTTGGAAGTAGGAGGGTCACTCTATTTGTATTTTACAGCGTTATCTGAGGAACTTGTTCCGGGTGATGCTGTCGTCCTCCAGCTCTCCTCTCAGAGCCGACGCAGACGGCGGTTTCCATCTCACCAAACACGCCATCTGTGAGTTCTCGCCGTTCTTCAAGAAGGGCGTCTTCGAGTACAGCAGCCACGGCACCGGCTGACCCGACCGCGAAAATTAACTCCCAAAAACGAAAAGGGAAAACAAAAACAAACAAAAAGAAGCAGCTCGGTGCCTTTTCTCCGGGGCCTCAGCTCGGGAGAATCGGTCAAAGAAAGGTAAAAGTTGCAGGTCAGTTTCCTCGCCACGACGAAGACGTGTCGGGTGCTCGTCAGCTGTTCGTTCATGTAGAAACTTTATCACAAAGGTTAAAGTAGGAAATTCAGCACTCTGTTTTAAAGAGTTTAATTTCTACGTTATAGCAATAAACGGCTATATTAAATATATTGACATGCAGCTCTGATATTTATGGCAACTCCCTCATGTGAAGCCGCTGAAACAATTAGGTCGTCCTGTAAACGGTCCGTCAGCAAAAAAGTTATTTATCAAAGAAAAATGCCAAAACTTTCACTTGATTCAGCGTCTGAAATGTGAAGATTTGCTGTTTTTCTTTGCTGTTTAATGTCATTATATGCAGATTATCTTTGGACTGTTAAAAAAAAAAAAAAAGAAGCAATGCATTTGAAGATGTTAGCTTTGGCTCTGGGAGGTTATTTTGGGCATTTTTCTCTCATTTATGGCATTTTACAGATAAACATTCAATTTATCGAAAGAAAAAAGGAATCTATTATGGCAATGATGATTAATTGTAGTTCAATAACACCACGGACCCTGACTTTTCATTTCCTGTCAGTGAGCAGAGCGAGGCATTAACTCGGGTTTGAGTCTTAGAATGACTGAACGCTACAGAGCACTTTGTGTGAAGATCCGGTTACATTCGGCTTTTGTTCACTGACACAAAGGATGTGAAGTCCCGGTTCTGATGCGGGTATAAATAAACATTGAACACAATCAGTCTCTGCAAACTACACCACAGTCTTTGTGTTTGTGTGCGGCTGGAGATCGCAGCGAAACTCATGCGTGAATGTGTCCGACTTAACGGGAGAGTGAATAATACGGAGACGGAGAGTGTCACGGAGCTTAAGTCCAAAAAAATCAAATGAATCTTGTTTGTAGTTAAAGAAGAGCAGACAGAAAAAAAACTTTAACTGTGTGGAAGTGAAGCTAAAACACTCACATGACCGTGTTAAAGGGCGGGCTCACAATGCTTCAGAGTCAGGTGAACGCATGAACATTATAACAGCTTTTTCTTGCTGTGATCCTCAATCATCCTGTTCATACTGGACACTAAGAGATAATGTGTTTCACTGCTAGTGATGGACGACTAAATCCAGTCGTCATTCTGCACAAAAATTGACAAATTAAAGGAGCAGTGTGTAGCGTTTAGGGGGATCTATTGGCAGAAATGGAGTATAATGTTAATTAAGTTTTCTATCACCTGAAAATAAGAATCGTCGTCTTTTGGTGACTTGAGAATGAGCCGTTTTATTATCTACACACGGAGTCGGCTGCCATGTTCCTACACAAGTCAAACACTGAATCTAGATGATATTTACGCTTTAGCGTCGGCCCCCCGTAGTTCACCTACACCCTGGAGAAGTTTCAGTTGGTTACATTCTGCATCCTCACCACTAGATGCTGCCAAATCCTACACACTGGCCCTTTAAGTACTTTTAGTACCATGTTTGAAGCCCCTCTTCTTCTTTAACATCTGTCCACAGCAGCTACACAGGGAAACGTGGAGTGGTGCGACTTTAACTTTGAAAGATACTCTTTTGTTTTGTCTTGTTTTGTTTTCCCCCACAGCTCACATTTAGAAGGAATCTCTTAATGTCCAGTATGAACAGGAAGAACAATAACATCCGGTCCTCTAAGTTACCATCAGTGCCCTACGTTGACTTTAAGCTGCTGGATAATATCGACACAAATGACTCCGAACAGACCGTGTCCAGAAAAATAGAAGTAGTTATAGTTCCACTGCATTTTATTGACATGTTTATAATAACGTATCCACCTTTTATCTACTGTACAAATGGAGGAGCAGCTGTAAGAAAGTGCAATCCACTAGGTTGTGTTTGAAGAACTGTTGTAAAGTACAGCGTCATAACGATCTGTATATTTGAAGTTCATGTTTATTATTCTGATTGTGCTTTGATAGAACAATATTTGGAAGCTCTGTTACTACGATGTTTTAATGTAAAACTACACCGTACTTATCAGTCAAATGTGAGAACCGTTTTGGTCGCTGATAGAAACTGTAAGACAAAGACACTCAGAAGTTTAATGAACCGTTGAACAAGTAACACTGACCGATGGCAAAAGTTCAAACGTGCCCTGTGGAGGCTTCACACCGTAGACTCTCTACTGCCGTTATCGGTCGTCTTTGCCATTTGTCTTATTTTAGGTGTAACCTGAAAGGACATTTGGGGATTTCGGAGGGTGCGTTTATGAAGCTACAGCGTTTGAAAATACAGGAAAATATTGTCCCGTTAGCCGTCGTCTGTGCACTAATCATTTTATTTGACTCATCGTTATCGCACGAATACTCACTTTTGAACAACAGCGTGGTCATTAACATTACATTAGGTGGATGTTTGAAGAAAGAATATTAAAAGACAAGAATGGCGGAGTTGGACGGTCCCGAGGAGCCACAGTCCTGTGAAATAAAAGGTTCGAGCCTCAGAAGGTGACGGTGTGTAGTTTTACTCACTGACATTTTTCTTTCTGTATCGGCACAAATTCAAACGCATCTTTGACCGATCAAACACAAATACGTGTTTTTCCACTTAGTACAAGTACGCAGATTCAAATTATTCACTCAGAGGGAATATTTCCTCCCACTGGCAGCTCAGAGCTGATTTAGTTTTTATATTCACCAAAAACGTATCGAGCGATTCGATCCTGACGTCTTCCTGAGCCTCACTGTTGTGTTAGCAGCTGCATGAAGAGACGACCACTCACTGCTTTGTTCTTGTTCCATAAGCCATACGCTGTGTGTATGTGTGTATAAAGTGTAAATGTTGATGTGCATAAGTTTTGTATACAATATGCTTGTATGTAATGTAAACTATTGACATTGAATGTCAGTAAAGGGAATGTACCACAACATTCAGACTGGTTTTGTCTACCTAGTACCAGTGTCATGTCGGACAATGATTTAAATGAAAGTGACAGTCACCAATCATAACACCACTGAAGTTAGAATACTTAATTGTTAAAAAGAAGACCAAAACAAATGTAAATGCCCATTGAGGAAATATGGGATTTAGGAAGATACAAATGTCACATAAATGCCTTGAGTCATTAGTTTATTGTTGTTTACCAACATAAGACATCAGAGTTTACCTGGTAAACAGCGTCATCACCAGCAGCAGCGATAGAAAGACATGAATTGGTTGAATAACCAGGAGAAAGGACGTCAAAGTTCATTCATCTTATGTGACTTGTAGGAAATGATCAAGAGGCGGAGAGGTCAAGTAGTTTTTGGGATTGGAAAGCATCCGGGAAGAGCAGGTGAGTGTACACCTGACACCTGGATGACTTCATTGTTTGGAGGCAGGTCCAGGAGAGTCCTGTACCCGAGTCTGTCCACCCAGGAGCCGCTCCGAAGGCCTGAAGGGAAAGTCGAACAGAGGGACGTCCAAATCCTTCAGCTTCTCCTTACAGGTCTGCAGCAGGTCGTCGTACTCCTGCAGGTCACACACACGTTTATGTCGTTCAGCTGACTGCGATTACTCTCAGAATTATTAAATAAATGCATGAAAACCCTTTTAAATGAACTGACCGTACAATCTCGAGCCAAGTCGCTCTGTAAGGCGTCGATGGTGGCTTGTTTAGACTCCAGCATTCCCTACAAGCAGGAAAAGACTTTCAGATCGTTGTTCTCTTTAGATTCTGTACCAGTTGATCCACGAGAGGTTTAAAAGTAAGACTGCTGTCTAACTAAATTCCCAGATCTTTATAAGATAGAACAACGTTAAAGTCGGGGATATTGCTCTATTTAAGTGGATGTAAAAGAGATCTATAGGTTTTTGAGGATTAAACGCATTCAGTGAGTCTGATGTTCTGCAAAGTCGTCTACGTAACGTTACAGGTAAACTGTAATCTCGACATTGCTTGAGTTGGATACAGGAAGTGTGTCATCTGCATAAAGACGGAGGATATTGGTCTGAGTTGGAGTGATGACATTGTTTATGTAGATTGTAAATAATAGCATAGAACCCTGTGGTACCCTCTTGGTTAATAAAAGGGTGGTTTAGTGAAGATCGCATTTCTTCTGTTAGACAAATGTGCTCTTAGCTGCACAAATGTTTGAATGCATATTTTTTTTTTTAAGTTGTGCAAAGATTAATTTGGTGGAAAAAAACCGATACCTGGAGTTTGTTTGCGGCCCTGCTGCCTGCAGTTTGGTCGATGTTGGAGGCCGACAGTGCGGCGCAGAGCTGTGCCTCCTTCTTCTCCACAGTTTCGGTCAGAGCTGCCAACTTCCTCTCCAGCAGCAGCTGCTTCAGTCCGCTCTTCTGCCGTATGTCCAGGATGACCTCCGTCTGTTTCTTCAACAGCTCGTCGCGCTCCTGCTGAACCTGACGAAAGCAATAATATGAATCCCCGCCGAGCTGAATGAAGGTCAAACGTGCGATGTAATAATTTACCTTCTCGAACGCCTGCAGCAGCAGCTCGTGCTCCATCGACAGGTCCCTCAGCTCCTTTTCAAGGACCTTCACTCGAGCTTTAGTCGCCTGTCGGACACATTATCAGCAATTTAAAGGGAACATTTGTATGATTTTAGGGGTATTATGTTCTTCTAAAGAAATGTGAAAGATGGACAAATGTATTAAAATAGACTTGTTGTATGTAGTTTCTTTTTGCCTTTAAGCTCGGGTAGTAATGAGCACTAATGCACTATTTGTAACTCGGGTAAGATAGTGATGTTCCATACGTATTGATGTATTGGTGCTTTTTGAACGGGTGTGCAGTGAACGCACCACGATCTTGGTCTTGGCCTGCTTGTAGTCGTGCTGCTGTTTTTGTAACTCGGGAAGCTTCTGCTGGGCTTCCTGCAGAGCCTCGCTCAGACGTTTGTTCTCCTGCTCCGCCGCTGAAAGCTTTTTCTCCACTCGCGTCTGCAGCTTCGTCTCCTTCGCAAGTTCATCCTAACAAACGACAGACGAACACATGAAACAAGAGTCACCTAAATAGAACTGTGCTGTACTCAAGTTTTCAGAACATCTTCACGACATGTAAACGTTAGTTTGAGTCTTGATTAGTAACTACAAAAATTCTCTCATGAATGTGATACAATTCTAGTTGATTTTTACAAGTGACACAAAATGCAAAAACCTGTTTGTGAACCAAGTAACATAAAGAATATTTGTGAATTTGATTGTGGAGCCAGGAAATGTTTGTGATGGCAAAATAACTATTTATAAACTGATTGTTGACGGCGGAGAAAACTGTCTTAAAGCCTCGATTGGCTGCTAAAAAATATATTTTTTAAACATAATTTCACTTGAATTATCAAATAAATACAAATAATTAAATTCTAGTTTAGATCAGTCATCAGAAGATGTACAAATGTTAAAACATCTTTATGAAACAATACAAAATAATTATAGAAGTGAATAAAAAAATGTTTAGCTCAGGGGGGAAAAAGTGAGCTATTTGAAAGTTTTATATATATATATAATATAGAAATATATATTTTCATTAGTTTTATTTAAATCTGTTCGTCGTCTCTGTGTTTTTGCTCATCCCTTCAGTTTGCTTTTCTTTCTGTAGCGTCTCGTACCTTCAGCTTGTTCTGGTCCAGCAGCAGTTTCTTTTGCACAGCAGAGTAGTAATCGTCGGCGCGTCTGAGCGCTCTGTCGTGCTCCTCTATCAGAGTCTCAACGCGGCTTTTCATTCTGTCCTCGATGCTGTCGACCTCGGCCTGAAGCTTTTTCGCCTCCGCTTCGGTCATCGACTGCATTTTCTCGTGATATTTCACCTCCATGTCTATTTGAAAAGCAACAGGAGGGAAAATGTTAATTCCAGGTTCTGACGGGAGTTTCTGAATTAAACTCAAGAGATTGGGTTTATTCACCTCTGATTATTTTATCACGGTTGTTTGCCAGCTCCATTAACTCCACCTGGTGCTTCTGTGGAGAATCACAAGGCGACAGGTCTGCGGTGAAGAGAAAACTAGAGACAAATGTAAGAACTGTAAGAACTAAAATGTAAAAATGAAGCCAGCTCACCAGCTTCAGCTCCTTGTTGATGTTTTCGTTGTGGCGCTTCTTCTCCCTGAAGTCGGCCTGCAGGCCGTGCAGTTCCCTCTGAAGCCCGAGCTCCGACTGAGTGTGCTGGTTCTGGACCAGCGTGGTCGAAGCGACGGCGTCCACCTTCAGCCCGGAGATGGTGCCGTGGTGTTCAGACAGAACGTGCTTCAGCTTCTGCTTGTATACCTGGACACCAGCCATCAAAAGGAGGTGTTTAGAGGTCAGATTCAACATACTGCATTCAATCGGTTCGATCATGTCCTGTTATTTATTTTACAGAAAGTGTGTGTGTGTGTGTGAGCGGCTCACCGTAATCTCCACTTGGTGGCGCTCCTCTGCCTCCTCTCTCTCCCTGTGTCGGTTCCTCAGCTCGGCCTTCTGCTCCTCCAGGCTCCTCTTGGAGATTTCCCAGAAGGCCTGGATCTTGTCCCTCTCCAGCTGGAAGTAGCTCCTCTCCTCCCGCTCTCTGTCCAGCTCCTCTCGGAGGCGGACGATGTGCTCCTCCAGCTGGAAGGTCGCAGAGACATTTGTGACAGTTCATAACTTTACGTACACTGTGCTGATAACGCTTACATACTTTTACTTAGGTAAGGTTTGGAATGCAGGAGTATTTTCACAGTGTGGTATTAGTACTTTTACTGAAGGATCTGAATACTTCCTCTTCACTGATTACAGCTCACTCTCTGGACCTATAAGTGACTTTTACTGGACCACAAAGTGACCATTTCGTGAGCGTCACAAAACAGTCTTTTCATTGGTAAATCAACGGCTGAACAGTTTTGAAGCCTGTTGTTTTAAAGAAATTGTTAAACTGAGATAAATGTCAGTTTAACAACTGTTAAACTGACATTTATCTATATATATATAGATCTATATATATATATAGATAAATATATCTATATATATATATATATAGATATATCTATATATATATATATAGATATATATATATATATATATATATATATATATAGATATATATATATATCTATATATATATATTGGCCCCCAGTGGTGGAAGAAGTTTTCAGAACCTTTAACTTATATATATATATATATATTTATTTATAGCTGGTTAGCCCTCCAGCTAGCGTTAGCTACTTAAACAGTTTCATAGCCTTGTGAGGCTAATGTTAGCTGTGTTAGCATCGCCCTACAGCTCTGACCTGATCCTTGTGATGCTAATGTTAGCTGTGTTAGCATCGCCCTACAGCTCTGACCTGATCCTTGTGAGGCTAATGTTAGCTGTGTTAGCATCGCCCTACAGCTCTGATCTGATCCTTGTGAGGCTAATGTTAGCTGTGTTAGCATCGCCCTACAGCTCTGATCTGATCCTTGTGATGCTAATGTTAGCTGTGTTAGCATCGCCCTACAGCTCTGACCTGATCCTTGTGATGCTAATGTTAGCTGTGTTAGCATCGCCCTACAGCTCTGACCTGATCCTTGTGAGGCTAATGTTAGCTGTGTTAGCATCGCCCTACAGCTCTGATCTGATCCTTGTGATGCTAATGTTAGCTGTGTTAGCATCGCCCTACAGCTCTGACCTGATCCTTGTGATGCTAATGTTAGCTGTGTTAGCATCGCCCTACAGCTCTGACCTGATCCTTGGACATCTCCTCCGTTGAAAGGCCGTCCACCACCGACTTCCCCTTCACGGCCTTTTTGCTTTTAGTCTTGGGTGGCTGGAGAGAAAAACACATCACCATGTAGCGACACGATTAAAAAAAAACAGTTAACGTTAGCTGAACGTAATTTAGCTTAGCTGGTCTCCATGAGAAGCTGGCATCTGGCTGAAGCTACGTGTTAACTGTTCACGACACATAACGATGATATAAAAAGAGTTTACTCACCATCGTCAAATATTGTAACACGCTCTCAAATCTTGGGAGCAAAAATAAACAGTAGTTAGCCTGTTAGTTAACGGTCCTCGGCTCAGAGCTAACACGAGCTGTCATGCAACGTATCTTTTGTTGTTGCTTGTTGTCATAGATACAGGTGGACCGATAGACAGACAAACAGACAGATAGATGGACAGACAGACAATATATATTCTTAGATATATATTTATATTGTACATAGTAGTTAAATGTTTGCATTAATGCATTCAGAGTGAAGGCCAGTGGAAAGAAGCTGTTCCTGTGTCTGGTGGTTTAAGAGAAGAGCTCTGGTGGGCTGCCAGGAGGAGCTGCAGGAAACCCTGAAGATCAAGGCCCAGTCTCTCCACATCGATGAGGTCATCTGCACCCAGCACAGGGAGACACTTTTCAATCGCAGATTCCGAGATTGTGTCAACATGTTTTAGCAACTTCTGGTTAAGATGTGTTCCAATGTATGTATTTGAAGCCTTTCATATGACACTTTAGCAGCAACTGATTCTACACTTTATTGCGGGCACTTTTCTAGTTGTGTTTTTTAAGTTGTTTTAAATTCTTGAGTATCATCTGCTGTGTGGGTGAATGAATCAGTGTTTGTTTTTAAATTATCTCATTTGCTGTGGTTTTCTAAAAGTGAACTTCCTGTTCCAGGGAATAACGTTCTCATGATGCATTTTTTTCCTTCATTGCTCATTTTATTCCAGAGAATATTATAACAACACATCTACCTAGGCTTTTAACTCGGCAACAAAACATAGTTGTTTAAATAAAATATATTATTTACAATCTGCAGTATGTCAACTGTTTATTGGCTCAGGTGGTTCTATGACTTGGTTGTGTTGGTTGGCTGGCTGATCTTTGACAAATCCCCAAACGACACGCTGGCTGAGCCTCGCTTTGCTGGTTTGGCCTGAGAAAGACAAAAAAAATATGTAAACGATTAAACCAGTTGTTATACATACAGTAAAGAGAAGCAGTGTATCGAAACTGAACACCCGTCTCACCTGAGACCCATGAGGCTTCCAGCCAATCATGTAGAGGATCTCGAAGGTGGCCGGGATGGACCCGTCCTCGTTACCGTACATCTCTGAAACATTTTCAAACAAACACAGAAAATTATAAGGAAGCAACACTTTTGATCGAGCTAGGCTTGTAGTTCCCCCTGCTTCCAGTCTTTGTGCTAAGCTAATCTTTGTACTGGTTAGAGGCTAACCAGAACTTCATCGCTAAATTGATAAGTGACTTAATGGTTTGATGAAATGGACCATTCTGCATCAGAATCAGAACCATTTTCTGCCAAAGTATGTTGCACATACAAGGAATGTGACCTGGTGGATGGTGCATAACATTAAATGAAATTTACAATAAAATATAAAAATATGGTAAATAAACAAGTATATTATTAAAGTGTCAAGTGCATGATGAGTACTTTTACTTTCAGTACGTAAATGTTCATATTTTTGTAAGTTTTTAAAATGCAGCACTATTATAGGAGTATTGTTAGACTGTGGTATTATTACCTTTACTTAAAGAAAAGACCTGTGTACTTCTACCACCACAGAAAACTGGTATCGTGTGACCCAACAAAGAAAGAAAACAAGGTGCCGAAACCTTCCAAACCTTCGGATCCCACACTGTTCTGAACTGTGAAGTTAACAGGGAAGTGCAGCAGCCGATCCACTCACCTTTATAAATGGCTGCTGCTGCTAATATGGCGTCTCTGTGCAGCAGCGATCTCCTGTTCCAGGCACAGTTACTCTCACCCATGCCTACAGAATATGGAAATAAAAGTTAGCAAATCATGCAGAGTAAAAATGTTGTCAGACTTGGTTTGAAAGGCCTGAAAACCATAAATTCATAGTGAAACACCAGATTTCAATTGAACACATTTTAATATAATGAAATAAATACAACACCACACTTTTCTGATCTCAAACAATGTCAAGAAAAACACATTGTAAGCTGCTCAAACGGTACAGAAACTGCACTGGTGGAACCAATAAAGAGTCTCTCTGCCATTCTAAGAGCTCTTTAATGCTACTTGGAGCTTAACTTCAGCATAAAGCTTTGATATCCAGCTGGATTCAGACTCTGCGGGAGTTTCGGGCCTTACAGTCGACCACTTTAAGACAGTTTGATGTTTGATGAATTAAACAAAGTCACATATTAACACAGAGCGGTTTTTCTTACCTTGAAGGTCGGTCATGACTTCAATGATTCCTGGATACTGAACCTGAACTTCATCAATGTCCTGAAACAGAGTGAAAGACGAGTTTTATTAAATGAGTTAAAACATGTAAAAAAGGACGCACACACGTGTTCTAATATCAACTGTTTTATTTTTTCTATATGAATGTGTCTATGTGACAAAATTTAGTTTAAAAAAAATCTTTTAAAGTTTTAAAACGAAATGAACCAAAACAAGCTTCCAGTGTGTTCACTCAAAGGAACTGGGACAAGTTATGGAGGCTAACTGGGTCTGACAGCGCTGGTGTTTCTCACCACAGTGAGCATGGTGAAGCCGGCCCGGCCCAGCAGGTTGCCCAGGTCTGTGACGGCGGTGTAGGGGGAGATGTGGGGGGAGAAGCCTCCCTCCCTCTCGATCTCGGCGAGCTGGAGGGAGCACCGCAGCTCGTAGAGGGTCTCCCCGCCCACCATCGCCCCGATGAACACCCCGTCCGGCTTCAGCACCTGGTTGATCTGAGTGGAGGAGGAGGAGGAAGAAGAGGAGGATACAGTTACTGTCAATGTAAACAGCTCAATCCTCCAAAAGCTCTGGTATTCACAGAGGCGACTAGCCTCTACAGCGCCGGGCAGCCCACAATCATTCATGATGTTGATGATACGATATCATTCGTTTGTGCTCGGACGACTGAAAGTTTTTCCTCTTTTGATTCTCACCTGTTTGAGAGCTCCAGGCAGGTCGTTGATCCAGTGCAGACTGAAAGAAGAGAGAACTAAAAGTTTAATGATACACACTGTAGACATTAAAAATGCTAAAAACGTGATTTACAGATGCATCAGTGGAGAACATCTACCCGTCTACAGTGTCCTGTAGTTTAGATTAGTGTGGATGCATCTGTTGTTTTGTTTTTGGCCAAAGTGCAGTGACTGCAGTACTTAAGACAGTAACTAGTACTACTAGTACTACCACCATTGGGGGTTTCAGTTTTATTTGCACAATTTAAAAAATACACAAAGAACATAATTAATATACAGTGCAGGAAGAGGCAGAACACCCACTGGGCTTATTTGATGCTTCGACTAAATAATGTTAAAATGTCACAACGTCAAAGAGAAAACAAGACAGAAAACAATCTGACGACATAATAAGAAAAGTTATTAGTGTTGTTTTTAACAGTTCAGACAAAGTAATTGAAGGAGAACGCATTGGGCTCTGGGGATTTGCAATATACTGTATATTTTTCCTTCATTTATGGGGTTTTATGATTATTTAAAAATAATTAAATGAAAAAAAGTATATATATATGTATAAATATACGGTGTATATATACACATACACACAGGATGTATATATACGAGGATGAGTTTAAAAACCCAACAGTCATAAAGAAACGTGTTGATAAAATGGAGAGGATGAGGTAAAAAACAGGACAAAAAGGGTAGGTAAGATTAATTAGTAATGTTTTCTTTTTTGTTTTGAAGTTTATCAGGGAATATAATTATACGTAATTTTGTGAAATATTCATAAAAAAGTCTGGACACCAACTTTTGGCAGTGAAATGGCTTAGCAGCGTCTTCCTCCTACAATGTGGAGAAAAGCTTTAAGCAACATACAGAATGAAGTATTAATCACCTCAAGCTGCTCACCACCAGGTCAAAGGTGTTTTCTTTAAACGGCAGAAACTCCTCGTCAGCAAGAACGTGATGAGTCGGGATTTCGCCCCGTCTCGTTTGTTTCTGAAGATCAGAGACATCAATTAAATTCATATCAGTAGCATCCATTGTTATTCACGGTGTCATCAGTCCAGGATAACTGTAGTAAGTGATCATTCTCACCAGGGTTCCTTCATCTTCTATCAAAAATCACATAATGATCACATAACTGTTGTACACATAGAGGCTTTAAGGAAACCTGCCTCACACTAATGTATACGTGATAGTTTTATGATTCGTTTCAACTCTCACCAGAGCTTTCTCCGAGACGTCTGTGAGGAACAAACGCTCCACGACATCCTGAAACACCAACAAGCACAAAACACAAAGTCACTTGTGGCAAAGCGGGAATAATTTAAGCATTTAACTCAAATAATGGGATTATTTGGGGCACTGAGAACCAGTGTTGCAGCTGAAACTAACACGCGAGTACCCACATGTACAGACTGTACCTTGCTTATATGCTCTGCGATGTGACTTTTTCCACCGCCGATGTCCAGAGCCAGAGGAAACGTCCTGAGAAGACAGGAGAGAAAGCAAACCTGTGTATGAGTGTGTTGGTGTGTGTTTGATTAGAAACCAGATGTCTCGTCATACACTCACCTCGTAATGTCATAGACCCGATCTGCCACTCGACTGCCAACCTGCACAACAAAGACCAAACTTGTGTCACTGTGTTTGTATGGTTAAAGTAAAATGTTCTGTCTAATGAAAACTATTCAAATAAAAACCTCAAAATTATATTTAAAAAATACATTTAAATACTTAGGAATAGCAGCCAATTTTCATACAATGTGTTTATTATAAATAGTTGCCACTTTCTGTCAACCGGCTAATTGATTAATTGACTAACTGTTTCAGCTGTAGGCTACTTGTATAAACTGTTGGGTGGTTTAATTCATAAATAAACGTAATATTTCATAACCTGTTGGTGTGTTTTATGTGTAAAACCTGACATCCTCAACTGTGTACTTAAGTACAGTAAAATAAGATAAGATAAGGGAAATTATGGGGTAAATTAACATGATTACAGCAGCATAGTGGATAGTGCAAACAAGAGACATAGTAAAAAAAACAAGTATAATAAATAAGTAATAAAACAGTAAAGAATATTAAATAGGTAAAAAAAGTAAAAAATCCACAATAACTAAAATATTATACATGCAGACAGAATACTTGTAGTATTGCACAGTGTATTTATATCGCACAGATTTGAACTACTTGAGTAAAGTACTCTGCAGCAGGTGCGTACCTCGTCCCTCAGGTAGTCGTACTGGTCTCCGTCCTGCAGCGACGCTGCCCAGTTCTTCTGCCTCTTCTTCATCTCCCGGTTGAACACGTTCATGGTGCCTTTGCCGCCCGACGCCGACATCCCTCTGCGGGGTTCACACCGCAGTCTGCAGCCGGAGGACGTGATCCAGCTCCGGCTGGCCGAGGAGGAGGCTGCAGGCCAGGAGCCGGCTGCCCGCAGGACTCTCCGACACACTCCGCTGCTCATCGGTTTGCTGCTTCAAGGTCCCAAATTCAGTTGTGAATTTAAAACATTGTTTTACAACAGCTGAGCTGACTTCTTCCTGTCCTCCACACGGAGTGACCTCCTGGAAGAGGAGGAGGGAAAATGTGGAACTGGCTTCAACTGAGCTCGTTGGAAACAATGGAACTGGATCACAGACTGGCTGTATACTGAAAATGTCATTCAATATAAACAATACTTGTACTAATACAAGTAGGGCTAAAACATATTTTTGACAACGGTCAACAATGTGAAGTTTAGTAAATACGTGTTGTAATAGTTTTGATTGATGACATGCAGAGGAAAAGTCATATTTTGGAAACCATATCAGCGAGAAAGTGTTTTTTTGAAGCATCTCAAGCCCCGTCAAGTCTCGTTGTCCCACCTCGCTTGCCGTACCAAGAAAGGGACAGGAAGTTAGAAAGGGCACCAAAGCGTTGCATGCTGGGAAAACACGTGTAGCAGAACACCAGAGAGGTATCTGTACATTTTTTCGTTAGTTTTTAAATTTTAAATGCTGTTTAAACTCATTTATCATGTATTTTCGGATGTATGTGTTAAGTATTGTGGGTAGTTTCAGCAGCTGGCTGGTTTTCCCGCCGTTACTGTCCGTCTTCTCCGTTCGGACATTTTGTTTGCATGTTGTTTACTGAAACTGAACACATTATTTAAAATAACAGGGTTGTAAACGGCTGAACAGGTCTCCCAGTGAATGGGATGTTTAAATACTCCACTACAAGTATACGTCTTTACGTATGAAAAGTAAAAGTAGTCAGAGTGCAGTAAAATGTTACCTGTCTCTGTTTTGTTTTTATATCTGATTAATGGATTAATATCACTGCTGCATTAATGTGTATGTTGCTTTTTCCTGCTGTAGATGTTTTTAACTCCTTTACATCCTGTTGTCTAGTTTAACCTTCATCAAAGCATCATATTCTATAAGATCATCATGTGTTCGTAGCGTCTCTGTCCTGTGAGAACTGTATCTTCTCAACACATAAAGGAACATTTCATCCTTCAGTTCATCACAAACATTCAACATCAACACATCTGGAGATACGAGGTTTAAACTGGACAGGAAGGAGATGAAAAACTAACTAAAGCTGTCAGACGAATGTAGTGAAGTAGAAAGTACAATATTTACCTCTGAGATGCACAAGGAGTACTTACGTTCTCACTCAGGATTAAATCTGTGTAGGTTCCACCAACACCAAAACAATACTTTTTTCAATAACTTACTCCAGATATATGAACATGGTTTACATATAATAAAAGATGCTAAAAGTTCTCAATTCTTAAATATTATATAAACACAAGCTTGTCTGTCTGCTCTTTGGTGTTGTGGAGGTAGTGTACAGTGGGTTTATCAGAAAACAGCTGCTGGAAACAGACACTAAAATCAAACAAAAAATCCTTTAGAGGCTGAGTAAAGGATCAACAATTTGTTGGAATCAAGATGCACATGATACGAGAAAGAGGCTCTGTGCTTGTTGTCCATGTAACCTAACAATATGTCCCGTTCTTATTTGTCAGGTGACACTTGAAGTTTGCCACCATGTCGTCCAAAAAGAAGCCGGACGGCGATGACCGCTTCCTCCGGGTGCAGAAGGATCCCAGGTTCTGGGAAATGCCCGAGAGAGAACGCAAAATCAAGATCGACAAGCGTTTCCAGTCCATGTTTCACGACGACCGCTTCAAGGTGAAGAACACGGTGGACAAACGAGGCCGGCCCATCACCCAAACCTCCACGGAGGACCTGAAGCGCTTCTACAAACTCTCTGACTCAGAGGACGAGGAGGACGTGAAGAGCAAGAAGTCGGCAGAGGGCAAGAAAAAGAAAAAAGGGAAGGAGAAGCTGGTGAAGCTGGTGAAGGCTGACGGAGAGGCCAAGAGAGGAGAAGCAGTGCAGAGAAGAGATGTTGAGGGAGAGGAGGCTGAACGAGGCGTCAGAGTGGTTGAAGAGGGTGAGTAGATGTTTCTGGTGCAAGCTGAGCAAACGAGCACAGATTCTTTATTTCAACCAGCTACATGTCGTCAGCTCCACTAATCGAATCTGTGCTCATTTGCTTTTTTGCATGAAGTTGAATCTGATTTAGAAAAGCGTTTATGAAGTCTTGATTAGTCAACAACATTTACACTCGAGCGGTCGTTGGCAGTCAAATTCTTCAATGTAATGTACTGTGTATGAAATAGAATAAAAGAAAATAGAATTCTGTTGTTGAATCTAGATGTCTCAACTCCATCAAACGTACTTTCATTTCTATTTCATTTCATTGGTGCCTTTTGTGTTAATGCTAAATTTGGTCTTTAAAATACTTTTAGAAATACAAGTTGTTGTATTTTAGCAGAAACTCAGAACTGAATTCACTTAAATATCTATTTATATATTTATTGAGCACGATGTGGCCTGTTTTACTCGCATCGTGCCGCCGGACTGTCTGTCTGTGCGATAGTGCAGCTTGAATGCTCCACACATCTGCAAGAATAAGCAGCTTCAATGATCTCTTAGTTGTTTTAGTATCCGTACAGTTCATCCTCACTGCGGCTGTAACACATTTTATTATTTTACGCAGAAGATAAAAAGGACGAGGTGAAGAAATCTGCAGAGGATGATGATGACCTGGGAGACAGTGTGACAGACGACAGTGAAGATGACGATGATGATGATGCAGACGATGCAGATGCAGAAGAAGAGAGCGATGTGGGGAGTGGCTCAGATTCGGAGGAGGAGTCCGGGCTGGATTCAGAGGACAGTGACAGCGAACCGGATCTGGCCAGAGGTAAAGGAAACGTAGAGACCAGCTCGGATGAAGACGACGACGATGTGGACGCCATCCTGAAGAAAGAGGAAGAGGATATCGAGCACGACTGGGGAGAGCTGGCCAAAGACGCCCAGCGGAGCGACGAGGTGAGGCGGCGCCTGGTGGAAGAGGACGTTCTGCTCACCTGAACAGGAAAAGCCTTCATCGCTCTTTAACTGTGCTTGTGTTTTCTGTATGTTCGCGTGTCAGGTTTCTACCCGACTGGCCGTCTGCAACATGGACTGGGACCGGATCAAAGCCAAAGACCTGCTGGCTCTGCTCAACTCCTTCATACCTAAAGGAGGAGCCGTGCTGTCTGTGAAGGTAAAGCCAGTCAATATCGCTTCACCAAACAGGTGAAGGGTGTCTGCCAGAGAGATAAACAGCAGTGCATTCTGGGTATCGTCTTAGGTCTACCCGTCAGAGTTTGGGAAGGAAAGGCTGAAGGCGGAGGAGACTCAGGGACCGCTGGAGCTGAGAGCTCTGCCCGATGACTCGGAGGACGACAACGAGGAGGAGAAGTAAGACGCAGCTGGCTTTTGTTACTTAGGAGGACTAACCGTTTCCGAATTCCGAAATTATTGTGCCAGAAATCCATCTCTGCTTCTAGAGGTTCATGTTTTTTTTCTCTCTGTGTGTGTGTGTGTGTCTCTCTCTCTCTGTCTCTTTCTCTCCTCTCTCTCTGTGTGTGTGTGTGTGTCTCTCTCCTCTCTCTCTCTCTCTCTCTCTCTCTCTCTCTCTCTGTGTCTGTCTCTCTCTCTCTCTCAGAGGTTACAGGGAGAAGATGCGTAACTACCAGTTCAAGCGGCTGAAGTATTTCTACGCCGTGGTGGAGTGTGACTCGGCCGACACCGCTGCTAAAGTCTACCAGGAGTGTGACGGCTACGAGTACGAGAGCAGCTGCTCCGTCCTGGACCTCCGGTGAGAGGAGAAGGAATACGAAACTGACTTCCTGAAACTATTCTGGAAAAGCATATATTTAAATTTACTATCAATCCTTTTGTTTGAACAGGTTTATTCCCGATGAAGTCAAGTTTGACGAGGAGCCCCGAGACGTGGCGACGGACGTGAACCTCTTGACCTACACGCCCAAACTGTTCACCTCCTCTGCAAACGCAACGTCAAAGGTAAGAAGAAGTTACTTCACTGTCGGGAAAATATATTGTTAGGGGCTAAGTTACCCAGCAGTATATAAAGTAATTCAAAAAATCTAATCTAAACTAATGTGTGCGAGTCTGTGTTTAACCAATCAGGTGCAGCTAACGTGGGACGAGACGGACAACGACCGCGTGACCGCCCTGAACAGGAAGTTCAACAAGGACGAGCTGCTGGCCATGGACTTCAACGCCTACCTGGCCTCCTCCAGCGGAGAAGAGGAGGAGGGCGAAGAAGGACGCTTTGTGTTTGGAGAGCAGGAGAGTGAAGACGACGACGTCGCGACAGCAGAGGGTGAGACCGGCCACTCGAGACGCATCACTGAGGAGACAAGCGACAGCATTCAAACGTGTGTTGTGACTCTTTGATGAGACGAAGCAGCGCTGATGTCTGTCTTGTTCCTGTTGTAGCGAAACAGACAGAGGAGCCCTTCGTGGAGAATAAACTGCAGAAGGAAGAGAAGAAGAAGAAGAAAGGCGAGCAGCAGATCTCCAAGTACAGAGAGCTGCTGAAAGGCATCCAGGTGAAAGAGAAGAAGCTGCACGAGGACAGAGACATGGAGATGGAGATCACCTGGGTGCCAGGTACGAGGAGACGTGTGAAGCAGGGTTATTAAAGCTGCGTCTGTGTTTTTATAGTCTCCAGTGTTTTCATCAGTGACCTGTTAGACCAAAGAGTGCATATGACTATGAGTGTTTGCGTTACAGTAAACAAACGGGTGTGGAAGTCCTCAGTTAGCAGCAGCTTTTGAGCTCTAGGTGGTTTATTAATTGTGCATTTGTATCTGTCTGCAGGACTGAAGGAGACGACGGAGCAGCTGGTGAAGAAGAAGCTGGAGGGAAAGGAGAAGCTGACGCCCTGGGAGGGGTTCCTGCAGAAGAAGAAAGACAAGAAGAAGCAGAAGAAGTCTCAAAGCAAAGAGGTAAGAGGAACTGTCCTCCAACACAAACGGCACTTCACGGTCAATAACAGCGGCCTGTTGAACGCACAAAGAATGCATCGGCATCCCTCTCGTCATGCTGTTTTATAAATGTCCATCATTGAGGACAAACGTGCACGAGTCTCATTTCCACTCCCACAGCTGGTTATGAATGGACGGAGAAATGCTCCCGAACATCCGTCGATGGGGAAAAAAGTTTCACAGACGTGTCGTGTCAGCGAGGTTCTCTAAGAGCGGCTGAACTATGAACTATACACACATTGTTAATGTATCGGATCTCTTTATTTAGCGTCCTAGAACAGAACAGGTAAAGGAACATGCTGTCCGTGTAACCGCAGCTAACGGTTCATTCATAGCGCGCATGTTGAAACAGACGTCTTCACAAACGAGGAGGCGATGGCTCAAATGTAAATACAAAGTGATGATGTAATTCATCGCTCATAAATAATGATTTTACGGTTCCCTCTGCGGTTTCAATAATCCGTTTTCTATTTTCTTTTGCATCAGGGAGAGGATGAGGAGGAGCTCAGTGACGAAGACCTTCCTCCAGACGTCGATCTCAGTGACCCCTTCTTCGCCGAGGAGCTCGCCGCTACAGGTGATCAATGCCGTCGATCACAGTCTCATGCTCTAGTTATTAATATAATAAAGCAACAATGGAAAACAATACACAGTTTCTATAGACAAAATAACTGTTTCTGTTAATGTTACAGTTTACTTTATATTCACAGTTAATCCTCGTTGTTGTTCCACATGCATTCTAGTCTTATAGAATTAAACAACAAGAACATGATTTAAATGTTGCAGCAGATCAAATGCCATTTAAACGAGCTATTCAGCTCAGGTCTGGTGTTAATTAGTGAGTGTGGAAGTGGAAAGGTGCTCAAGTTGCTTCCCAAATCTACATTATTATGGACATTCCTCCACATTTCTCCAACCATGCATTATATTTAATGTCTATGTGGTCAGATGCATCTGAGACATTATAACAAGAGCACGCTGACACTGAAACAAAGCTCTTCTGAAAAACTCACGTTGATCTCGTGTACGTAGATTTGAACATAAACTCATTCTTGATCTTTGCTTATTATAAGTTGGTACAGTTTTGAGTTTAGATTATTATTTAGTTCAGCAGCATGTTGATGCTGAGCCACGTTAATGATCAGTGTTGTCTGATGTGTTTGCAGACATGAAGAAGAAACAGAAGTGGGGGAAGAAGAAGAAGAAGCAGAAGGAAGAGCGGACAGCCGAGGAGGCAGAGGAGCTGGAGAAACAAAAGGTCAGAGTTCAGTTCCCAAATCACCACAGCTGTAGACCCGAGCGCCGACCACCTCTGAACCCGTGTTTGTGTGTGTGTGTGTGTGCAGGCAGAGATGGCTCTGCTGATGGAGGACGACGGCAACGAAGCCAAACACAAACACTTCAACTACGACAAGATCGTGGAGCAGCAGAACCTGAGCAAGAAGAAGAGGAAGAAGCTGCTGAAGAAGGGCGAGGAGCCGGCGGAGGGCGATGAATTCCAGGTCTGTGCAATGAGAAGCATGTGTTGTTGTGCTGGACCGGTACTTAAAAACATACTGTCGGGACCACCGGTTCACCCTAAATTATGAAACACAAGCAAATATCTTTTAATTTGTGGTGCTTTACCGAAGCCCCCCCCCCCTCCTCTTAGTTTATAAACACACACATAAGCATTAATGTGTGTTTAGTTCAACGCTTCCTTCATAACATCAGACATTTGCATGCTGTGCAGCTTCTTTTTTATAAGATATAAGTACAAGTCCTCCTGCAGGCACCCTTAGGTGGTGGCTGCTGTATAAAAGTCTAATGAATGCCGACATAGTAAAACACAGTGGGGAGTCTGCTCGCTCTGTTAAATGGATGAAACATACAGAAGTACGGTGATTTAAATGTCTCCTGACCTGTGTCCTTATGTTCTGTGTGTCCAGGTGGACGTTAAAGACACTCGTTTCCAGGCCATGTTCACCTCCCACCTGTTCAACCTGGACCCGTCCCACCCCAACTACAAGAAGACCAACGCCACGCAGAGCATCCTGGTTGAGAAGCAGCGCAGACGAGGGGAGGAGGAGCGGCGGCGGACGGAGGACGCGCTGAGCACCGAGGCTGGCAAACAGGAAGTGGAAAATGACTCTAGCGCTCCGGCGGAGGAGGGCACCTCGAAGAAATCCATGGACCCCGGTTTGTCTCTGCTCATCAAGTCCATCAAAAGCAAAACGGAGCAGTTTCAGGCTCGGAAGAAGCAGAAGCTCATGTAGGTTTGACTCACTTTCACAAGAAAGCGGACCGAGACTCTGGTTCAACACGGTCTCCAGAGGACAAATACCACGAGATGAGGAATCAAGCACGATGTTTTTAGTAGAAACTGAATCCTGCTGCATCAGATCATGTTGAAATGTTTTGTTACACATAGAAAATCTGTTTAGTGAAAACATTCTTCAGTCCACTTTTACAAAGTTATTTAAAAGTCCTTGTAGAGAACGGATCGATTGAGCCTCATGCAAGAACAAGAAGCACAACAGATTCCTCAATTTAATATTCAGTGTTTTTTCTTAAGGTCGTGTGGTTCCGACCCGTCAGACGTCATTAGAGGGAGATGTTTTGTTTGCATATTCTGACAGCCTCTTAATTCTAGTCTCCTGTAGTTAAACACAGTGAGACGTCTTCTCTCTACGCCACGTCAGTTTCACGAGTCGCATTCTTCCCGTTATACTTTCATATCAAATCAATAATTTAAAGATATAGTTCATATTTTTTAACCAGGACCTCCAGTATTCGGATCAAGTAGCTAGTTTTAGGAGATTCAATCAGTGTGTCAGATGCACATTTAGGTCAAAATAAGGAGACATCAAATGTTGAAAGACTCACATGGACGTCCCCATCATTCCCTCTTTGTTTCCTTCCATGACAGCAGTGCTATTAACATCTTCAAACCGTTTCCAACATATTCAGAATAACACTTTGGTCCACTAATGCGACGGCTGGCGATGTTAATTCATCATGTTTTCGTCTGCTGACATCAGACTTGAAGTATTTACTCACATTTTTGTGAATAAAACTTCCCACAATTGGAGCACATCGTGGAAGCTTTGTATTGCAATTGAATGGGTTTAGATCAGGCTGACGAGAAGAACCCAAGAACCTCATGAACAGCTGGTTGTAATTAATCGGGCTGAAACGAGTCAGTTGGAACGCTCTTGCATGAGGCCCATTATCTGTTGATTTAATTAATTTACAAACATAATTGATGTTGTAGATTGGTCCTTAGATTTGACGTAACATCAGACACACAGAAAATATAACTTCACACACAAATTCCTGATTTTTGCAGCTAAATATGAAATGGTGTTTTGATGAGTGGGAATACTAAAGCCTTGATCTACAGTTCATTCAACCCATGCTGCAAATTAGTTTCCACATGACGGCACGTCTGCGTAAAAGGTGTGTTTTTTTAACTTTGAGGACAGTTTACAGAAAACAGTAAAAACCTGTGCAGCTTTTCTATCTGCAATATTTACCTGTTTTTAATTGCAGAATTAAAGGAAGACAAGTCAGTGGCTTGATTAGCAACATGAAGTCAAAGGCACTTAATCAGGTGCTGTTTGAAGTGTCTCTTCTATGCAAGTACTAACATCTAAAGTACAGCAGCATCAGTTCAAAGGATGCTCTCTGCAGATACAGACATCGGCTTCTCGTGCCTCATTCTGCCTCTAAGCTGAATTTTATTTAAAGTGTCACCCTGTTGTAATTGGTCGCCGTGCTGTCTGAACATCTTGATGGTATGTGACCACTCACACCTGAGCCGTATAGAAAACATGAGGTCTTAAGGAGGCCGAATACTTGTCATGTCTGAAAGGGGCTTTTAATCAGTGACGTGGTCTTGATTTGGCTCCTGCGGTCCGGGGTACTCGAACACAGCGGCCGCCCCCATCCCGGTCCCGATGCACATGGACACCACGCCGTACGCCCTGCAGACACAAGAGAGGAGCGCTAAGTCAACGCGCGCGTCGGTAAGAAGAACGGCGGTTGTTTTGCGGGTTTGAGACGAACCTCCTGCCTCTGCGTCTGAGCTCGTTGAGCAGCGTCACCACCTGTCGCGCTCCGGTGCAGCCCAGAGGGTGACCCAGAGCGATGGCGCCCCCGTTAGGGTTCACCTTCTCCAGCGGGATCCCCAGCTTCTCCACGCAGTACACCACCTGAGCCACAGCAAAGGGTCAACCAAAACACTCACGTATACTGCACCCCAACGCCTGTTATCTCCTCAGCGTGGTTAGTTTCTACTGTTTCGACAGAGTCTTAAGCTTTGTTGCGCTTGTGTACGTGTAGCGAGATAAAAACAAAGTGACTTATCTCCTTAAACAGAAACCACATTACCGTCTGAACTCACCTGACTGGCAAAAGCCTCGTTGATTTCAAACACGTCGATGTCGGCCACAGTTAGTCCTGAGGGAGGAAAGAGTTTCATCAACTCGGCTGCATAAACCGCTAATTGACGAGAGTACTTTCAGGATGATTAAATACTAATAACTATATTTACTATTGTTCTGACCAACAGCAGAACATCTACTATGAGAACTTCCAGTTTTACACACTAAATATAACACGGAGGCAGTGGTGGAAGAAGATCTTTTTGTTAAATAAAAGTATTAATACTACAGTGTAGAAATACTACGAGTAAACGTCCTGCGTTAAAAATGTTACTGAAGTAAAAGCACAAAAGTATTAGCATCAAAATGTATTATTACCAACAGTACGCCCAGAATACATTATTATATAATAATGTGTTCATCACTTTAAAAGTTGCAGCTTGTAAACGTGGGGCTTTTTAAAAATGTATTTATATATTTTTAAAACATCATTTTATTTGTTGATATTTTGTATTACTCTCCATTTAATTTAAGTTGAACAAATAAATGTAGTGCCCTAAAAAGTAGAATATTTCCCTCTGACATGTAGAAGTATAAAGTACAGCATAAAATGAAAATACTTGAGTACAGTACTTGAGTAAATGTTTACACACACACGTCTTACCAGCCTGCTCCAGAGCTGCGGGGATGGCGAATGCTGGTCCTATACCCATAACATCCGGGGGGACCCCCACCACCGCACTGGCCCTCAGGACCCCCAGGACCGGCAGACCCAGAGCCTCGACCGCAGACCTGCGACCAATCAGCACGGCCGCCGCCCCGTCGCTCAGCTGGCTGGCGTTACCTGCAGACACAACACTTCGTTTTCAGAGTCGGCAGCGGCCGGGAGAGGTGAGCGCGTTCAGCCGCCGGTGAAGCAGACCGACCTGCTGTGGAGCTGCCGTCGGGTTTGAAGGCCGGCCGCAGTTTGCTCAGTCCCGCCAGAGTCGTTCCCGCTCTGATCCCGTCGTCCTCGGAGACCACCGCCTCGCGCTCGTTGCCCTGCTCGTCCACACACCTGACGGTGACGGGAACGATCTCCTGCCGGAACAGACCCGTGCTCTGCGCCCGGGCCGCTCTGTGTGAAGCAGGTTAAATGTGTTGGTGTCCTGTCACAAATATCACCCATTACATCACCCATTATAATAATAATAATTATGCATTAAATATATATATATATATACACATCTCCTGCAGAGGCATCAGTAAGGTCTATTAGTAAGATAATCAATGCATTAATTAGGAAAGGTTTCATGACATAAAATACTGACATTTTTCCTGATGTATAATAATATAACTTTTTATTCTAACATATTAAGGACTTACTTTACTTTTTTTAATGACATTTTTATAAAATGCTTTATTATGACTTATTTATGAGGTTTTTATAATAGACTATACTAAAACCTGCTTTTACAATAATGCATGAGTATTAATCTAATAAGTCACAGGGGACATTCTTATGCTTTTAATACTTTAAGTACATTTTCCTGATACCCTATTACTGATCATTTTATCCCATTAGACGTTTGAGTGAAACTGTCATAATTAGAATACAAATTCTTGAGTTACGGCCAAAAACGTGTTTTGTGACGACATAGTGACCTCTGACCACCAAACTTGATTAAGTTCATCCCTGCACGTTTGTGCCAAAGTTGAAGACATTGCCCAAAGGTCTTCCTGAGAAATAGCGGTCACGAGAAAGGGACGGAGGAACGGACGGACGGACGGACAGCCTGAACAGCACGGAGGCACAAAAACTTTGACTCGCTCACTTCTGCTGAGAACTGAGAGCGAAGGCGTCCTGCTTTTCTCTGGAGACCCCGAATCTCTCTGCGACGTTCTCTGAGGTGATGCTGTAAAAACAAAGAACATTAGTTGCCAACATTATGTAGTTGCAATAGACATTCAGTTTGGGATTATAGCTTTCGATTGAAAGTCAGTGACCTTCAGTTAAAACACAGTATTCTGCAGCATGTGGTCTGTTGTGTGAGCAGCAGAGGTCTCACCCCATCGGGATGATGCAGTCTCTGGCTTTGTCGACGGCCGTCATTCTGGAGCTCAAATCCCCTGGATCTCCTACCTCACGCAGAGACATGCTCTCCACGCTGACACACACACACACACACACACACACACACACACACACACACACACACACACACACACACACACACACACACACACACACACACACACACACACACACACACACACACACACACACACACACACACACACACACACACACACACACACACACACACACACGCGCAGTGTAAAAAACTGTTGATTTTAACTATCTTTTTACAGCCTGAATGATTAAGAAACGTACCCACAGGCGAGGCCCAGGTCAATGGACCTGCTCCGGATGGCTCCTGCACAAACAGCGTTACAAACAGAGTAAACACACGGTGTAGTTATATATTTATATTTATATATATATATATATATATATACGCGATGATTGAGGAGTTTGTACCTGCGATGTTGAACAGAGCCTGCAGTCCGGAGGAGCACTGTCGGTTGACGGTGTAGGTGGGTACCGTCTCTGGAAAGCCGCTGAAACGAAGACAGAGCCGTGAGACACACTGTGACTGAATGACGGAGGAAGAGCGTGTGAATCAGTGATGATGATGATGTCTGACCTGAGGAACTGAGCCACCCTGGCCATCAGAGCACCGGCACCGGGCTGCAGCACGTTGCCTGCGGACAGCAACACACACAGGTCAACGAAGAGTGCATTAGCCTGTCAGTATTCCCATAATGTCTTAATATATAATATATCTTAATATGTTTTATATGTTAAAACCTTTTAATTCATTGATGTCTGCCTCATGAACTTGTTTCACAACCAGTGGCAGAAGAAGTACTCAGTAGCAACAACACAGTGTAGAAACACTGTTAAAAGTAAAAGTCTTGCATTTAAAATCTTACTCCAGCAAAAGTACAGAAGTATTAGCATCAAAATGTACTTATACTTAAGTACCACCATAAAAAGTACTTGCAAGGCAGCTTGGTCCGTTTCAGAATAATGTGTATTAAACCACTGGATTATAATTATTGATGCATTCACGTGTTCATCACTTTAATGTTGCAGCTGGTAAAGACGGAGCTCATTTTAACTAGTGCATGTAAAGCTGGGTGCTTTGTGAAGTTCAACAAGAGATCACTAAAGTGTTCTGCAAAGTAACTAAAGTTATGAAATAAATGCAGTAAAGTATAAAGTACAATATTTATCTGTGAGAAGTAGAAGTATAAAGTAGCATACAATGAAAACACCACTCAAATGAAGTACAAAGTTGTACTTAAGATCAGTACTTGAGTAAATGTACTTAGTTACTTTCCATTTCACAATGCAGAGCAGTTTTATAGACATCTGAAGAATTAACATTAAATCAAATATTAAATTAGTATTTCAGTCGACGCCCACAACATGACGTCGGTCAAAGAACGACGTAGAGAAATTAAGTCTCGTCTCACCGACACAAACGTCTCCCAGCTTGTCGGGTGAAAGGCCAACATCTGTGAGCACAGCTGTCATCACTGCACTCAGCAGCTCGTCAGGCGTCGTGACCTGCAGGCGAACGGAAGGGTTTAATTATATCAGTTCTCTCTGCAGCACGGTAGTAGTGAAGTTATTCTCAGCTTCCTGCACTAAAAGTACAGAAGTATCATCAGCTTCATGTTGTAAAAGTACTCGTGCAGTGAAACGTCTCCTGTGACTGACATCTGGTTCTGTGTGACATTATTAGAGAGCAGTGTGTGTTGTTATTAAAGCTGCTCAGAGTGGAACTAGTGTGAGCTACTTTATAAGCTACTATGGTCCTGTGGTTCCCAACCTAAGGGTCGGGCCCCTCCAAAGTGTCACCAGATGCATCTGAGGGGTCGTGAGATGATTTACGTGAAAGAAAGGAAAGAAGAAGAAATAAATAAGTTCACATACACAAATTTGTTTTCAGTCTTTGGATTTTCCACTGAACTTTGATTTCTTTGAGTAAAATATTGAATAGTTTGACCTCAGCTTAATCATTAGTTTATTTGCAGAAACCAGTGTTTGAATGTAACTAAGTGCATTCACTTGAGTATGACTAAAATAATCCTTTATTAGTCCCTTAGTGGCAGAAATTTACAGGATTACAACAGCATAGTGCAAACAAGAGACATAGTAAAAAACAAAAAACAATTATAATAAATAAGTAAATAAGTAATAAAACAGTAAATAATATGAAATAAGTAAAACAAGTAAAAAATCCACAATAACTAAAATATATATACAGAGAGAATAATTGTAGTATTGCACAGTGTATTTATATTACAAGTAAAGGATCATACTACTTCTTCCACTTCTACAGTTGGTTGTTTTCCTCCCTGAATCAGCTTCATGAACCAGTTAACGTTACCGTAAACGCTCCTCTCTTCGCTTTAAAGTTACCTTAAATGCTCCCCTCTTCGCTTTAAAGTTACCTTAAACGCTCCTCTCTTCGCTTTAAAGTTACCTTAAACGCTCCCCTCTTCGCTTTAAAGTTACCTTAAACGCTCCCCTCTTAGCTTTAAAGTTACCTTAAACGCTCCCCTCTTCGCTTTAAAGTTACCTTAAACGCTCCCCTCTTCGCTTTAAAGTTACCTTAAACGCTCCCCTCTTCGCTTTAAAGTTACCTTAAACGCTCCCCTCTTCGCTTTAAAGTTACCTTAAACGCTCCCCTCTTCGCTTTAAAGTTACCTTAAACGCTCCCCTCTTCGCTTTAAAGTTACCTTAAACGCTCCTCTCTTCGCTTTAAAGTTACCTTAAACGCTCCTCTCTTCGCTTTAAAGTTACCTTAAATGCTCCCCTCTTCGCTTTAAAGTTACCTTAAACGCTCCCCTCTTCACTTTAAAGTTACCTTAAACGCTCCCCTCTTCGCTTTAAAGTTACCTTAAACGCTCCTCTCTTAAAGTTACCTTAAACGCTCCTCTCTTAAAGTTACCTTAAACGCTCCTCTCTTAAAGTTACCTTAAACGCTCCTCTCTTAAAGTTACCTTAAACGCTCCTCTCTTAAAGTTACCTTAAACGCTCCTCTCTTAAAGTTACCTTAAACGCTCCTCTCTTCGCTTTAAAGTTACCTTAAACGCTCCTCTCTTCGCTTTAAAGTTACCTTAAACGCTCCTCTCTTCGCTTTAAAGTTACCTTAAACGCTCCTCTCTTCGCTTTAAAGTTACCTTAAACGCTCCTCTCTTCGCTGTAAAGTTACCTTAAACGCTCCTCTCTTCGCTTTAAAGTTACCTTAAATGCTCCCCTCTTCGCTTTAAAGTTACCTTAAACGCTCCCCTCTTAGCTTTAAAGTTACCTTAAACGCTCCTCTCTTAAAGTTACCTTAAACGCTCCTCTCTTAAAGTTACCTTAAACGCTCCTCTCTTAAAGTTACCTTAAACGCTCCTCTCTTAAAGTTACCTTAAACGCTCCTCTCTTAAAGTTACCTTAAACGCTCCTCTCTTAAAGTTACCTTAAACGCTCCTCTCTTAAAGTTACCTTAAACGCTCCTCTCTTAAAGTTACCTTAAACGCTCCTCTCTTAAAGTTACCTTAAACGCTCCTCTCTTCGCTTTAAAGTTACCTTAAACGCTCCTCTCTTCGCTTTCCCGATAGCCGTCCTCCGTCCGTGCACCACCACCACGTCCTCCAGACTGCTGCTCCCCGCAGATCTGCACTCCGACAAGTGGCCCGAGATGATTTTTATTCTGTGCATGTCGACACTAAAATAAAACTAGAGTTTAATCTGCGACGTTAACGCGGCTGCAAACGGCCTGTTTAGTTTGTACTTCGCTCTCAGCTGTCCACTGGCAGGATGGAAAGCGCGGAGGGACAAACAGCAGCAAATCGAGTCCGAGCGGTTTTTATCTGCGTTGTGTCCGACTGAAACATTTCCGGTTCCGGTTTACTTCCCTAGATGTATTTGATGCAACATTAGTAATACTACGAAGAAATACGCTGTAGTACTGCAGTGTAGAAATACACGGTTACAAGTCCTGCATTCAACGTTTTTACTGAAGTAGATTAAATGTACAAAAAGTATGAGCATCAAAATATGCTTAAACTATAAAGAGTAAAAGTACTCATTGATGTAACATTAGTAATACTTCAACAATACCAATAATACCACACTGTAAAAATACTCTGTTACATGTAAAAGTCCTGCATTGACTATGTTATTTAAGTAAAAGTATGTAAGTATAATCAGGAAAATGTACTTAAAAGTATTATAAGTATAAAAATGTCCCCAGTGACAGCTATACTATAATATATCATATCATTAGATCATTATCACTCATTATAAAGTTAAAAGCAGGATGTGACTGTTGAGGTGGAGCTCATTGTAACTATTACTTAATGATTATTTTCATTATGGACTAATCTGCTCATCATTTTCTCCATTAATTGATTGATTGTTTGGTTTGTAAAGAAAGTGAACACAATGACGCAGAGCCCAACGTCACACCTTCACAATGTTTGTTTTGTCAAAACCAAGTTATATTTTACAAATCAGTTTCTGTCAATCGACAAATTGACTCAAGGACTAATGGTTTGAGTTGAGTCGTATAAACTGTATTCTTCATGTTTTGTGCGAGGAAATCTTAATTTGTAAAGTACCTGACGCTGTCAGACACACGTGGTGGAGTAGAAGTAGAAAGTAGCATGAAAAGAAAATACTCAGGTAAAGTAAGAGTACCTCATATTTGTACTTTAGTACTTAAGTGACTGTACGGAGATACATTTTCACCTCTGCTTGGATGCGGGATGAACAGAACAAAACCACGTTTTACATCTCAACCTTTTATTTCCAAATTTGTCACAACACATTCATAAGGCCACCAGCTCACTGCACATTCAGGTTGGAATCAGATAACAGGAAACAAAGACATCCAAAAATATGTTTCTTCAATATAGAATCATATAAAACTGTTTTCCCTCCATTTTCAAAGAGAGCAGATGAAGAAGAAGAGGACGAACACAGACATATTTACACGACTGCAACATTAATGAAACACTAAGTCAGGATGCAGTACAAACATGTTATGTTTTTCAAAATAAAAGCATAGAAGTTGTTGACCATCTGTAGGAATGATGTCTGAGGAATACTGTTCTTTAAATACAACAGAAACAAAAAGTGTAGTTACGGGTAAAATCCTTTCATATTATCTATGAAATGCTTCTTTAAGTTCCCACATTTCATAAGAGAAGAAGAAGACAGTACAGAGCACCAGAGGAAGGTTACAGCATGTCTGAAGTAGTGCGTATAAAAGAAGTCAGGAGTGTGATCAGCTGTCATATTACAAATATAAAGAGCTATTATTCTGCTTTAAAGGTTTTCAATACAAAATTCAGAGCATATCTATCGCCTCCACACGGCGACGGCTGAGCCGGCGGCTAGCGGTGCTAACAGCGCGAACGACGGCAGCAGTGCTGACAGAGGAAACGGTGTTTTACTGAGAAACCGCAGGTCGGGACGGCGTTATCAGCTGTAACCGGTCAACAAAGCACCGAGACGCTCAGATTACGACACAAACAAAGAGAGAGTGAGTTGTCATCTGCTCAGGTAGACATTACTCCACTATATCTTTACAAAGAACAGAGTTCTGCTATATTGATGCTCCGAACATCGTAAAGAGAACCTTTAAGAACCAAAACAACCAGCAGTAAACACCTGTTAAAACATCAAAGGAGTGCGTCATTTGTTTAAAAGTCCTTCAGTAACAGCAGGAATGTTTCCAGATCTTTAAATTTAAACTGAATGAGCTTCATTTAAACATTTGAACGTCTCTGTGATTCATGAAACTGAACGCATCATCTTTAAGGCAAGAAACCGAAAACCTGTTTTGTTTTGTGGAGACGATGGCAGAATGTCAACACTCAAACCGAACACTTTAGAGCTGCTGGGTTCAGTATTTTATTTATTCATTATATTTGTTTGTAAGTGATCTTACAAACAAATATCTTAAATCTTTTTGCTGCACATTTAAACACAGTTAGAAGTCATTGAGTGTAGTTTGAGTAAAATGTGCTGTTGAAGAGGGTTGTGCTCAAATGTTTAGTCGACTAATCCGCGAGACGAACAGTTTAAACATGTCTCCGAGTTAATAAAGTATAATAAAAAAAATGGATTAATCATCAATGAAATTGATAGAGAAAATAGTACAGATGTTATTCAGAGATATGTGTACAGATTTTGGGTTTAGCGTTAATGTGTCAGGTTCAGACCCGCCTCCCGGCATGACGTTGGATCAACCAATCAGCACAAAGCAATGTTGAGATTAGGAGGTGTGTGTATTTGTGTCGGATTATGACAAAATGTATGTTACTGGTGCTAACATAGTAACTCTCCCTTTAACCCCTCAGGGTGTTTTCGGACATCAGGACTGCTTTGTGTCAATATTAGATGATAAAAACTACGATGAAGTACTTTAATTTGTCAGGTATTTAATTCACTGCAGTAGACTGTCCTGTCCGGGCGTTTTATCCAATTTCTCAATAGATTCTCCCGTGTTTGTTTGCAACTCCTGCGTTACTAAAGTGAAACAGCGATGACCCGAACTCAACAACAGCTGCTGTAAACAAAAACAAAAACAACAACAGAGGTGTGAAGGAATGTGAGGTGTCAGTCTTCTTCAATAGCGCCTTCATGTTCCAACCGAACCGTCGTCCCGTCTCCGAGGCTCAGCAGAAAATTCAGGAGTCCCTCTCTCCTCCAACAGCTACCCGAGAGCTCGTCTCCGCAGTTTCAAAGTAAAAGTCTACGTCCTCAGGCGTAGAAGATAAGTTCGGGGATCTGGCCCCCTTGCACCCCGGTGCCGTTGGTGCTGTCCGAGGAGCACTGGAACTGGAAGGTCACTTTCCCACACTGCACCTCTGTCATGCCCTCCTGGCCGAAGTAGCTGAGCTCGTTGCCGTCCAGCACCACGCTGGCGGTGTAGAAGGTGTCGGGCTCGATCTGCACCGGGTAGTCGAAGGACACGGGGAAAGTGCTGCTGGAGCCGTCCGAGAAGTACTTGATGTGCCTCTGGGCCATCGACACGCCCTGGCGCTTCAGCTCGATCTTGGCGCTGTACTCGGCCGAACCGCAGCTGGAGCCGTACAGGCCGAAGCCGGCGATGAAGACGCGTTTGTCCACGGCGAACTGGATGCTGTCGCAGCGGCCGCGGTACCGCCACTGGTTGCTCCGGTAGGCGCAGGACTGGAAGCGGTGGCAGCGCTGCGGCGCCAGGCCTTTACGAGGTTTGGTGCAGAACAGCAGTTCGGGCTTGTTGGCGGCGGTGTACCACAGGAAAATGTCGTTGGTCTCGTTGAGCGTGAGCACGCCGGACTGCGCCGCCCCGTTGGCGAAGTCCTCCAGGACCATCGTGGGGATGCGGATCAGGTAGATGGCCTTCCCCAGCATCAGGCGCTTGTTCTCGATAGTCGGCGTCAGGTCTTGTCTTTGACACTCGGCCTCGGCCCAGTTCAGCGCCGCCTCGAACACCACCATCTCTTTGGCGTTGAGGGTCTCCCGCCGCAGGATGCTCTCCAGCGTCTGGGTGTCGATGTCGCAGAAGCCTTCGGAGCGCAGGGCGAGCTCGGCCTGGGCGTCGATCACCTCCCAGCAGCGCTGCATCAGGTCGGGCTCCTCGAACAGGCAGCTCTGAGACAGCAGCACACAGGCGTTCTTGGCGCTCAGGCTGGTCTCCAGGAAGTTGACACAGGCCCGGGCCAGGTGAGGCACAATGTACTTTTTGGCGGCGTAGAGGGTGGCGAGCACGGTGTCAGCACACAGGTCGATCTCATCACAGTAGATGTACCTGAGATGGTAGAGGAAGGGATCAAACCTACATTTTGCTCATTTCATGGCGCAGTACAATTAGGTCCAAACACCTTTAGCTGGTACTTTTTATATTGAGAAGTATGAGTATTTGTTTTGTGTGTCTTGTGTCAAAGACACGCCCACACTGCACCATCACTGTCCATGAACACTGAATCAGAGGTTGACATACTTCAGCATGGCCAGGAACGAAGGAGGCTCCACGTCGGGGATCCGGATCTCTTCCTGGTCCTCCGCTAGCTCTCCATAAAACATGGCGTGGAACACGGAGCTGCCGACGGCCAGGACGTACTGACGGAGCAGAAGAACAACATGGACGACATAAGAGACACGACCACCTCTTATAACAGATACAAATCTGACTCACTCACTCAGGCCTTTAACATTGGACTACTACTTGTAAAATTCACATTTCTGTCAGATATTTGGTCCTCGGCCTGATTTTTATGACTGAACTTATGAATTTTTAACAATTTGTTATCATAAGATGATACGGTAAACAAGTTGTAACCATCCGAAGTTTGCCTCTCGGCCTGGTCCGAGTCAAACTTCTTTGGTTGAAACGGTTGGAGAGTGTCGTGCGGTGGGTTCTACCTTATGTCCCGGGACTCGCTGCGTCCCGCCAGGCGGCCCCACCACAAAGTGAACATCTGCCATTATCTCATTGTTGAACATGACTGAATTCCTACAAGGACACAAAACATTTTATCTTACAATATGAAAATAAAAGAATCTTTGAATCCACACACTAGAACATCTAAACTTCTGGTACATGTTGCTCAAGGTCTTGTTAAATAAAGTTAAAAGTAACAGAAGCGGTATATTTTGGGGAACAAACACTCAGGATCTGTTGTTTAAAATCAAGTCCTCTAACGGTTCACATGTAGCTGTAAAGCTTATACTTGGTTAAAAGGTCCTCTGAGACAAACGCATAAATAAATCTGACTTGACTCATTACTTTTACTTTGGTGGAGCCAAGCAAAGAATGTTTCCTTATTTAAAAAGAACAAAAAAGGAAATGAAGAATCATTGAATGATTCTTAGTGACTGTTCATGTAGTTTCTTCTTCTTTTCTTTTTTTAAATACCAAACAATGACGTCACCATTAGAGCTCCGTGGTGTTTTCTTCAGCTTACTTTTGATTTTAAGTAGAAATACCATCGTCTAAAAATACGCCATTACAAGCTAAAGTCCTGATCTCAAACTTTTGATTATTATCAGCAAAATGTACTGAAATTATCACAAGTAAAAGTGACATTACTGTGTTTTATCACTCACAAATACATGAAGTTTGTCAATGTGGAGCCAGTTTGAGATACTTTGTATACTGCTGGGTAGATTAGTAGTATAATTCGGCATCATATGAACATTTTGTTACTTTTTAGATAAAATAACATACATGTGTCTAATAAATGTCGTAAAAAGTATACTTCTCAAGTAATATTTCTCTCTGAAATATAGAGGAGAAGTTAAAGTATATAGTAGCATAAAATGGAAATACTCCAGTAAAGTACAAGTTTGTATACATGTACTGGGTACTTCCACCACTGACTATACATCACAGCTGAGGTGTTTTTTAGTGACAGATGAGTGGAACTCAAGAGAACCAGTTTCTGTACAGTCCTGGACCAGGATAACAGCTGACAACATGGCCTGTCTTCTCCTGGTGACCTGTCAGCCTCCAGCACTATTTGGAGCAGAGCGGGTTCAGACCGACCTCTCTCGGATGGTCGGGAACAGGCCCTGCCAGCTGCAGCAGCCCTGTGCGGCGGTGGTCCTGTTGTTGTTGGTGAGGTTCTGCTGCTGGATGGAGGAGGAGGTGGTGCTGCTCGCTGAGGCGGAGGGGACCAGCTTCTTGGTGGGAAACAGCTCTGCAGCCATTATCTTCCAGTCAGACTGCAGGCCGGGTCATGGCAGCTCCGGGGCCCGGCAGAGTCTGGAGAGCACTGCCGAGAAAAGTGATTTATATTCAGACACTGAAAAGAGCCGCAAAACTTCGCTTAAAAGTCTGGATTTTACGATGTTGTTGAGCTAACTCAACGTTAACCAAGCTAGCCACACACCCAAGTCCTTTAGACCAGCTGCTTAACGTTACACCAATCAATCCCGACTATATATATAATATACAGTCAACATAATTGAGTATAAAACACATAGTTAGCTTGTCAACGTCCAAAACCCCGGATGTGTCTTTTTAGTCTTAACTTTAGCATGTTCATGCTAGTTAGTTAGCTGACTAACAGTTAACTAAAAGGCCATTTTTTCGAGTTAATTTCTCCGTCAGCGTTAAACTAGTTGATGAATAACTCAGTATCCACTTACTTTACTGTTATGTGGACGTTTTTATGATCATATCTTCTCTTCACATCACGCAGGTTTTGAGTTGTTTGACAGACTAGCGGCTCAGCTTTGTTTACAGTAGCTAGCTAGCTTCTTCTGTTAGTTTACGGCAGTCAACTCATTAACGGCACAGCGCTGCCACCTGGTGGCCGGAAGTTACAATGACACTTAGCTGTTACTGAAAATAACTGGTGTCCCCCTGTTTATAATACTATAATACTTATTATACAAGTCATTCATAGATATTCTGACTTGTTCATACTGTATATGTTGCATATAAAACTAAAATAATAAGAAAGTATAATACAAAGTGTTGATCAGTATGATTCCATTTATTTGAGTTTGAATTTAGGCTTAAATTTGATGAGTAAAAATACTTTAGTTTTATGTATTTTTACCTTTTTTTCTCACGTTTGTCTGAGGTTTATTTTATTGTCAGTACATTTAATTATTGTAGGTTTACTTTCTACTTTTGTCTCTATATTATTCAAATGTCTTCCATAATTAATTTTAATGTTTTTTCGGTGAGAAGCTTTAATAATGCAAAAATTGCTCAACTTAAATTAAAGACAAATTCGTTGCGAGCAGCTTCCAGTGAGTGTGTTGCTGTAGTTTCAACATGAGGCTGTAATAAAAAAATTAAAAAAAACTAAACAAACATGATGATATACAACATATTTCTTTATTGTTGTTACTGATAAATCACTCTCCCATTTTGAAAAACAACCCAACAACAATGGAAAAAAAAAGGAAACAACACCTGTATGTACTTTATGTACAGCCAGATTAGCATCTATAATCTCTCTTTAATAGTTTCACTGTACACATTGAAGGACAACAATCATTTACAGGCAAACTGAACAGGTTTTATTCAGTCCGAAGGTTCAGCTCTGAAAACAACAAAATATAAATCTGACAAGAGTTCAGCTGCCTACATCACGACTGATTAGTGTTACTGCTTATGTAGTGTGGGTGACCATAGTCAGTGTAAAATGGTAAATTAGATTAAATTAATGGAAAACACGCCGATTCTATTGCTCTGAAAGTGAAATAAAGTAGACGGATGTGAATAGAGTCTGGTATTATTGAGGTTTATTCTGATTCAGCTCTTGTCGGAATATTCGAGTACGGAAATAAACCAAAATATGGAGCAAAAAACACCTTTATTTTATTTAGGCTTTACTTTCATTCATTTGCAGACAGGAGTGTTATAACGGTCACGTTTCTGCAACGCCGGGATTAACAAACAAACAACCAGACTCTATTCAAAATCATCACAAATCTGTTTCTGTCACTTGCAGCACAGTCCCAAAGTGATTCTGCTTATTTCCTGCATCCACTCAATGTTTCCTGTCACTTTAAATCAGCGGTTCCCAAACTTTTCTGTTGGCTCACGGCCCTTTAAAAAGGGCCACACAAACCCTTTCGTCTCAAGTGATGTTCAACTCTCTCTCAAATCATTCCAGTTGTTTTGTTTTTTTGAGGTCTGCAGAGATCCAGACTGTAGCCGAGTCTACAAATGTTCTGGATCTAGTGTAAAGAACATTTGCTGTTGGTTGAAAGCTTTAGTACGTCCACAAGAAGCCAGCTTTATCTTTTTCTCTCCGTTTTGTTCCTCTGTACATGTTCAAATATCATAAATATTATTGTAAGCAGAGAAGAGTGTTATGGGTAATTGCAGAGAGTGCATCATGTGCCCCTGTGAGTCTCTCTCATTGGTTGATGGAACTTTTCCAAATTTGTCGGACTGGACAAATATGAAAAACACCGCTCTCTTGTGTATTTTATTGTGGGGAGATTCTTTAGTTGTTTTCGTCAGGATTTGAAGCAAACGCTTTGGATACAGACATTTCAAAAAGTGCCAGAATCAAAGTGTAATGTGTCGTATCGTCACATTAAAACAGCTGTTTTAAAGGAACAGTTCACACCAAAAGGACATTTCTGCCACTGAGCTCAGACTGAGATGAGGTGAAGCACCAAAACAACCAGACTCCACACATTTCACAGGAAAGCCGCGTGTTTATACGTGTCGCATAAATAAAGTTTGATCTTTCGGCTCAACTAGACGTCGGTGAATGATTCGCTGACTTGCTCACTTTGCGGTTAAAATGTCCCTTAAATTACACCACATTTATAAATAGATCTGCTGCGATACTTAAAAACTGTACACATATCCGATTACCCTTTTTACACCGTTTACGTTAAAAAGAAGAGCAACACAAACTCCCCAAAAGTTTCCCTCCATCCCACGAACACGGCTGCGTTTTTGAGATGATAATTTGGTAAAAAGCAAAAACAAAGTGTTATGTAGTGCTAAGAGGTAAAGTCATGTATAAGTACTTCTTACAACACCAGCAGGAACCCCAAAGGAATAAACTTCACTTTTCAAGTAAAACAGAAAACACGTCTTTAAAAAAAAGAAAAGGTCTACTTGTATCTTTACAAGTCTGTCACCAAACACAAAGAGTCGTTTAAAAAACTAGTAATCGCTCCAAATAATGTAGTAATAATAATAATGATAATAATAATTACACAAAATACAATATCTTCAGGCAGTCAGCATAGAAAGCGTTGAGGGGAGCTCGTGTGCAGTTTGGGAACTAAACAGCTGTTACTAAAAGTGTTGCACTACCGTTATTGCACAACAAAATGAGCTAATTAGCGTTAGCAACAACAACTGTCAGGTTTAGTAGGAAGCGTCTCGTTGTCTCGGTTCAATCTTTTGGCTTTAAATTTGGCGTCATTAAGTAATTAATAAATACTTTACGTGATCAAAAGTAAAACAGAAAAATGAGAAAAGCTTCACTGCAGGTTTTTTTTCTCTCTCTCGCTGCAGTTTGTCACAAATCTTCGACTATAAATACACAGTAAAAAAGCAGCAGGTTTTCAAACGGAGCCTCGCCACCACAACGTCGATCAAAACTAACGAATCAGAAGAAATTCAATCCTAAATATTTGGCCAAGAATTAAAACCTGAAATATTTCTGTTAATCCAGATTCATTTGTTGTTGTTTTTTCTACCTATTTCCCTTCGGAGAGAAGCTCTTGATTTGATCTAGAGCCATCAAAGTGTCACATGACAGCAGATGTGTGGGGTTACATGTAACCGGTGTGTCTGTGCATGTTTGGTGCTCAGGTGGGAATGTGGAGGACACAAATTACCCTGTGTCGACTTTAAACGCTACACCAAAGAGCGGCAGCACAGTGTTGTCGAATTATTCAGACAGGAAGTTTGACAAACCGTCCAATTCCTGATGTTCTGCCCCTCAGCAGCTCTCCTGCTCTTAAAGGGCCAGTGTGTAGGATTTAAAGGGTTCCATTGGCAGAAATGGAATAAAATACATGTTTGTATCAGTGTGTAAATCACATGATACGAAGAATCATTGTGTTTTTGTCCGCTGAGAATGAGCTCTTCATATCTACCAGCGCCATGTTTCTACAGAAGCTCAGAACGGACAAACCAAACACCGGCTCTAGAGAGAACCTTTCGCGTTTTTACCTGAAGGCCACCGTAGTTCTCCGACACACTTGTGAACGGGTGGGGTGAGCGGTCGGGTATTCAGTTGATTGCAATCTGCAACCTCACCACTAGAGGCCTCTATATCCTACACACTGCTCCTTTAAACTCACAACTCAAGGCATTTGCTGCTGCCAAAATCCATTGATTTGCCATCACAACCACGACACCGATTTCTCTTTTTCTATGGCGAACCACAGCCGACTGTGCAGAAAATAAAAGCATGAAAATGAAACTCCAGCTAATTGTCTGCGAGTGTTGTCGCTCCAACTATATGAACGGAGGGACACATCTTCTCTGATGAAAGGCTTTCTCACTTTGAAATAAAACTCTTCCGATGTTTGTGATCTGACCTGCTGAGTCTCTGTCACTGTGACTGTGACTGTCCACCCAGCACAAGTGCCACTGATTCCAGACCAGTGACCAGACCTCCAGACCTTTACAGGATCTCCAAAATCAGACTGAATCAACGTCTTCCTCAGGCTGCGGGCAACGACTTAAACGGGAGAAAATTAAAATTACACCAAATTAAGCAAAACTTCTTGTGCAGAGTGGGATCTCATCAGAGCGAAATGAGGGGATTTAGTCTTCACTTGTTAGAAAATGAAACATTTTGAAGACAGAATTGTATTTTTTTTTTTATTGGGTCGTTACTTTTCAAAAAAGTCGATCTTCTCGTGAACGAAATAAATTTTCCTCAACACCTAAAATAATTCATGTTGTGAAGAAAAAAGGCACGTTAATCATGAACAATGTTTCGAAGCAACATCAGCACACGCTGGCTGTTTTTACTGGAGTGTTTGGGGTCAGTGATGGCGGAGAGTTTTTATGTTAAAGAAAAAAGAATTCCAGCTTTACTAAAATGTACCGAGAGTTCCTGTTTATTCATATTTTTTGCCACTTCCTGTTTTCATTCATCGTCTCATCCAGAGGTTTGTTTGTTTCGGGACCCGGGCCAGCCTAAGTCCGAAGAGGGGGGGGGGGTGAATATTTGACAAATCTTAAAGGAGCAGTCCACGGTAAACAGTCACCTTCAGTTTTCTGCTTCCTCATCCAGACTCAGAGGTGGAGACGAACTCCACCCTCTCACTTCTCGTTGCCGCTCCGCCCACTGTTGTTTCAGGTCATACGAAGACCTTGGCGAGCGCGTCGGCCCCGGCGCTGCCGATGTAGCACTTGGTGGGGTGGAACGCCACGTCGTGGATCGACTCCTCGGACTTCTTGCGGTGAGCGGTGAACTCCTGGATGCACGTCTTGCTCTCCATGTTCCACAGACGGATCGAGCAGTCGTGACCTGGGAGGAAGAGAGAGAGCCAATGAGGAGGGAGGACGGTGTAGATCAGGTTCAGGGGGGCGTGTCCAGGGAGCCCAAACCCTGATTGGCTACCTACCCGGAGAGAGGCGGGACTTAAGTTCGTATGTTGTTGTTGTTGTTGTTGTAGTGTCGATTTTTGTAGACGTTTTGCACAATTTAGTCCACACAGGATTATTTATATACATTTTGTTGGAATTTTATACTATGACTGTATTCTTACACGTTTTATTTTGTTACTTTCACTGATTATTTTTACGAATAAAAAATTGCCACCAATTAAATGTTTACATTTTTAAAAACCATCAACAGTGATATCTTCTGCATACAGAAAATGTGCCAAACTGTGGATTTTGTGAACGAATACTTAACCGATAGCGATCTTCTCATCCGGCTAAGAGAGTAACTAAGCGTATTTCCCAGCACTGGTGGAGACCGGTGTATCAATCTGAATATATATTAAATATCATTTTTTGGGAAGTTGTCAGACAGCGTGTGATCGAGTACTCACTTCCAGACATGAGGTAAAGTCCGTTTGGATCCACAGCGAGACACGTGACCGAGTCCAGGTGAGCAACCATCGAGTGGATCAGTTTACCTTCAATTCAAAACAGAAGAAGAAAAATGTCGCTTTGATACAGATTTATACGAAGAGAAAAAATAAAACACGGTGAATCACAATGAGTCACTTTTTATTGAGGCGTATCAAAAAGACAAAAGGACTTCATCTCTTGTAATCCACGTTGTAAGTGTGAGGTAATGCACACAGTACATTGCTGAATATGTTAAATGTTATTTTGTTATTATTAGGTTACAGTGGTCTGCAAACTCAAGCTGAGATAACCCTGATGATGTCATGGTGATGTCATCAGACTTGACATACTGTACCTCCTGCTGAGCCACCAGACGATTATACAACAGTATTCTCGAGCTGAGTGGGATTATTCATGACAAAGTAAACAGGATTCGACAAGTAAAATTGGGGGCGTGTTGCTTTAAATGTAACAGAAAAGCCTCCTCTGCAGCAGCTGGTGGTGACGATGATGATGATGGTGATGATGTAATGTTACCTGTGTTATTATCGAAGAACTGGATGTGCCGGTCCTCCTGAGCTGTGATGGTGATTGGCAGCGTGGGGTGACTCAGCACTTTATTGATCTTGCACGGAGCTTCTGTGTGGAGGCGGACGTGAGAAGGACAACATTAGCATTTCAATACAATCTTCAGTCCATCAGGACTGAGAGCACTTTGGAGGAGATGGTTTCCTCTCATGGCCACTGCAGGAAACACAGACTCCTAAAGCATCAAGGGAACCCGCTGCAGGAGAGGTTTCACTTTATCTCTGTACAAGTAAAGTTATATATTTTTATTACAATAAACACGTCATCAATCCAAACCAACAGTGAATGTATCGTGTGTGTTTTAAAGCTTTATACATCTTCTTCCTCTGTGTCGTAGAGCTCCATTGTAACACATCAGTGAGCTGTGTCACTGGGTGACATGTTCCTTCATCACCATGAACACACACACACACACACACACTGTAGTTTATTTTGACTCAATCACACACAAACCGTCCTGCTGTCACAAACACTAGAGCAACAAATGTGGATTCATACGCCGCTGAAGATAGTCCCCAACTTATGCACACTTTCCTCCTGTTTGTTTGATTAAAAACTACAGTGACAGCTGTTTTAGGAAATTACTGAGCCTTTTTTAAACATGAAACTACATATTTGTGTTTTAAAAAATGTGCGTCTTCAGAAGGAACCATTAGTGATTTTTTGACCGTAATAAAAATACAGAATAATGCCAGACTGATCCCGTCATGTGGACAGAAGAAATGTGAAGAAAGAAAAGATGATTTTCAGTTTTATAGCGTCTTAAAAGACATTTTGCACTAAACTAAATACATAATAAGATGAACAAAAGCATTTTAAACAGAGTTCAGATCCTGTTGTTAAGTCAAAGATCAGTACAACAATGTACTCAAGTAAAAGTATTGTATCCAGCAGTAGTCTGTTATTCAGCTGTTTGTGCAACCTTGAGGTCTAATTATCTGACTTCTCAGCCTCAGATGGATCAGTACTGATCCGATCAGATACCAACTTTTCCCTCCATTAATGGAGGTCGCCTCGTTTGGACTCGTGTGATTGGTCGGTTGATTTACCTGGCGGTCCGGCAGACTCCAGCTTCAGGACGAGCTGCTGCGTCTCCATGTTGAAGAGTCCGATGTGGCCGGTGGTGAAGGACGTCACCATGTGAGCCGACTCGCTGCTCACCAGGTCCACCGACGTCGGCACGCCGAGCTCTGACACAAACACGGGCAGCAGAGGTCAACCGTGTGAAAGAGACACCGATGAATCAAGTAAACGCAACTGTTCAAATGTGGAGATACCAATGTATACACTGGCTGAGTACTTCGTGATGAGTATTCTTTGGGATTTTTGTAATATTGTCGCATGTTACGAGTTACAAATCCAGTGGTGGAATATAAATATGAACATTTTCTCAAGTAGGTAGAAAAGACTCTGAATATTACGCCCTCTTCCAGCTCTTTAATTATGTTTTTCTTAATTACCTCAACATCTACAGCCCTGAAATGCAGCATACACAATAATGCAGCAGTAATATTAATCCAGAAACATCAGATCAGAACATTTTACTGCACAAAGCATTTACTTTACGTACATTTTGCTGATACTACTGTTGTGGAAGATTTCTGAGTTTTTGTTCACAAATCAATAATAAAGTCTAGTTTTGCTACTTTTCCAGTAGCCATTTTCCTTAATAGATGACACGTAAGTTTTCGAGTTCACTGCGAGTTCACATCGAGGAAAATGCATATTTTACCATTACACTACTTACAAACTAAGTAAAAGTAAACTTCAGTTAATTTTAAATGCAGACCTTTTACTTGTAGTGGAGTATTTTCACAGTGTGGTATTAGTACTTTTACTTAAAGGATCTGAAAACGTCTTCCACCGCTGTTGAAATCAGAAAAATCAAAATGTATATATAGAAAAAGAAAATCTTCATTTAGTACCAGAGACTTTCACTTTTTTACGTTATCAGAAGGCAGGGATGGGAACCGAAACCCGGTATTAAAGGGACCCGGTGCTAAATTCATAAAGACCTTAATAAGCTCCGACTAGTGGTTTTTATTAATACTTTTTAATGTTTTGGTGGAATTTGTTATCACGCTGCAGCGAGTTGTCAGGATTTCCTGTCCTGAAGTAAAGTTAGTATTTTAACCACAGGAAGTCATCATGATTCATCCACTGGGGACCGTGAATGTGCACACCCTCTGATCGTTTCCTGCTGGACCAAAGTGTTGACACTGATCTCTTTACCGGCTAACAGTAACAAACCCACTGCGTTTCTCACCTCCTCTCTCGTTGAAAACAGCGAGAGACGGCGAGATGTCGGCGGCGTTCCACAGCCGGACCGTCCCATCAGCCGAGCAGGAGAGGAGGCGCTGGTGGGCCGAGCTGTAGACCACACCCCACACCGAGTCTGTGTGGCCGCACAGCGCCCCCCGCAGGACGGAGGGCTCTGCGGGGAAAAAAAAAACAATCAAACGTGAGGTGTCAAGAATACACTTCCTGCAACAGCCGTCCTAAATGATTGCTGGGACGTACCATACAAGTCGTAGGGGTCAATGTTGGGGTTGGGGGTGTTCCAGCTCTGGACGGTACCGTCCACCCCCCCGCTGAAGCACTGCTCACCACTCGAGCTCATGGTGACGCACAGCACAGCACCGCTACATAGGGGGGGAGACATCTTTTACTTTAACAACGTTTCATACCAGTACCCAAACATCTCTGTATCAAAATTAAATAATATGTACGAGTGCTGTTTGCACAAAAAACATTTTTAAGACTTTTAAGGAACGAAAGTGAATATTATGACTCGACTTTTAGGATTACTCACGGATTTATTCTGATAGTAAATCAGAATTCTATATTTTTGGTAATTTTCTCATATTTTATTTAACTTTTTTTCATGGAATTAACCCAAAATGTGTCTTAAACTCGAATGTTGTGTGAATGTTCTGGTGCTGAGCTCAACCTCTGGCCTGTAAATTGAGCTGTTTTCTATAAAGTAATTGTAAAGTAGAGTAAGATATCAGAATATGTTTAATACTCAAACAAAGATGTGTAATAAGGAGTATGACTTGTGTAACGTGCAGTACACAGTTTTGTGAACCTTTACAAATGGGTAAAGAGGATCTCACCTGTGAGCTCTGAATGTATAGATGGGCTCCACGTCTAAAGCAGCACATCTGGAGGATTATAAACGCAGAACAGAGTTTGTATTAAGAGAAAACACTAAAACATGATCAGATATACGATTAGAAAAACAGAAACAAAGGCCCGTCTCTCGTATCAGACTGCTTCAGATCACTGCAGTTGAGGTAAATGAAGTATTTACAGCGTACGATTGAATTAAATGTATTTTACACTCACTTCTTGGCGGGCGCCGTCTTCTGGAGGTTCCACAGTTTGAGGGTGTGATCCTCGGAGGCGGTGACCAGGACGGGCTCCACCGGGTGGAAGGCCAGACTCCGGACCGAATCAAAGTGGCTCCGCAGGGTGAACTTTGGGTTCCAGGTTTTCCTCAGAGCGTCTGTGTTGTTGGTGATCTGAGGGGCAGAATCCACGTGATGATGGTGGTTTGTAGCCTTCAAAGCAGAATGACACAACTCTACATTATCAGAGATCTCTAAAGCAGTGAGAGGAGATCAGGAATGTCAACAAACATTCCTGATCTCAGGTATGTTTGCCAACACAACTGGAATGTAAAGGAGACCTCACTTGTTGCTGTTTGGGAGAAAGTTAGGCTGTCATTTCTTGCTTTTTCTGCTAAAAAACTAAAATGGATCAAATGGATATCACAAAATAAAAAAGTTAAATAAAATTGAAAGTCCTTACAAAGTGAAAAAGATTCAAATGAAAAACATTCAATTGAAAAAATGTTGAAAGCTTAAAGGACTAGTTCAACATTTTAGGAAACACACTTTGGTTCAGAGCGTTAGACGTTGATGAACGTGTCCGTAGATAAATGAGGCTCCAGCCAGCAGCTGGTTAGCTTAGCTTAGCATAACGACTGGAAACAGGGGGTAACAGGTAGCCTGGTTCTGGTCCTGGTCCGAAGGTAACAAAGTCCACCAACCAGCGTTTCTAAAGCTCACTGATGTGTAACAGGTTAGCATTTGTTTTATTAAATTAGTGTAAAAATGTAAAGTTTTGTTTCCTCAGAGGGACGACAAGACTCGAGGAAGTCTCTTTAAACTTAAAAAAAGTGTTTTTCCAAGTATTTCTTAAAATGGGAATAATAATAATAAAATGGAATAGCTGAAATGAAAATGCTTAAATAATTAAAGCATGTAGCTTTTTATGTGATTTATCATTTTTCATGAGGTCAGGGAGGCCTGACGGCTGGAGTTCGGTTCTGAAGCCGTCTGGCTGCTAAAGAGTTCTTTGTGGGTTTTCTTCACTTCTAATCCTCTGTAAACAGTCAGACTGACGGTTTGTTTTACTCACGTCGTACGCCAGGCTGTCGGCCTCGTTGGCGACCGTCAGTCCGGCCAGCTCTCCCAGTCCCAGCTCGTTAGAAACCGCCTCGTCCACTCTGCCCATTATGAACGACTTCCCAGACGACGGCAGGAATGTCATCGCCTCTACGGAGACAAAACAGGCAGCGGGGATAAGAAAGACCTTCATGAACGACATTATTAATAACCAACTAATAATGATAAGTCGGTGCAGAAAACACAAGTTGGTTCACAGAACCAGAAGTGAATGCAGAAGGAGGGCAGGTTACCGTCTTCAGGGCGCCCCACTTCTTGCTCATTGAGTCTGGGTACACTGGGGCGGGAGGGGGGCGTTACTGGCGTCTGCATGGAGGGCTCCTCATTATCCCGCAGGTTAGCCAGCATGTCCTGGAGCCGAGACCGGTTTGGTCCTGGAGGAGGAGGAGGAGGAGGAGGAGGAGGAGGAGGTGGAGGGACAGTGGGAAAAGAAGAAGGAGACAAGAATCAGAAGAGGAAAACAGAAAGGCCAAGTCAGGAAAAAGGCAGAGGAACAATGTAAAGAAAAGGAGAGAGATGGAAAAAAGTCATCAGCACAATGGAGGCAAAATAAGTCTTATGAGTTCATATTGTCACAAAAGAGAATAAAATCAACGTGAAGGATGTAAATAAAGCAGAAGATGCAGCAGCAGCAGCAGCAGCAGCTCTGTGCAGGATCGAACAGAGGAGATGAAGGCAAATAAAACCAGAGAAACAACGTGACAGTAAACACAGAAATAAGAAGAAGAAGAAGAAGAAGAAGAAGAAACGTAGAGGAAATGTACCGGCTGCTGTTTGGTGAACTGCAGACAGTGAAGAAACACACAGGAATGTTTAGAGATGCACTCATATCGTTACCAAATATCATCACAATTCATCAATATCAGAAAACTGCACGACTGTGCCATTATGTCAACAGCATAATCCAATTAGAGAAAAGCCAATTAAAGGATGACGGATCTCTCTCTGGTGCTGATAAATGGATTTAAACTCTAATGCTTCCCTAAGAATCAGAGTAAGAGATCAGACTAAATGTGATGGTGTAAAGTCAGTGCATTCTACGATCTACAAAATAAAAAGAAACGCGAGGATATTAAAAGAGGAACACAAACGTAACCAAGACCAGAGCTTTTCTCAAAGGAGACAAAACAAAGGAGGCGGAGAACACAGGGAGGACAGAGGGACGTCCACATCAGTTCACTCCAACACTAAACACCTTTAAACCTCCGAGGGACTCTGAGACAAAGCAGAGTGAGATCAGAGAGATGTCTAGCTATGAACAGGTGGTTAAAGTGAGACTTTAAGGGTTGTAGTGTTGGTGAGGTAGAATAAATGTGCTGGTATGTTTAAATGTTTATGAATAAGCCAAACAGATCAAAAGTGAAGTGACTGCACAACCCTGAACACAAGCTGTCTGAGTTTATTGTGACTAAATGTGAACTAATTGGCTTTCTAGATACTAATAAACATCTGAGAATGCTGAATAAAATATTTGTCAGACTGAGAGGAGAGAAAACAGAAAAAAACAAAGTGATTCAAAGGAACAAAAATAAAAACGCAGGATGAGGAGAGCGGATGAGCTGCAGGCCTGGTACAGGACTTACTCTTTACCCCCTTCTTGCCCTTGCGCTCCTTCCTGTACCGCTCCTTGAGCTGGGCTATCAGTTCCTGGTCCACGTCCCAGGCCACTTCACCCAGAGGAGACTCTTCCTTCTCTACAGGCCAGCAGGGGGAGGAAGAGGAGGAGGCGGAGGAGGAGGAGGAGGAGGAGGAAGGTGGGGTAGAAACCTGTTATAAGTGTCTGTATGCACTACGACATATCCAACTTGACTTTGACAAACCTACTGAGGCAGATGGGATGAGGAGGAAGGGTTTTTAATTTTCACAACCTGTTTCTGGGTCTTTTGTAGTTTTGGCCAAAATTTCTTTCAGTTGTGATGTGAATGAATACTTAAAGCTAGGGTTGGTCATGTTGAGAAACTAGCACGAGTATGCAAACTAAATAGCCAGCAAGAAGCAGCAGCTTGCTCCAAAAGTCACTAAATCTTGCAAGAAAGTGGCCAAGTCTTCAACACTGACAGTCCGTCTCGTCAGGCCTCCCTCTAAAGCCCCTCCCCCAAAGTTATCATCATGGACGTACACAAAGAACATTGTCAGAACATTTGCTGCTGTTGGAATGTGATGAGGATTTCAACAAATACAACAAAAAATGTTTTTGAAGAATATTACCAACCATAGCTTTAAAAAAAAGCTGATTCATTTTCTTTCCTGGGAGCCAGATGAAAAGATCAATCTTATGTTCGTGTGTTATGCACGGAGTCAGGACGTGGTTAGCCTAGCTTAGCATAAAGACTGGCAGCAGGGGGAAACAGCTAGCCTGGGTCCGTCCAAATCAAGTCCAAAGTGAGCTTTAGAGGCGATGGTTGGCGAATTTTTTTAAATTTTGGACTGATGCAGTCTTTATGCTAAGCTAGGCTAACCACTTCCTGACTCCAGTTAAAACATTAATGCTCATCTTCATTCTTACTTCCAATCAATACCTTTGCAGCTAACCGACGGCCAAAACTACAAAAAAAAGACCCAATATAAACTTCCTGTAACTTTCAGCCTTTAAAATTGTATTGTGTCTTTTGTATCAGTATATAAATACCACGTAATGAGCAATGTGGGACGGACACTGTTAATAAACATGTAAACGTCATGAATACTTTTAGACTCCGCTGAGGCTCCGCACAAGAGAAACAAGAGGAACACCAACACAAGTCTCTTCTGGTGTCAAACAAACACATATGAAACAAATACGCTGTTGAATGTGGGAACACAAATGGACACGAGACAAAACAGAGTGAGATATAACAAACAAGTAAATTTAAAAAAAAGAACAGCCGGCATCCAAATGAAACTGTGACGGTTCTCTGCAGTTCTGGAAAGTGAGATGTTAACGCAGGAGAGCGACTCTTTCTCATAAAGAAGCCACAAAAACCTTTAAAGGGATAATTCAGCTGTTCTGCAGTGGGGTCGTATGAGGTACTTCTACTTACGAGGTGTTTTTAATACAGTGGATGGAGTTTTGAACACATATCCACTCTCTCTGCTACCCTCAGGTCTTCCAGCAGGTCCTTTCATAGGCTGGGGCCCTCAGTTAGATGAGCCTTTTCTTTTTGGGTGTCTAGAATATGTTTTGCTGCTGACCTCGTCCACAGCAGGACATTATTTTGTCTCTACAAACTCCACCTACTGTAGGTAATACACGGACTATGAAGTACCTCATACAACCACACTTCAAAGCACCTGAACTATCCCATTAACAGGGAAGCAAACACCATTTCACCAAAACGGTCACATGTCTATCACGGATGGTTTTGAGACAAAGATGTTTTAAATGTTAAATTCTGTTTTTTTTTCTCCCAGGCTCCGTGATTTTTTAAATATTTGTTTTGCAGATCAGAGGGCACAAGAGCAGATCCAAAGATGAGAAACTTGCAGAAACAACACTGAGCGGGAGTCTGCAGGATCTGCTGCTGCCGTGATAAACAATGGGTCTCATCATGCGTCCTCGCAGCCCGGGGCGAGTGATGCGTTTGGGTTGCGGAGGCGGCGTGGGGTTCAAGAAGAAAAAGCCTTCAGAGACGACAAGCGTGTTTCATAAGGCAGCGGCACGCGGCCTGAGACTGGTTTTAAACTGTGGAGGGAAAAGACTCCAAACAACGGCAGCACCAGAGGACGGTCAGAGGAAATCTACAAAGATGGTTCTCCTCGCCCCTGAGTGTGTGGTGAGACCTGCCGCGCTGAGTCAGCACTCCTTTACAACTATCTGGACGGTGAAGTGTTGAATCACCGACTGCGTGGGGGGGGGGGGGGGGGGGGATGCTTCTATGTCGTCGGCCGAACGACACTGAATGCGTTGCTAGGAAACAGTAGAAAATGGAGGATTGTTGAGTAAACTGCGGGGGCTGCCGGGTCGCCAGCCGAGAACTTTATTTTGTAAAGAGAGTTGTATTTATAGATTTACTGTTGAGAGGAAATGCGTCGGCCTTGTGCTGCAGCTCACAAACATATTCCTTCTGAGATGATTTAATTCATTAGAATTCTACACGAAGCAGCCGGACCTACTCCACAGAATACTCCTGTAGATTCTACTCCATCTCAGAAGACGTTAAAACTCAGAGAAATCCCAAATTTTAACGTCCGCTTTCATTTGGTCACACGTCAATGTCGTCACATCCCCTTTGTGCAGCGCCAGCGCTGTGCAGGTTTAATCCACATTTCTACGATACACTTTTTAGATCTTGGATGTTTTTCACTTCATGTTTTAACCGGATGAAGGATTCTAGTTATCGGACGTCTGGATCTCGATTTATCAGAGAAACAAGCTGAGCGAACGCTGTTTTCACCGGTTTTAATCACCTCCGCGGTGAAAACCTCCTGAACGATGAACACTGAAGGACTCTTAACTGTGAGAAGATGACTGGAATGACAGCAGTGGTGGTGAGTCCATGATCCCACGCTGCTTCAGGACTCAGATCACCAGGGTGGCCGTGTCTAAAAGTCCTCTGGATTTCATTTCCAACCGATCAGAGAAACCTGCGGTCGTTTGGTTTCAACACCTTCACACGTATGATTGAAAACCCCTTCATCTAAACCTGTCCCCTTGTCTCACCCCACTCTCCGCTGTCCTCCCCACTCCTGGACTCCGGTGACCCGTCCAGCTCGTCTGGACTCGCCAAGAAATCGAAACCCTTCAGAGCCTCCTCCGTGTCGGGGTCGTCGCTGAGGTCAGAGGTCGTGGAGGAAGGAGTGGACGACTGTTTCTTCCTCACCATCTGGTAAAAGTTTAGGAAATGAGGAAGACTATTGAAAATCTGTCTCCTATTGTTGACAACATCAGATGGGAAATGAAATGCTGATGTTGAATGTTTGTGATGAACTGAAGGAGGAAATGTTCCTTTATGTGTTGATAAAATCCTCCTACTTCTTCAGATTAATAAACTCTTTAAAAAGACTCTTGGATCAGCTGGAAGATGCATCGTCACAAACCTGAAAACCTGATTTTTAAACATCACTGTGAGGCTTCACAGCATTAGTTTGCCAAAGAGTGTGTTAATGTCTTACTGTAGCCAGGTCTAAGATGGTCTTGTCCCTTCCTTCGCTGTCCTCCTCCTCGTCCTCGTCGCTGAATTCTGCTGCAGCGCTCTCTATGAACTTAAAGGCCTCCAACACGGTGGCCGAGTCCGACATGTCGGGTTTACTGGGAGGAGAGAGCGAAGAGAGGAGGTGAGTCTGGTGGATAAAAAAGCAACGAGACAACAAAACTGTGTTTTTGGGGGAGAAACAGTGTCTCATCTCATACCTGAGCATGCCGCCGTCCTTCAGGGAGGACGGTTCGGTGCCGTTGACCATCGGCTCGGCGTTCCTCTCTGAAGGTTTCTCCCCTGAGTCTCCGGTCAGACCGAGCAGCGCTCTCACTCTCTGAGACTTCACATCCAGGATGGTGTCTGTGTATCCGACCTCCTGCAGGTATCTGAGAGTGGAGACAAGAGACAAGAGACAAGAGACAGATCAGAGGAGGCTCAGGGGGAAGAAAAGGAACAATCAGTATCCACATACTATAAGTCATAGAATACATTGGCGTTGTTAAACATTCCCGTTTTCCCCGAGCGCTCCTCTTCATTCTGTTTTTCAGTCTCTTCCTCCTGCAGCGTCGGTGCCTTGCTGTACCGGCTGAGCTACACAACACCACAGTTATATCAATGGAGCGGCGCCCTTAAAGGGCAATGCCACCACGTCCAGGAACGAAGAAACACCGGCTGTCCTCCCTGTAATCGGTCCAGTCAATGTTTGACAACATGCACACAGAGGAAGAAAACGCACAATGTTTGCCAAAAAGTTGGCATTCAAATGATGGTTTCGTTCAACCGACAATAAGTGAGTTATTAGAAACTCATTTGAGTGCAAGAAATATTTGAGGTCAACAAAACTAACATCATCATACATGTTAGCATCATACAAATGTTAGCATGTTAGCACTTTATTTCATGAGACAAATCAAAGACAAAGCTCTGTTTCGTCTCACTTGACAAAATGCTAAAGTTTACCCTTTAAGGTGGGCGATGTCCAATAAGAATCCAGATGTCCAAACAGATGTTTAAACTAATCTCTGTGCTGTAACTTCACCGTGAGACACCAAGAGAGGCAGGACCCGGCTGACCCGAGAGCAGCGGAGGTTTAATTCTAAATAGCATCTAGTGTGTTTGTTAACAGAGAGAGAGAGAGAGAGAGAGATAGAGAGAGAGAGAGAGAGAGAGAGAGAGAGAGACAAAGAGAGAGAGAGAGAGACAAAGAGAGAGAGACAGACAGAGAGGGTCGGCCTCCCTCCCTCTGTACCAGCCTCTCCGATCGCAGGAGGCTTCAACACTTCCACACAATCCTCCATTCACTGTCTCCCCCCCCCCCCTCTCTCTCTCTCTCTCTCTCTCTCTCAAAATAAAGACAAAAAACACCAAACACAATCCCAAACAGAAGCGCTCAGTACCTAAACTGTGGCGGCCCACCAGAGTCTATTTTGTCCCACCAGACAAATTAATTCTGGGTTCCTTAGGTTCACAATGAACCCAATGAACCCAGAATATTTTTACAAAGACATAAAGATAACAAATCACTTCAAAAAATGTAATAAATAGAAGACCGAGAGCTTCAGTCATGACCGGTGCATGACCGATCAGCTGAAGAACAGCGAGTTTTGATTGGCAGACGATCGATTGATGCGTCTCTGGTTTGTTTACAAAGGTTCTGGTTCTGAAGTGACGGCTGCTTCAACAGATCTTGCTGTCGGTTCCCTTTTGGAAAGGGCTGTCTGGTGGCAAGAAAATACTCTGAATATATCGTCCACTTTAACTGATATTGATTAATTTTAGGTGCTGCTGCCCCCATCCACAGCAGTTCACTGCTCTGGGCCCTTTTACTTCAATACATTTTCAATGCAGGACAGAGTATTTCTACACTGTGGGATTACTACTTTTATTGAAGTAAAATATCTGAGTAAACTAAAACAGTACATGTACAGTCTTCTAAAGTAAAACTTTAGAAGTTTAGTATAATAATAATCCAAACACTACGAGTACTTTCACTTTTCATACTTTGCGTATACATTATACACATTTTACATCTCAACACCGTCGGCTCCAACTGGTCACAGTGGATTAGTGGGTTTTATTCCCATTAAAAGTGTTAATATCCATGAAGAAGATTGACTCTGCTGCTTTCAGCTTCTGGTTCTGAGACAGACACACACACGCACACGCACACGCACACGCACACGCACACACACACAGAGTCAGCTGTCCCATGACACAGTGGAAGTCTAAATTGGTGTGTTTGTGTGTGTGTTTGTGTGTGTGTGTAAACTCACTGTCTGAGCAGCTGGCGTCCTTGTTTCCAGCTGAGCTGATGGCTGCTGTTTGGAGGACTGGGAGCCTCACTGTCATTCCCCTCATCTGTGTGAGTGAGAGAGAATCACCAACATGTTTCTATCCATTCATTCATCCAGACGTCCTTCTCCCCCGCCACAGCCTCCAGCTCCTCCTGCCGGCTCCCCAGATGGGATAAATAACGTCCCCACAGCGTGTTTTTCTTCTTCCCATTAGACGTTACCAGAATAAATCCACAGGGAGGCGTCCAAGAGGCATCCTGATCGGAACCCCCTCAACTGGCTTCTTTCACACAAAGCTTTTGGCCTAAACGTGGTTCCTTCTTGAAGTTTTTAGACCATGTGATACAGTTGAAAGCTCCACAATAAGCTAGTAAGTGGACCTTGAGTTAAGATTGTTTTGTCAAACAGTAAGATGCAGTCATGTAGAGGTGACCGTCTCTTTCTGTGGTAAAAACACACACACACACACACAGAGGCGCTCAGCTGGGAGGGTCGGGAGTATCCCAGTCAAGCCCAGTACAGGAGTTTGGTTACAGTGCTGGTGTTAAAGTTCCTCATCTTTATCGTTTTGTGACTACTTGACCTCCTGCACCAGCTGCAGCTTCTTCCTACCACAGAGACACGTGGTATCACATCCATAGAGCCAGTTGATGAAGCCAAGGTCTCTGTATTCGCCTGCAAATGCACCAGACCCCTAAGGCCCAGGTCACACCGAGACCTGTCGCTCGAAACGCATCGCTAGCAAAACAACAAAAAGGTTTAGTGGGCGACGCATCTCGGCCTGATCGGGGCCTTACCCTGCAGGTTGGGTGAGCCCATCCCCTTGTGGGAGCTGTCACTTGACTGTTCGGGACATGTCAGCAGAGTATCATTAACAGAGAGAGGAGAGAGGTTTGTCTTACCTGAATCATAACTTGGAGGTATGATCTCTCCCTGGTTCAGTTCTGTCCCATATTTTGTCTTATGGTATTTGGCCCTGAGGGAGACAGATTGGTTATCACAATGTCTGAGCAGGCCTCAATGGCTTTATTTAGATGTTAGAACATTGTTATTCTTTATTTACACAATAAACGTATTGGATTAAAGTGCTGCTAACACTAAACCAAGAGAGTTGCAGTGTCCCGTCACGTCCTTAATGAAGTCCGTTAATAGTTTTCCCACAACACCCCTCTTCCAAACGCTTCAGTGAACAGCATCCAGACCTGCCAATCAAACGCTGCCAAACGTGAAAATCCGTCGCCAGATTATGTGATTTATGACCAATAATCCCATAAGAGGATAAACCGCTCTTTGAGGTGCAGGGATCAATTTTCACACTGATCGTATTTGTAAATCAGAGTCACTAATTCCTTTAAACTCCTCGTCACACTTTAGATTATTGAGGTTGGACCTCAGCGATTATATACGTTTTTATTATCGTCAACAAAACAATGAAGTTCTTTGATATGTAGGCGAAGTTATACAAGTATGTTGTCAATATTATTATACTGTTTTTTGTTGTTTTTTATTATTCAATTTATTATAATAATTATTATTATTTTCCTTTATTTATTTGTAATATAAACATGTTTTCTTTTATTTTTCTTTAACTTTCTTTTATTTATTTATTACTATTATTTTTTGAAGCATATTCTTGTGTTTTGACCTAATGAAGCACATTTGAAACACAACACATGAAGTGATCTTACCAACAAGTTTCAGTTAAAAAGAAACTTTGAATCGGAAAGAAAAGATTTTTCTGAATTTTGCACAAAAAAAAAAAGATAAAAATTGTGAATTGCCCAAAAAAAAAGCAAGAATATATTAAGGGTTTGATTTAGGATTTATAGTTGCATGAGCATATGTGTGTGTGTGTGTGTGTGTGTGTGTGTGTGTGTGTGTGTGTGCGTGCGTACTCACCTCTCCTGTTTGAGGGCGTACTCCAGCATCTTGATCCGTCTCACCAGGTCTTTCTTCAGGTTCTCCTGACCTCTCCTCTCCCCCTGCAGGAAGGCGATCTGAGCCTGGAGGGAACAGAGGAAACACCGACTGATGACGGAGGACAGACAGAACAGTGAACACCACGCTTCGTCTTTTTTATCACTTCAGTCCATAAGACTGGATCCCTGCTGCGGGTTTTCTATCAAACACCAAAGTGCAGTTAATTGCGTGAAGCTAAGAAGCAGCGAAAGCCACAAAACCTCAGCGGGGGTTCGATAAAAACATCTAGAGTCCATTAAACATGAGGATGAGGGTGAGAAACCAAAATAAAATCATTCAATCAACAAAACAGAGAATCATTTTTTGGTTTGAACGGGGGGGAAGCAGCGGCGGTGGTTTAGTGAACGGTGTGACTTCTCTGAGGAGAAGCTGTGTGAAGGACCATGAAGACTATAAAACAACTCACAAATTCTAACTTCATCCAAACACTCCCTTATTCATCTGCAACATCACAAGAGTCCCTTTCTGTGCATCATAACCACAGACTGTACACAACAAGTGGACTCTTTGGTTTGTGGACTGATGTTTTGAAGTCTCGAGTGAGTCATTTTGGTCGTCGCCATCTTGGTTTTTTGCAACCAGTGAACGGAAGTGACCATATTTGGACTGAGGAGTGACGCAGAGACGCCTGTATACCTGTCAATCACAATGTAGTCCCGCCCTAAAGCATACGCTGCTTTATGGTCTATTTTAATCTAAATGAGATAATAATTTACTAAATGAACATCATGTTCTATTGAAGAAGACGCATGTTTACATTAGTTAGTTAGTAATTATTGTATTATGACCATTTTACTTGAATAATGTATAATTATGTTTATAATTAACCTTTTTTTTTATTATTTTTTTTTTTTTTTTCCTACAAGTACATATTCATGTATCCGTCCACGTGACTTCAATGGAAAAAGCTTGTGTGTGTAAACTGAGCATCTTACAATAAGAGCTTACTCTCCTGTCAGGTCAGCGGGTATCCAAGGGCCCCAAAGCCTCCTGGGAAATGGGACAGGGACTGAGACGTTACTTGTGACCGACTCACACGTCTATACGTCTGATCCGTCTTAACGTCTCCTCTCAGACGCGGGTCGGACGTGAGGAGGCGACTCAGGAAGCAGCGTGGGAACAGACGACATGTGACCGTCTCGGAGTCGAGGTCAAATAGTGAGAGAACAGAAACCCTGAGCGCTACGACTTTGTGTGTCTACGTCTTAGTTCAGTTTGGTCAGAGTCATACATCAGACACATGTAAAGCAGCTTAAAGCTTTTGTGGTCTTAAACAATGAAATAGGTTCGTCCATGACCGTGAGTTCGCTGTGTGTTCGGGCGCTGCAGGCTCCGTGTGCAGCTGTTACCCAGCTGTGTTCATGGCATCAGTGCTGACGTCACACCCTGAAACCCTTCTTTACCCCAGAGGTTCAACCCAGCTCTGCTCCTGCATATGACCGTTGTTTGTGTGTGCCGTCGCTTTAAAAATCAGGTCAGCTGTTATATATTTGACAGTTGAGTTCAAAACAAACGGTTCCAGAAAGCTGCAGCGACGTTCATGTTGCACCGTCATCAGGTCAACCTATTTCAACGTGTCCAATACTTCTGTTTATGATCAAATACACGCAGAACTAATGACAATACAATGTGTCTTTGTGTTTACTGCCAATCAGCAAACATTAGCAAGCGAACCAGGCTGGTCTCAGTCTGCATTTGTAGCTAAACCTACAAATAGTCCTGAAGGAGGATGTAAATAGAGCGCAAACGATGATGGAGGATGATGAAGGATGAGAAGTCAATGTTGATGTGTTTGAAACGCATTTTGCGTACTTCAGTAACAGCACTTCTGTAGTTATTTTAAGTAGCTTTGTTGCCTAAAGCCGGCCCTCAAGTGACCATTTCAGGAACTGCAGCTTTTGGCACTTCCGACATGTCAGAAAATAAGGAACATTTTGAGACTTTTCCTGCTCACTCGAACCTGTAAAACAACAAAACCTAAACAATCAATCAATGGTGAAAATAGTTGCCGATTAATCTTCTGTTGAGTATCTAAATCGATCAATCTGAAAATAGTTTGAACTCTAGTTTCAACGCTCACAATATTGCAGAAAAAGGAGGACCAGTTAGTGAACACATGAAAGTGTGATTCATCGTTTTGATCGGAGCAGAACGGACGCTGCAGGCCGCTGCTCTGTTTGGTGAGCGTCACTTCCAGACCATTTCACACAATAACTGACTGGACTGCATGTTTGCAAACTAAACCCCCTCTCCACCCACACACACACACACACACACACACACACAAACACAGAGGAGGAAGTAGGACACTCAGCCCCTCATTCATGTCAAACACACATTATAACTGGGTCGCTCCGCACTCGAGGCGACTGCATCTGAATTTCACAGAGACGATGACGCTAAACTTTATTCGGAGGAGGAGACGAGCTCTCTGTTTGATCACGCAGAGCTGAACATGGAGATGACTCCCCGCAATCACAGAGATCAAACCTTTTTTTGGGGAACGTAACGCACAAACACAAATATCTTGCGACTGCGCATGCGCTCTGGTCGTTTTCATCTCTGTGACTCTGTGTAGTTTATTAATTGACTAATCGACAGCTGTGCAATGTATAAGTACATTCACTCAGGTACTGTAAGTAAGGTACAAGTACATGGAATTTGTACTCGAGTATTTCAGTATGATGCTACTTTATACTTCTCCTCTACTACATCTCTGGGGAAAATGTTGTAGTTTTTACTCCACTCCATTTGTCTCACAGCTTTAGCTACCGTTTTTTATCTCCTTTCTGTCCATTAATATTATTGCAACGTGCTGACGTAGAGGTTTGAGAACATATAGACCGTCAGAGAATAAGAGCAGAGGCGCCGCGTCTGACGAAAGACTGATCTTTCTACAAATTGTACAATAAATCAGAGCAGCATGTTGCATCAAGTATGGAAAAACGGAGGCAAACAGTTCATCAGTGAGTAGAGGAAGTCGCACTGTTCAGAAAGTTAAATGGACAGAAATGTTGGCATTTAAGTTTAATTTAATCCTGGTTCATTGAGTTTAAGTCAGTCTAGCTCTCGTACTCTTGCGGTGACTACATCGTCCTGTGATGACGGTGAAGTCGGAGGGGAAGGGTGATGTTTAAGGAGCTTCTGTGTAGGAGGACATCTGCAGCGCGCCGGGAGAGTCTTTTTCTCATAATTATAGATTTTACTGAAACATCTGAATGTCATGTTTTCTCAGCAGCCAGTAAAAGGCTTCACAGAGCTGAACGTGGAGGCAGGGAAACTAATCGATAGCAGAGGTCAGGTCACGCTGTGACGACGCTGCAATCACGAGGCTTTAAACCGGTTTTCTATTAAAGCGCTTTGATGACCTCGAACTTCTCTTCTCTGATTTAATCATGTTGTTTTTCACTCTGGTTTCCAGTCCAGTTAGGCTGAAACTCATCTGATGCAGTGAATCTGTGAAACAGGTTGGAAAGCACATTCTGCTGTAAACTAATCACCCTCATGTTCTCCGCACATCTAAATCACAGGATATAAAAATAAAGACTTTAAATCCCATCAGAAACCAGAGGGAGCCTCGTGTTACCTGCTTGATTATCCTTAACTCCAAACACCCATTTCTCCTTCTATTTATTCAAAACAAACCAGAACTAATCAACCACTTCCTGTGTGCCCGTAAGAACCAGACAGAGTTTGGAACAACTAATGAATTGATCAGAGTTTTTTGTTTCAGTGGCTCAGAACAGAAATACGTATTTAAACTCAGGGAGAGGAGGAACTATCGGTCAGGGAGGGCAGCCCCTCGGAGGTGCCTTCACTCTGAATGCAGGGCTAACTGGGTAACCCACTTGTTAAAAATTCCCATCAGCCTTTTCAGAACCAGTCGGTGCTCCACTTCAGATCACAGAAATGCAAAATGTGCCGCTTTGGTTCATAAAAGCTGCACAGAGAGAAGGTTTATTAATAAACAGGAAGCTTCTAATAAGGAGTTTGAGAAAAATAAATCTACTTCCGAGACGACATGATGGAACTGGTTCCCAGTGAAGTTTCCCCAGGATGTCCAGTTACACTTTGTACTGGTTGGTATTTCAGTGAAGCTGTGGACACTTGATGATATAACTCAATTTAACATGAAAAGGATAATGTCAAATAGTCATTCAACACTACTTGTGAGCTGGTTAACAGTAACAGTGTATTTATATCACTGTTAGTATGTTGTGTGCTTGTATTGCATATTTGAAGTATTCATTGTTTTTTTTATCATAATATCAAAGTCATAAAACGGTAAAGATAAGAGCTATTGATGTGTTGATTGACAGCGAGGTAGACCAATCGATTCGTCTGCAAGCATAACTTAAAGAGTGAGCGGGACGCCCGTGTTCTTCGACGTCTCCTTTATACCGATGTCTGTTCTTATGGATACCACTTTCCAGAGTTCATTTCTGCATTTAAAATCAATATGCACTTCTGTGCGTTCCCCCGAGGAGCTGCTGTGGAGGGTTTTGCTGCTGCAGTCGACATCTCCCCATCTGAGAGAAAGTGTAAGAAAGGAGCAACACCTCCGTCCTGCTGGACAGGCAGCGTGGGAGGACAGAAAGCTTGAGCGCACACGACAAATCAACACTAACTAACGTGGCGGTCTCTCTAACGTTTTAGTGAGAGAAATGCAGAAAGGATTTTAGTGGTGTTAGAAGTGTTGCTGCTGACAGCTGGGCTGATGTGCTTTCAGATCTTAAGAGGTTCGGATGAAAGTCCAAGGGTAGTGGTGGAGGAAGTAACCAGGTTTTTTACTTAACTAAAAGTGTGTAAACACTCCGTCACAAGAAAAAGAAAAGCAATCAAACTGTTACTTAAATTAGAGATGAAATTAAAAATGCAAAATACAATACATAATTAAAAAAAATAATTGCTTTGTATTTTTGTAAGGCTGGGAGGCGGGGTTAAAGGAAACGTGACTCATGGGCCAATCGCTGCGGATAGTTGTAAACTGGGTAGTCGAACTTTAGTGCGTCACGCGCCACTGAGTTCATGGGAATGATCGCGCCGCCTCCGGTTCTCATTATACATCCATGTAGCTCCGAATCGTGGTAAATTCTAAGCCCGCCCACTTTTCAACAGTCCAATCAAATGCGAAGGATTTGATTAAAATCTTTCGTGACTGAACGCAACTCAAATATTCCATTCCACCGGCGGATACTCGCTGTGCAGCTGATGACGCTTTAACCTTCGTTTCAGTGGGACTTATTAAGTACTCATTTTAGTTACATTCAACCTTCGTCTTCATCACCAATGAAAGTAGTGCTCAGCCTCCGTCATCCATCCATCCATCCTCAAATAACTTCTGGACTTGGAATTGCTCATACACACTAGATTCTCTGCAAGTTGACTTTCATAGAAATTAATGGACTCAAACAGCTGCCTGGAAAGAATAAAATCAATGTAAAGATTGACATTTTGGAAATTGATAAGCAGCGATGAGTTGCAGTAAATGGGCTAAAACGTGTAAAAGCACTGGTGAAAGCTAATAAATCTTTGTTTCTTTACAAGTATCGTCTGTATATCGAAGGAAAAGGTCAAACTGTGTCTCTTCCCTCTGCATAATACAGTCATCCCAGACTCTGGAACTCCATTTAACCGCTTTCCACAACCACAACGCTCCGCCTCGGAAAAACCACATAACACGCCTGACGACTATGACCCCTCGCTGACGCCGTATTAATGTTGCAGCAATTTTTAGAAGAGTCCTGTGGGGGGGGGGGGGGGGGGGGGGTTCCCGCTGCTTAAATCTGGAGCAGTGAGAGGATTATTCTTCCAGGGAGCTGGAGAGGAGGAGATGAAGAGATGAGAGGGTGAAGGGAGGATAAGCTGCTGAGATAGAGGGGGGGGGGGGGGGCTGTGCCGTTCTTCACTCTCAGGGAAAAGCTTTCACATCCATGGTAGGGTTCCACTAATCTAGGGTTAGGTTGGGTAGGAGCTGCCAGTGCTCAGTAGAAGTTGAACCAAAAGTGATCAGTATAGTCACAAAGCATCTCAAACTGATCACTAATATTCATCCATCACATGACTCAGGGCTCAACAACAAGGATCGCTTGGGCGAGTAAATCTATCGACTCACTTGCCTGATCAAAAAGAATAAATCACATTGTTGTTGTTTTTAAAAGATGATGGAAGTAGCTCAGGAGTGAGCCACCTCGCTTTTCTTCTCACCTCTGTTGAGAGTTGAAGATATGAAATGAAAGTTCAACAAATGCAGCGACAAACAAAACATTTAGAAGCCAAAAGAACAGCACAAAACACTGCAGCCTCCAAACACCACACAGTTGAGTCAACACCTCTCTAAAACCACAAAACCTTCATGAAGGACCGATGTTCGAGCCAGCATTCGGTTTAACTAGGTGTGTGTGTGTGTGTGTGTGTGTGTGTGTGTGCGTGTGTTTGAGGTCTTTATGACAGTTTGTCCACCAGAGAGCACCGACGAGCTTCATTCATGCACCGTGAAACGCCCTGCTCTGATCAAATATAAGGACACACGTGTCTATTTATAAGTAAAATGTGTTTTGGTCTATTTCCTTATAAGAAATAACGTTTCTCTTTACAATCAACACTTGAAATGATGAAGGCACTTGAAGGTGACAAGGTTGTAAAAATGCCTCTTTACTTAAGATTTCATGAAACCTATTTTTCTCATGACATCCACCTAAAAATGGTCCCATATTGATATTTAAGCATCATTTCATTGAGTGCAACTTCAGCCTTTCACCAGTGAGATCTTTATTTTCACCATTTATGTCCCGTTCTGTCCTCGCCTCCCAGCAGCACTCACATCCTCCACTCAACCAACCAGTCAACACAGCTCGAGGATACTTTACATTTTTTGCAACGGCCTTCGTCTGGTGGGTGAGTGAGCTCTAATCTGTCGTGGGCGAGTTATGCCGAGTCGTGTTACGACGATAGCGTGAGTGAGATAACCTGGTTCAGGTGTTTACACAACAGTAGAAATGATTCGGCGTGGCCTTTGTCTGGCCCTCATTGAATTGTGTGAGGCAAAAATAAATAAGTAAATTAGTAACTTAGCATGTTTGGATGCACCGACTGTCTGATTGATTAATGGCATTATTTGTTCGTTCTTTATCTCTGTGGTGCAGCAAGTAGCTGTGAGGGAAACATCGGGATCGTCGTCGGGGATAACCGAGTCTGGAAGGAGGACGAAAACAAAGATCCTCAGTATGATCAGCCCTCAGCTCGTTACAGTAACAAGCTCGCATTTCCCTCAATCTTCCTTTCTCTTCGTTTCTATTTTGCAAAGAAGGAGTCTTGGCGCAGCCGAGCTTCCCACGCCGCCGGCACCGTCGCGACGCCAAACTCCACGGCTTTGGTTTCACAACGGAGGTGAAGAGACGGATGGAAGGAGGGGAGGTGTAAACCAGACAGAGGATGATGGGAGAAGGCCTTTTGATATGGTGCCCAGAGGGACAGGGATCAAGCGAGAGGCAGCGATTGGGCAAGACGAAGGGGGGGAAGGGAAGGCTTTGGGATGAACAGGAATAGCGGCGTGACGAAGTCCCTAGCCCACTCACTGCTTCCCCTCGGGGAGCAACACGCGTCCTCCTCTGAAGCCGACAAGACTTTAATTAGAACATAAAGCCTTCAAGAGCAGAGCTGAGGAGGACGAGGAAGATAAGGGGGAGGAGGAAGGAGCAGAACAAAGGAAGTCCTCGCCAACCATCAAGTCTGTCTCATCGCAGAACGTCTGCAGAGAGTTCTCCAAGAGCTACGAGGGGAACGCCGCCATGCTGGAGGAATCCTTTTTCAGGGCAAGATAATAACTACAACAGCCGTATATTGTGTTCTGGCTTATGAGCCAGATTTAGGATACAAAGATTCATGTGGTGCCAGGATAATCCATTAAAGAAATCCATTGCAGAGAGATATCGCTCAACAAAAGTTTGAGCTGGAGAGGACTAGCTGTGCAGATACTCAGCAAGCTAACAAGCAGAACCATTATCTAAACACCACATTGGTCCAAACCAGTGATGGTGATCAGACCAGGCAGCAACCTCTGGTTCTGCCGAGTGAAGCCGATGAGGAAGTGTCTAAAAACGTGCATTCTCTCTAATGACCAGCAGGGGGCGACTCCTCTGGTTGTATAGAAGTCTATGAGAAAATGACTCTACTTCTCTCTTGATTTATTACCTCAGTAAACATAGTAAACATGAGTTCATGGTCTCAATCTCTAGTTTCAAGTCTTCTTCAATACAGCATGATGTTCATTTAGTACATTATGGTCCATTTAGAGTCAAATAGACCGTAAAGAGGAGTATGCTTTAGGGCGGGGCTTACTGTGATTGACAGGTCACTTGCCGCTATCTCTGTAAAATGTAAAATGTAAATGCCCACAAACAAGAGCTTTAGACTTGGATTATAGTTGGACAAAAAATACTTGAGACTTGAATTTAAATTTTCTCGAATAATTTGTGAATTGACATGGACTCTCAAATAACTTGACGCTTGACTTGTACTTGCCCTCTCAGATTTGATTCAACTAGTCCCGAATAACCCGAGACTTGGTTTGGACAGGCTCCCTCAGATTTCAGGCTTGTCTCGAATAACTTGAGACTGTAAGAAAATAAAACTGTACATATATTTAATCCGCGGAGTACAGATGAAACCATGTATGACAATCGAAGCAGCAGGTACGACGGCTTCCTCTCAGAGAAAGTAGCAACAAAAGTATGCAAAGTATGTCGGAAATGTAGTGAAGCCTGTGAGAGCAACTCGCTGCCAAATCTGCTGGATTATGTCTCTTCAGGAGATTTGAGGAGTATCATGAAGTTTATTTATTAATGTTCCTATATGCTGCAGTAGCGTGGATGTTTATGTTCTGTTCAGTCAGCGCTTGTTCTGAAAACAGGCGACACACGAGGCTTCACAATGAGAGTATCGCGCTCGCATTAGCTGCTGAAAAACGAGTGCGTATTCAAGCATTATTTGGGCTCATCGGTGCATGGGACTTGTGAGTTCTGATAGAAAGCCATCTGACATTTTCTATTCTTCGACTCTCAGTTTCCGACATTGTTTAAATAAGAAGAAGTGTATTTCCTTTAAACCACAGCACACCTTTCTTTTCCCTTATTGACGTTTGTTTTCCTGGATACGAGACATTCAGCGTCGAATATCTTACCCGGCCAACAGTCCAGACGCAGAACAACTACAATCACTTAAAACAGAGAAGAGCAGCTTCAAACTCAGAGGCTCCCAGAGAGGAAATCTGGGTTTAACTTCTTCTCCTTGAAACCTGCCAGTGTGTACAAAAGACAGTTATTATCCAAGATTACCACCATCATTATCTCTTGTGATCAGCACACCCGCTGAGTGGATCTAATTTCACTTCAGAGTCTGAAGCAGGCTGGCTGGAATTCCTGCTCACCGGATATAATGGAGTCAGTTAAAAACACAAACACACACACACACTGCATCTAACACACACACACACACACACACACACACACACTGCATCTATCAGACCAGAGGAATTCACTGTGTGTGTTTGTGTGTTCAAGTTTCAGCACTCACCCCAGATACCACCTACGCTTGACGTAAACGCCATGTGTGTATGTGTGTGTGCGAGCTATCAACACTTCCTGGTTATTCTCAGCCTCCCTCCACTTTTGCCTCCAACTCGGAGCTGTCAACACTGGGAGGTCAAAGGTCACCAAAGCCAAAAATGTTCTTCTGTCGGCTGGGTTTTTTTCCCCGGCTCAGCGTTTCCTCACAGAGAGAAACGTGACGTTACCGACGTTAACGTCTTACAGAACAACGTCCCGGTTTAAGGAGTGTAGACAGCGGTAATAACTCGCAGTATGAAGGATCCGGACGTGTGCAGCCCTCAGGTCAGAAACACACTTCCTCTCTCTCTCTTTGACCTGCGGTGGATCAGCAGTGGGTTTGATCTGCTCAGATGAGGTCAAACTGGAATCAGGTCACCGGTCTGACCGAGTCAGAGTCATCAGAGCTTCACAGCGGTCTGGAGAGTCTGGTCACGGCGCTGCCTTGAAATGTATCTGACTAACTCGCTCTGAACGCCAAGTCGGATCCACGAGCTTCCAGACGAACCCGCCGGCAACGCAGTCAGGAAGTGATTCACAGCTACAGAGACACTTTACAGTGAGCGGCTAAAACGCTATGAAAACCTAAATAAAGCCACCAAAGAAGGTTAATGGATTAAATATTGTGACGTTTGTAGAAAGGTGAAAAAGCAAGAAAGACATAGAAGTCTTTTGAAAACATATTTCATTTTTCATTGTGATGACGTGTCGTCGTATGGAAACCCCAGGAACAGCAGTTTCTACTTAACTAAAAAGGCTTCTAGGTAAATAAATGAATTCCCTGACCTGCTTTAATTCTGTTATCTTCTCCTTCTAAACCCCAGCACTGGCCTGGGGTTGTGGTGCTACTCTCACTGTGCCGTGAGCAGCGGTGCCGGCTGCGTTCACTCCCAGTTCACGTCGGGCTGAGGGGAGAGTGCGCTCATGTCATGGCGACTCTTGGCTGAAGGCCTGGTAAAACAAAGCCTGGTTACAGCACTGAGGCGTGGCAAGGGGTGGCATTCCCCGTCTGAAAAACAAGCAGGTGTGCATGCCATTCCTTATACGGCAGCTCGAGGAGGAACGAGGTCCCGTTTGTGTTGTTGCACAAAGAGAAGGAGGCCGTCCTGTTGTCACGGCTCGTCGGGGCTGAAGGCAGAGGATCGGCAGGTTCAGCGGTTACATAAGACACTTTTCCTTCCTCCTCATGCGTGTAACTACAAAAGCTGCATTATTTAGATATAAAGCACTGCAGCGGTGCAGCGCTGAGCGAGAATAGCGACGCTCGGGACCGGGAGGTTTCTGCGCCGTCAGAAGAGTGAGACTGGGGTTCGGTACCATTTCGAACACAGTTGTGAATCCAGAATCGAGTCTGCTCACCAAAGCAGCTAAAGCCAGTACAGAGGAGTCAGCTCAGCTGAAGTAGGCCGGCCAGGGTTGGTTGAATTAGCTGAACACGCATTTAAACGTAGTCAACGACTACGTTTAAATGCAACAAATATTCAGGTTTTTTTTTTTGCCCTTACTCCGAAAAAAGACAATATTCTTAATAGTCTGTTGACATAATAGGAACAATAGTGGAATGTTAGCGTGCATGTAAACACAGCCAATTACACGGGAGAGATTCACTCATTTATTGGCTCAACAACACAAACACAAAGAGTTCAAACAAGGTAGCGAGCGGTTGGTGTGGAGACACTTTGGCTTCAGTCCCACAACTGGACAAAGTGAAGGCTTCGGTTAACCACAGGGCTCTAAATAAACTGCTTTCCTCAGCGTACCGCAACGGTCCGTAATTCTACTTTAAACTGTCCCAAACGTAACAACCAACGTCTCAAATTGAAGTCCTTTTTTTTTTTTTTTCATTCCACATAATAAATAGCTCTCCTATAAACCATTCATGAGAAACTCGCATCACTTAACCGACTCACTCTGGACCGCTATGGAAGTTACAACACACAATGATTTCCTCCTTCCTGTTTGCAGAATAAACAAACCATCCATACAAACACTACTGAAGCTCGAGCTGAAATCAAGTGCAGCTTGGATGGCGTTATGATGCATTGTGCCTCCTGGATAAAACACGTGCGTGGCTGCAAGGGGGGGGGGGGTGGGGGGACGTGAACCTTGTGTCACACTGTCTGCACACGTACCCATACGTTCCTCCGCACACAAACAAAGAGCACATCTGTCTTTCTGCGTGGGGAAATATCATTTAATTAGCGAAGGAAACGGGCTGCAGAAACAAGGCAGCGGAAAAGATAAGAGCGGGAGAATTACTCATCGCTCCAGCAGTGATGGTGCACATGCCCCCAATAACACTTCCCCTCCGATGGTGCGCTGTGTACACATGTGCAAGCTCGTGGTCTGAGCCGCTCAGGGAGCAATAGGGATGCACAATTAATCGAATCCTTTGCAGAGTAAATATATATAAATGCAAAATGTAAATGATAAGTAATAGATTATGATGCATGTTTTATGGATTAAGCCACCTGTTAGTATAAAAAGTAATTGAAATTGGCCAATGCCATGTAATAATATGAACCTGAAATGGGAATAATACTTTTGTTCAATTAGGGTTTTGAATGCAGGACTTTTACTTGTAACGGAGTATTTTCACCCTGTGGTACAAGTACTTTTACATAAGTTAAAGATTTGAGAACGCCTCGACACAACGACCTTTTGGAGGCTCGTCGGCTGGATAACTTTGCATCACCAGAATTATGGCTGCACCGATGTTCAACGCACTCATTACACGCTTCCCCCGGCCACATCTTGATTCATCACAAACCAAAAGTAATAATATAATGTGACGTCGTTAACGAGATGCGACGCCGGCCCGCCGCTTTTTTCTTTGTCGAGCTACAAGCGGCTCAGAAACTTTACTCAAAACGTTTCCAGAAAAAAAACAACTTTGGAACACACAAAAGTCTCAGCTTCTCACAGTTGAGGCCCACAACGGCCTTCAACCTTCAAAATGCACTTATTGTGAAGCATTATAGTCAGTTTTGACACTGATCCAACTCATTGAGGAGTATAAACACATAACTGAGGGTCGATATTAAAGGGCAGGTGAGGAGGATTTAACCCGAGCTCTAATGGCTCTCTAATGTACATTTCACCAGTACGACAGTCCTGTTACACGTCCTGCTGAACAGAAATATCGGTTTTCATTGAAAACTTAATCCTGTAACATGGAACCCCTTTTGTGGAGAGACTTTTTGCATCCGTCGGGTGAGCCCAGCACGCTGATGTCAGACGCCATAATGCTCCATCGCTCCATCCTTCCTCTGGTTGGTGCGTCTGTGTGATGGCCGGCCGTCCTCCTCTCGGCGGTGTATTTATAGCGGAGGCCGGAGAGGAAGGAAGCCGAGCGTCCAAACATCCTGCGCGTAACTCGCTCTCAAAGCTCACGCATGACTTCACCTCAGTGTCACGTCCCAGCAGCCCAGCCCCCCCCCCCCCAGGGCCAAAAACTGCTTTTTATTTGTGTCCTCTGTCCTGACACATGACAACATCTTTACTCTGATTTCTTTCTGGAAAAAAAAAAAGACCAATAGATTTGTTTGGACAAAACGAGATCATATTAAATTAATATTCCATTATGAATAAGATTCAGACGGCAATGTATTTCACAATATGGCCAACGTAAGTCAAATCACGTATGAAGTGATTACACCGACGCTCTCTGTTCCACTGTTGCATCAGACAAAAGCTCCTCGTGTTAATCGATATGATGTATCAAATATATAGATATACTACATTATACTTCTATACCAATACAGATAAGTACTTAATCATATTATATATTTTTTGTTGGTATCATATTACACTTTGCTGACATTGCAGTACTTCATAGTTTCTATTTTTGTTGTATTCTTAAATTAATGATTTGCTTTTTTCTTTTCATCTGTGCACATTGTGCTACTGCAACACCTACTGAGGATTAATACAGGTTCATCTTATCACGGTCATATTGGTATTATATTATTATATTGGCCTATAATACATTTCTAGGTCTTTTTTTAACTGTAAAATGTACAAGTTGTTTGCTAATGTACTTACTTTTCAATGTCGAAATCAGCTTTAAAAATTCCGGATTGGTTGAAATGATGTCAACTATGATTTAAATTACAGGAACAACAGGATCAACAGGTGAGAGGTGACGAATGTTAAAGGTCTCACACTGTCTGATCAAGTCGTGATGATTAAACCACAGAGTCTCCTCAGCAAACTTCCTTCACGCTCAACCTTTTCTGCAGGGTTTTTTGGATTATAAACTCTGAGTAATCGTTCCCATCTTGTGTGCCAGCTTCGCCGGTTTCCTCTTCCTCTTCCTCCTCCTCCTCCTGCAGAGGATGACCTCAGAGGAAGCGGCACTCTCTCTCGGTCTCAGCTTCAGACACTTGATGACGACACGCAGTCCGTCTGCAGCAGCACATTCAGTCAACATTCGGGATTTACAGCTGAAATTGTTTTTTTACAGCTCCGGCTCCATCGCAGCTCTGATCGGCTCAATGGGAAGGAAAATTAAAAATCAAACGATGCTGCAGAGCGGAGGTTTTGGCACAAGTCTCTGCTCTGTGAAGCAAAACTCCATTTTCCTTTCAGTACAAAAGCCCTCAAACAGCCAGGAGACACAGAGGACACTGCGGTGTGATTGGCCGGGAGGTTGTAGTACCGGTTAACGGTGCACAAACGCCACACAGAGCCACCTCTCAATAGCTCACCATCACAGGAAGTGACTCCCCTTATGGATGTTATCGCACCGCAGGTCGGCTGATGATTCTTACATATGTAATATAACAGAGGGAGCGCTCGTTTTAGAAGAGCGCACTGAGCAGCGGAGCAACAGTTTGGTCTTCAGTGCAGAAAAGACAAACACTCCTACGCACTCTGTGATAACCTGCAGGCTCATTGCACTGAATGCGTCAACGCCAGACGGGTCCAGTGGAGTCTGAACAAAGTCAGTTTTGAGGAATGTCAGATTTTGCAGTAAATGCCTGGTGAGTCACAGCACTTAAATATGAGTGGAACCAGACGGCAACCTCCAGTTCTACCGAGTGAAACCAACGCTGAAGTGTCTTAAACCTGCAATCTCTCTACTGACCACCAGGGGGCGACTCCTCTGATTGTATAGAAGTCTATGAGAAATGACTCTACTTCTCTCTTGATTTGTTACCTCAGTAAACATTGTAAACATGAGTTTATGGTCTCAATCTCTAGTTTCAAGTCTTCTTCAACACAGCATGATGTTCATTTAGTAAATTATGGTCCATTTAGAGTCAAATAGACCATAAAGCAGGGGATGATTTAGGGCGGGGCTTACTGTGATTGACAGGTTGCTGCTGCTACCAGAGACGTATACGGCGTCTCTACGTCACTCCTCCGCATTCCAAATATGGTGACTTCTGTTCATTGGCTGCAAAAAAACCAACATGGCGACGGCCGTAATCCAAGATGGCGACGGCGAAATCCCCAAACTCGAGGCTTCAAAACAACGGTCCACAAACCAACGGGTGACGTCACGATGACTACGCCCACTTCTTATATATACGGTCTATGAGTGAGACAGAGTCTCTGTTGCCCACAGCCGGTTTATAAATTATAAACACTGTCTGAGATTGGCTGCATTTTGATTTACATGAACTATCAGATCACAGAATAAGTAAAGTAACGTCCCCATGCCAGATTTGGATTTGCCGTTTCTATACTTCTTTGTTTTTGCTAAACTCTTGTAGAGCAGCTCGCGCTTCAATTGAATTAAAAGCTGCTGGTTTGACACATCTGGCTCGTGTGTATAATGACACACAAAAAGGTTTAGCAAGAAAAAAAAAGCATGATTTTTTTTATAGATCAGTGCCCAAACTACTGCTGACACCAAAAGGGTTTCAAACACTTCCTGGTCCCAGTTTGTTTATTTTGTATGCCAGTGCACGATTTAACTCTATTAGTGGCGTCTTAGCGCACGCTCTTGTTGTCCAGCAAAGGACCATGAAGATATTCACATAATGTCTGCACACATGTTGAATATCATCAATATCACAACCCTCTTTCCAAGAATGAATCTGATTTTGTATAAACATTTTCCTCCTGGATGTGCTAATTCTTCAGCTATATATATATATATATTACATTATAAATATCCTGCAGGCCTGAACCAGAATACATCTAGACCTCATACACAATCTCTATGGCTGGCTCCACAAATACACTTGGTTCGTGACTGAACCTCATCGCGCACTTCATGGAAATACAACGTGCAACCAGCTGCAGACACAGGTTGTTGTTTTATCTGCGCTGTAGGTAATCGAGCATTTAAGCGAATAAAACAACGTAGCTTTGCTCAGATGTATCAAGTATAAACTCACACTCGACACCAATGGGGGAAGTCTGAAATCTCAGCGCAGATACAGCCTCGGTGAAGACAACATTGACGGAGAACAGCCATTTAAATAAAAAGCAATTATAGCTGGTCTTGCTCGACATCGGCAACCAAACATCGCTCACAGTATTCAGCGCGTGTACTGGGTGTATATGGGTCTGCGCTTTAATTCGGCATCACAATGCTCTGTGAAGCAGCCTGCATATCAACAAAACTTTACACGTCAGGAGGAATGTGCGTCACTCCTTGTGCAGACCAACGCGCACCGCTAAAGGACGAGGCAAGTAGCGAGGCACCCATAAAAGTGTAATTATTATACATACAGCGAGCTGCTTACTTAATAACACTAACGCCGAATCGAATCGTGGATCGTTTCCACTCAAACTAAGTCGTGTTTGGTACTTTACCTTGGAATTGTATTCGCCGATTTGCGATGAAACAATAAATTCCCTAATTTGTCAATGCGGTTTGGTGCGATTTTCTGATCGTTGCGGAGACCACGCTTAGCTTAGCACACACAACAATGGATACACCTGAGAGACATGAGGGTCGCTTTACCTGCAGCTCGGCCCGCTCGACCTCCCAGTGCGACTGGTCCACCTCGTAGCGGGCCCACTCGTGCTGGAGAAAGTGTAAAATCCCCGGGATGTTGTACTGAGCCCTGGCTGCCTCTGCGCACTCGACGTCGCCAGTCTGCGGAGCTTTGATATTCCCACCGCCCGGCAAGCCCGAGTTGTTGTTGTTGTTATTGAAGAAGACACCGGGGCCCGCCTGCTCGTCCATGGCCGGACCGGGGCAGTGTGGTTCTTCTGGTTCGGTCCCGGAACACTCAACCGCTTCGGTATAATGTCCTCCTGAAGGAAACCTGATCCATCAACAGTCCTCTACTCTGCTGGCCACCACAACTCCTGTCTGAACCAGCTGTCAGATGATGAGAGGGCCGTGAAGCTACCGGAATCAACACAAACACGAGACTTCCGGTTTGGAATTTCAAAATAAAACCGATGTTAATGTACACGTGCAACAAATAAAATAATATATACCAACACGTGCCAATGTAGAAAGAATAATTATGTGTGCCATGTCTAATTTATTCTAAAATGTCACACACACACACACACACACACACACACACAACTTGACTGCCAAATTCCAAAAACAGACAAAAAACAAATCTCACAGCACACTTGAAATTAAGCAGGTCTCGAACTTGTTTTAATGATTTATTAATTGTATTGCCATTTTACAATGAATCATTCATTCATAATGACATCATGATTTCAGTATTAAATATGTATATTTTATGATAAGCCATGTCAAACATTTACATGCACACATTTATCTCTAGTTAAGCCTTCGACCGTGTTGGCAAACATTTACTTTGAAGGCACAATCCTTTCATTACCGGTATCCCGGTGGCTAACTGGAAATCACTTGACACACCTGAGCGGTGACATCAACTCCGCTTAGCCCCGCCCACTACCGTACATATTGTCATATGATTGGCTGATCGGATAAATGGCACGAAAATGATCCAATTGGAGAAGAGTGCGAGGTGCGTCTCCAAACTAACGTTACTACGGTTTGTGTGAAGCAAATTCAAGTTTATATAACTCATTACAAATGTAATTGTATCAGCATTTATTTATTGATTAGCTTAGTTAGATCTTCAGAGTTTACATGAACAAAAAATTAATTCAATTCAATAGAATTGCCACCAATGCAACATTATAACGTATCAGTACTGACCCTTGCTTCTTTTATTTTATTTGTATTATTCTTGTTTTCAAAGATATTTTTATTCACTTCCTTCTTTTAATGGTTCATTGTATGCTACAATAAGACACATTGCAAAAAGGAAATAAAAAGATGTTTATTCTGTCATGTTTGGTAAAAGGGGGTCTATATTTAGACCTACATGCTTTTACTTGTAGACTAAGTAAATATTTTCAATGCAGAGTCTTTTCACAGTGTGGTAATAATACGAATAGGTCACTTCTTCCACTATGGCGTATGGGGCAGTGGTGAGTGGTGCTCAGCCCGGCGGCCACCCTCTATGTGTGTGGGTGTGTGTGTGTCTCTAAACTCGATTAAACCTCGCGGATGATTCCTCCTGCGGCCATGTGCTAATCAGCTGACGCGCCACAGCCGCCTCTCCTCTCTATTTAACTCCTGCTCATTCACACCACAAGTTCAACCAGCTCTGTCGCTCTCTGCCGCCGCTTCCTCCGTCACACACGCGCACTCACACACTCACAACACAAGGGTTCAAACACGCATAGCATGCCTCCGTTTGACAAAACCCAGGTGCAGAACAAACCGTTCAAACAGAGGAAGAGCTTCGGTAAATGCCTCAAACACGAGAGTAATGTGATTGGAAACGTAAAAAAACAAATCTGATGTGTTCTTTTTTTCTTCCTGTGCAGCTATAAGGAAACAAGAAGTGGCGGGGATCAGGTCGAAGTTCCCCAACAAAATCCCGGTAGGTTTACGGTGAAACTCATAATTAACGGTTCAATTCTCATTTTGAAGTGTCCTCAACAGTTTCACTAACGGATGATGCTCGCAGGTTATAATTGAACGGTACGAGAGGGAGAAGTATCTTCCTCCGCTGGATAAAACCAAGTTTCTGGTGCCCCATGAACTCACCATGACTCAGTTTGTCACCATCATCAGGTAAAGTTCACCTCTCGTGTGTTTACAAGTCTAAACGATTATTATAAGAGATCACTTATGGCACACTTTAAATGTGTTAAAGGATCGAGATTATTGGGAGTCTGACTATTTGCTGGAGCTGAGCTGAGATAAAAAACATTAAGTTTATATATATTTCAGTGGAGTGGTGGAAAGAAATGCCTGAAAATGATTTCCTAAAAACATTGTTCAACCAAACGCTCCGAAACTCAAAAGATATTTAGTTTATTATCAAAACACCAAAAAAAAACAACAGAAATCTGCACAATTTAGGAGCTGTACTCTGAACCCTTTTAAATTTTTTATTTTTTTGGAGAAATGGCTAAAAATGTATCTATTAAATTTGGCCATTTTATTGTGTCAGCTCCAGAATGTATTGTCTGGAAAATGTATTTTCTATCTTTAAAGCTACTTTAGGGGGTAAAGTCTTAAACAAATTATTTTTCAAGAGAAGTTTTTATTTGCTGTAAAAAATCAAGGCTGCTAATTCTCACAACTTTTACTGCACGAAAAAAAAATTTACTAAAAGGTCTGTTGGGGAGTTCTGCAGGGACTGGTCCATTTTCTAATATAAAAACTTCACCATGAAAGTCTCCAGTTCCTGAGAAGCTTCTTGTTGGTCATGATTACGCAGCAGAAACGGAGTCGGTCCCCGTTTGTCTTCACACAAACTGTCACTTTGAGTCCTAAAATCTTTTAAACCAGTAAAACAGCCAGTGAGATGCAGAATACTTTAACACGCTTGGTAACTGAAGCCTTCATGGGTTGACATCATGCATTTTTTTTGCATGAAGTGATCATTCAAAGAACCGCTGTCTACAGAGACCTTAACCTGCTTCAGTTTGGAGGATCGGATTCAGATTCTTGTTTTTAATTAGTTTATTTGATTCTCTTCCATAGTGAATATGATCCGGACGGATGACTGTTGGGGATTATAAATAGTCTTCAGCCTCTTTCAGAGTCTTTGAATCTCTTCAGTTGTGTTGCTTCCTCATTTTGTCCTAGTCATGATTACGCAGCAGGATTTACTTTCCTCTGCTTCAGTAAGAAAAAGAGTCTACTGACACGAGTCAGATGGCTGTTCCAGAATCAGTTATAGCTCGTGGTTCGATTATAGCAATCGAGTAATACGGCTGAACTGTAATCGTAGTGCCATCGCATAAGTAACAGATGTGAGTGTTTTCATCGAGCGTCACACGAGTCCGTGTCCTAAATCAATACGGCATGCTAATAGTGCGCCGTTTGTACTTTACGTGTCTTTTTCTGGCTTCTACTAGGTTTTGCACTCGTTTGTTATTGATGTGTTCCTGGAGTTTTTAAAGTTGTAGAGCAGTGCCTCATGTCTTTGTGCAATGCATTGTGGGACAGTGCGGGCCCACTTTATTTATTTATTTTTTTTTGAAAGTCTGCATACCAACGTTCCTGTGTAGGTGTTTGTCACTTCTCCAAATGTGAACGCAACAAATGCTCAGAATTAAGAATGGAATTTGGTCACAGCCGACGTCTGCGGCCGCAGGAGATGGATGATAAACAATAGTGAATCCACATTTTAGTGCCGAGTCAGCGTCCCACGTGGGAGCTGCAGGTATGCGACGCCGCTAACCGTCTGCAGGACGTCCGCTCTTTGTCTTCTGTCCCTCAGGAACAGGATGGCTCTGCTGCCGTCTCAGGCCTTCTACCTGCTCATCAACAACAGCGGGCTGGCCAGCATGTCTCTCACCATGGCGCAGGTGTACAAAGACCACCAGGACGAGGACGGCTTCCTCTACATGACCTACGCCTCGCAGGAGATGTTCGGACACTGATGCCGCTCTTAGATTTTATCAAGTATTCAAATGCTGCAGGCCTCCATATCTGCTGTAAATATAAAAATATTGTGTATATATGTATTGTAATATTTGTTGACATGTTCATTGTGAAAGATGGATTTTAATTAAAGTATATGAATCCAATAAATCATATGAATAGTGAATTGGTGCAGTCTGATTTATTTCTTCTTTTAAAGAAATGGTCAAGGCCCCAACTTCTCCAGTTGATTACGTCCATCAAGGCATTGCACATTTTCTGGAATTCAGTTTATCTATGAAAATGGTGCATTGTCTTATCAAGTATGAGCTCATTTGCAGACGTTCCCAGACCAGAACTCAACCTTGAATAAGGAACTGCTTCAAAATTCTTGTTTCATGTTGATATTGAAGAGTCGAGGGTTTCTAAAGAGGCCAATTTGAAGATCTCTTTGCATCTCTCCATAAATTAAACAGTCAACAACCATAAAAAGACACATTTTCACCATGTTTTTAGAGATAAAATGTTGTATAAATCACACTGCAATATATGAATAAAACCTGCAGAAAGATGGGAATGAAACTAGGAAGTTAGGTGGATGTCTGATACTGAAGCGGAGATTTATGAGTCGGAGGAAAAAACTAATTCAGAGAACTACCTTTGAAGGTGTTCTAAAATTAGAACTACAGGTGAATAGGGTACAAGACTAACTAGACATTACCATGACACTACCATTTGATTACTTTAAGACAATCATTTTTTGCATTACAAGTTTTCTAAAATGAGGTGGCATCTAACATTTGAATTATGGAGAAATCTACAGGTGCAAAGTAGTAAAATAAACACCTAAATATGTTTTGAATGTTTTTCCATTGGTCTGAAAGATGTTACGGAAGCAAAAAGATAAAAATGTACCAGCGCATGAAAAAATGTTTTTGCCTGAAGTGTCTTATCTTTAAAGTTCTTTTAGCTGTTTTCAGCAAACCTAGTTTAGTTGATATACTTTTTTTTTCATGTATGTGTTCCTAACAGCTGTATTGAAAAGATGACCTTTTGTCAAAAAATGATTAAATAATGAAGGTATAATTCTAATCAGACAAGCCACAAAGAACTTGTGACCTTAATAATTGTTAAATCAAAGGGTTAGAATGAGTTCACACACCTTCTCTTACTTACTGTATTTGATGAGGAAAAAAAGTTGGAATGGTTAGTTTAGTTGTACTAATGGAGGAAGGATTGCAGTGCATTGTGGGACAATGAGTGAAGTGGTGATACTGTGCACAAGGAGGAAGTTTCCCCTCAAGACTTTCTGCCGGAAAGAAAGCAGCATCACTTTAAAGTTTACACAAACTAAGTGGTTACAATACATGTGACAGGAGTTTTTTGGATGACAGCTGATTTAGTTTCTTTTTCACGTTTTTCACTGAAGCGAACAGGAAATGAATGAATTCAATCTTCCCATGAAGTGATTCTTGTATTCTGTCTCTGCACTAGATGGCAGCAGCGATCTACTGACTCTCCTTCAGTTGAGCCTCCATTCAGATCTCTGAGATGAAATACACAGACTATTATGGTCTGTTGGAGAACATGATTGATTACGAGGTTTATCTGAGCTGCATCAGCTCTCACTCAGAGGATAAGATGATAAACATCAAATCTCTCTCTCTCCATTATCTCCATTATCTTTATTTTGGTGAACATGTTTCGGGGGAAGATTGTTTTCTGGTGAACACAAAAATGTTTCTAATTATAAAACCAGACATTAAAAAATGCAACAACAGATCTTTTTATTTGATTTTAAAGTAACACAACGTCCACACGGAGGCGCTCTCTTCTTCATCTGTTCGTGCCGTGATGAAGTCGTTACTTCCTTCTTTACTAGATTTCATTACAGACGTCATTAGAGGAGTTGACGAGAGTGGCTTTTTTTCCCTGGATCTCACTTGTTAGTTTATGGTCCATTAATTGTAATTGAATTAACAAAACTGATTACGTCCACTGAATCTCCACCAGCTGCTTAACCGAGGAGGAAACACAGACTCATCAGTCTGCCATCACAGTTTATAGAGAGCAATTCAGACTGAATCCTCTTAAATGATTTCTAATCGGTTCAGATTTTAACATTTGTAAGAAACAACCAATAGTTAGGCACGAAATAACTGTCTCTATATATGTATATATCTATATATAGATATATACATATATCTACTGTATATATAAAGTATATTACATTTCGTACACATCTGCAGTTTAAAGTGCTTTTACAGGTGAAGGTGTAGTTCTGTGAGCTGTTAGTCAAACACATCGTCCAAAACAATAAAAGTGAACAAACTGGGTCAACATTTTAATGTGTCCAATACTTTGGTTTGTGACCAAATACCTGCAGAACTAATGACGTTCCCATCAGCCTCAGATAGAAATCATATCTTTACATTACTATACCTAAACATCAGCGTGCACGTTAGTGTGACAGTCAGTTACATACGTTATCAATAAGGTTTCATCAGCCAAACTGTCTTAACTCATAGGAGGAAATTTAATTCCCTTCACACCACTGATATATACACACTGTGAAGGTTTGAGATTTTAATTATTTGGTGTATCCAAGTATCGGTCAAACCTTACAGTTACAATCTCTATGATCTCCATTTTGTTCTCCTTAGTCCTCCTCGATAGATAGCGACTTAACCAGGCGATAACCTCTGGTTCTGCTGAGAGAAGCCGATGCAGAAGTGTATCATTCTCTCTAGTGACCAGCAGGGGGCGACTCCTCTGATTGTATAGAAGTCTATGAGAAAATGACTCTACTTCTCTCTTGATTTATTCCCTCAGTAAACATTGTAAACATGAGTTCATGGTCTCAATCTCTAGTTTCAAGTCTTCTTCAATACAGCATGATGTTCATTTAGTAAATGATGGTCCATTTAGAGTCAAATAGACCATAAAGAGGAGTATGCTTTAGGGCGGGGCTACCTTGTGATCGACAGGTTGCTGGTGCTACCGGAGACGTAGACGACGTCTCTACGTCTCTCCTCCACATTCCAAATATGGTAACTTCTGTTCATCGGTTGCAAAAAATACAACATGGCGACGACCGTAATCCAAGATGCCGACGGCGAAATCATCGAACTCGAGGCTTCATAAAGGCAGTCCACAAACCGACGGGTGACGTCACGATGACTACGCCCACTTCTTATATACAGTCTGTGGACTTCACAGACATTTAATTAAAGGTCTAGTGTGTAGGATTTTGCGGCGGCGGTGAGGTATACAACGATTCTCATTTTCTGGTGATTAAACACACTTATTAATTCCATGTCTTTCAACAGATCCCCCTAAATGTTACACGCTGTACCTTTAAGTGACAATCTTTGAGATCATTACTTTTAAGCCGGGGTCAGCATCATTAGAGAAACGAACAAGAGTAAACTAGATTTTTAGAAGTATCCAACTGAAAAACCCAGCTCAGTGTTGTCAACTCTTTTCCAATGAAAGTAACTAGCAGCAATAGCTTCAAAAGTCGCTCAATTTAGCGAGAAAGTCCCTTCAGGCCTCCCTCTGAAGCCACTCCCCCAAAATGAACATAAACAACTAACATGGGTATTGTTCAACGTATCCTCATTCATCGGGTCGTATAATATCTTTGCGAAAGTCAGCAACACATGTCAATGCATGCATACGGCCTTCCGTCTTCACAGAAACTAATCAGTTAGCTTCAGGCAACAGAACTACTTAGTTGTTTGGGTTAAAATAACCACAGAAGTGCTACTTTAAGCACTTGTTCTGCAGCTCTGAGCACACAAACTATTCGTTTGTTTGGGAGGGACGATGACATCTTTTCTTGTTCCCGTCGAGGTCGAATACATTTAATGTTAAGTTGCTTTGGACAACATTGTTTGCCAAATGTTACGTTGCTTAAATCATTGGCACATTTTGTGATCTTTGCGTGTCACTTGTGTGGTGCTTTTACAGTTTTTCATGCAGACAGAAGACAGAACCTTGAAATGAGCTTTTACTCAGCAGCAGTGAAGCTCGATTACCTTTCTTTTGTTATCTAAACTCCTTTCTGTGCAGATCTCCCGCTTTATGCATTCTTTAAAAAGACCCCGAAGCACAATAAAAAGCGAATTGGTTTTTAGTGGTCTTGTGTTATTTTATCAGCAGCGTCAATAATAAAGGAGAAACGCGCGCGGCAGAGCGGATGAACTGACCGACCCGCGTCAGAGGGTTAGTTCAAGTGAAAGCGGTGTTTTGTCTCAGAGAGAGACTCGGTGTGATGGAGTCGGAGGTTCTGCTTAATGTCCCGCAGCAATCAGCCGGTGACCGCGGGCCTCTGGAAAAGCCAATCGCTGCAGTTAATGAAGCCTGTTGTTGTGCAGCTGTAATGGTCCCAGCTTCACACAGACTCATTACGCCTGTCTGAATCCACTCTCCTTTGGGGAATGGGTTTTTGTCTTACTCATCAATTAACAGCGCTGGGAGCCTCTGGAGTTTAGAGCGGAGGAGATCGGGGAGTGTAAACTTGTACATTAGAGACTTTTATTCTTTTACTTGAGTTTCCCAAAGTCAGTGAAGCCTGCAGAGGATCAATCTATTACTTTGTAGCTGGTAATTAGATTAAAAGATGGAAAGCATATTATCATAAATGAGTTTCATCTCACAACGTGGAAATGAACTAAATACATTTACTCAAGTACTACTTAGTACAATTTACTTGAGTAGTTCTATTTTATACTACTGTGACTTTACTACATCTCAGATGTACATATTTTACAATTCACTGCATTACATTTATTTGGAACTTCAGTCACTTTGTACGTTCAGATTAATAATACAAAAATATAATCAACAAATAAATGATGATGCAAGTATTTCTCTGATCTGAGTACATCTTCCACCACTGCAGGACGTGGTTAGCCTAGCTTAGCATAAAGACTGGAAGCAGGTTAAAACAGCTCCGTCCATAAGTAAAAAGAAAAGAAAAGAAGGAGGACTTACTTACTGGAACTAGTTCTTGTTGAACAACTGTGACTGTGAGCAGCTCTCTGAGGTCTTGTCCTCACAGTGAGGTTTGGTATCTTCGAGCTGCACAGACAGACACAATGCAACAACACAGGAAGTCTCCAACACGTGTATTGACATTAGAGTCACGTCGTCAGCAGCCCATGAAGACGGTAACAGAAAGTGTGTGAGGAGCGTCTTAATACTGCAGCTGTGGACACACACACACACACACACACACACACACACACACACACACACACACACACACACACACACACACACACACACACATATACACACACACGCACACACACACACACACACACACACATTTTTATTTCAGATTCTTATTGTCTTATTGAAATTTAGTTTTAAGAGTCTTAAAGGATCATTTTTTTGTTTTGTACAAGTTATATTTTATTCATTTTTTGTAGTTTTTCATCATTTCTATCAGTGATAATAAGATTGTACTGAATACAACCAGTAAGACATACATCTATATATAAATATATATAGTTTGAATATACTGGAAAATCCATAGTATAACACAAAAGCATCACACTTGTGACACTGCAAGTGTCTTCTACAAATTAGTTTTCTACGACACAAAGGAAAGGAGGGAAATGTAGAGGCAGTAAATTGTTGAGTCAAAGTAGAGGCAGCAGACGTGAGAGTTACACCAGCAGAGTCTGCAGAGGTCCGTTTAGTTACAGGGAGGGAAAGTGACTCCGTCCTTATTGATATTCACCCAACACTGAAGCCACTCCATGAGCCATTTATGGACATAAAATGTCCCATTTAACCTGCGGCTCATTAAAAGTTCATGTGTTCCCTTCACAGCCCTGCAGGAATGAGCTTTAAATATTCATGACACAATCACCTCCACGGAGCCAGACTCCGTCCTTGTTTGGCTTCAGTTTTTCGTCCTCCTTGTCCTCCTCGTCCTCCTCGTCCTCCTCGTCCTCCTTGTCCGCTTTCATTTCAGTCCTGTCCGTCTGTCCGTCTGTCTGGGTCACAGCAGAGGACAGAAAGTTGTGTTTGGATCCAGTATTGAAACTGTGCATGGCTGTGATAAACAACAACAAACAAACAAAGGACACAAAGCACACAGGTTGGTGATGGTCCAGTTTTAGTAACAGATTTGTGAGTTTGAAGGTTATTTACACGTCACAGGGGTCTCGAATATTTCCTATGAGACAACATTTTAGTACTACCACCAGTCCTTTGAATTAAAGGACCAAACACATCATCTGTCCACGGCCTTTAAGTAGACACACATGCGTTTACTGATCCGACTCCACTGTCAGCAGGACAGCATCATTTGTTTGTGTCTTTCCAGCGTTATGACTAAAGTTTGGTTCGCTTTAGGCACGAAAACATTTTGGTTAGGTGCTCGACAGTCTTTGAGTGTGAAACAGCAATCTCTTATACTTATTCCTATTTATTTATTATTTCTTTAAGCATGTTACTGTTTCAGTTATGATGTTATTGCTATACTATTATACTTTCAATACATCTTCTATAGTAGACCTTAAACACAACAATAATATTCCTATTCAAACATTATAGGGTTAAGGTGGTGTGTTTGTAATGTTTATACTTTCCTGTGTTATTTGTAACATGTAGTCTCTCTCTATAATGTATTAAATAATGCCTAGAGACTGGATCCAGCACCAGAGAGGCAGGTATGCATGCAGAGCTGAGGAGTGTGAGCTGTTCAGGCAGGATGCTCGTACATATTATGCAGCAGGATGAAGACACACATTCTGAATTTCTACAGTGAATAAAAGACACGAGGAGATATTGCGTTTGGGGGTCCTCCCTCAAGAAGAATGTGATGTTTTTTGACTAAAAACGATGTAATTCTACATCATTTTAAACCATTATGATAACGCCCAAAAAGACAAAAAGACAAAACTTGATATAATTATAATAATTATTTTTAATTTCACATTTCAATTATGACTTTCCATTTATTGTATACAGTGTTACCATTTACTGTATGTTTCATATATTTCTTAATACTATTAGAGAAATAAGACAAAAAATGAGCATGTCATGAACAAAATAGAAGTTGCTCGCAAAAATAAGTTGACAGACACTCACCTGCAGGGGGCGCTGTGGCTCCAGGCAGCAGGCTGACCGTCCCAGCATCCTCTCTGTCTGTCTGTGAAACTGAAGTCTCTGACATCACACCTCAGCAGAGCCTTTTCGGGAAAAACACTGTTTACGCTGAGAGGAAGTGACCTCTGGATCTCAATCAACTAGAAACTGCCTCTTCTCACTTTCACATTTTTACGTCTCAGGTGTTAAACTGCAGATCTCATTCAAAAAAAGTTCTAATCTCTAATCAATCATTTCCTTAGTTTATCTTTATTAGGTTGTAGATATTTGGTGATGTAGTGACTGAGCTCCTTGCAGGGCTACGTGGTGAACTAGAGGGCGAGCTAACATTTGTCAGTCAAAGCTTCTGTCTATGTGTTTACTTCCCCCTGGCATTATGTGTGTTCACTGCGCACCATTTAGTTCAATAAGAAGTTATTGAAGAAGACAAAAACTCATTGGCTCAGCTTGTTTGGTAATCCCACAATGAACCGAGGAGAGGAGATTAAATGAAAGTGAATGGTGCAACACAGCTAAACAGCCACTTCGTCCATTTTGGACTTACCTCAAAGGTCAACGCCGTCGAGGCGGTTTGACTTTGATCCGCAGTGCAAATTCACAAGTAAAAGTTCCCCCATAAACTGAAAGGAAAAGTCAGAGATCTACATTAAAGCGATCCCAGAAGACTGCTGAGGGGAACGTGAATGTATGCACCAAAGTTTAGTCGAGATATTTCAGTCAGAATCAACAAGGCGATTATCAGAGTAATTAGGATTAATCCTCTGTGGACCATGAATGTCCATTTAAAGGACAATCCGTCCAGTAGCTGTCGAGGTATTTCAGTCTGGACCAACACAGACAAACAAACAGCTTTCGGGGATCCCTATATTTTCAGGGGGAGCTGCATGTGCATGAATTTGTTTGCCTTAAACATACATTTGAACACACAGAATATTTAGCCTGGGCCGACAAAATGACCCAATGTTGCAATGAGCCGAAACGGTGCGTAACGTATGTTGCGTGCGTCATGCATGGATGTCAAGAGCAGGAATAGACAGCATTATGTTGATAAAATCGTTAGGCGCGAAATAAACATGCATGGTTACTATTAGCATATTATGTATTTCAGGGACCTACATATACAGGAAAACAAACATTTATTTTTAGGCTTCAGTGGCCGAGTATTGATCAACAAGAGAAAGTTCCAGCATGTAAATCGCCTTAAAGACACATATGATCTTTTTTTTTACATTTCTGTTTGTGAACACATTAGTTTAGCAAAATATAAAGTGTTTCAACTTTAACCCTTTCATAGTGTGTTTTCCCTTCATGAAAGTTAATTGTAACATTTTTTTTTTTGCCTAAAAATATCTTGTTCAGCGTCTGCTTGTACTTAGCTCCACCCTGTGGTTGCAAGAAAAACATAATGGCGACGGCCAAAAACCAAGATGGTGACGGTCAAAATGCCAAACTGGAGGCTCCAAAACCGCATTCACAAACCCGCGGGTGACGTCATGGTGACTTGGTCCACCTCCTCTGTGCAGCCTATGATCTTGAGTGCAGCTCCCACAATGTTAAACTGCTCCTTTAAGACTCTCTGAAAAGCTAAATCACCTGTGTATTTATAAGATTATTTCTGGATTCAGAGCACTTTGCAATCGAAGGAATGCATGCAGACGTATAATAACAATGTATTTTAATCTCTCTTATCCTCTCATGAGGTTGTGTGGGGAAATTCTCAGATGATGAAAGCCTTTGTCCTCTTTTCCTCTCTCTCTCTCTCTCGCTCTCTCTCCATTCCTCTCGCTCTCTCTCCGTTTCCTGTTTACATGGCTGAGAGCTGACTGCGCCCAGTGAGAGGAAAACTGTGATGATGCAATCTGACCTCCATGACTCTCTCTATTTCTCTCTCTCTCTCTCTCTCTCTCTGTGACATGTTCACTCGCTCATTCACTCTGTTTTTTTTTCACACACCCCTCCTTCCTGTTTATGTTCTGAATTCAACAACAGCATCAAGAGATAGATATAGGAAACAGGGAGGTTTCATGTCTTCTGCTTCCCTCTTTTATTGTTGATGTCAGCTTTGTTATTTGACTCTGAGGTCTTGGCCTCTGACTCACAAAAGCACGCGCACACACAGACACACACACACACACACACACACACACACACACACACACACACACACACACACACACAAAGTGGAAGTGATGCTGTGCGGCCGGATGTATTTGGAAGTCTTCTCCTGCTGCTGGTCGTAAATCTAATGCGGTTCCTGAGGAATCTGGGAGCATCATCAGAAACCTCCATCATCCCGCATGTCTGCTGTAGAGAGGCCTCCTTATAAACTACATGTGTCATTACATGTGTCATCATCACTTCTTGCTCCTTTATCACAGCTGCCTGAGAGGCACAACTGAGGGCAGGAAATTCCCAATAAACACAAACCAGGCAGTCAGACAAGCAGTGGTCCTGTTAGATGTGGTTCCTTCTCTCTTGCTCTGTTGTTTGCTCTGTTTGGTGTTAGATGGAGGTAAAAGACTAACGTTATAGGCTATGAACGAACTACACCACTGAAGGCTGTAGTCTCATCGAGCCTCTTGTTCGCCTTTTTAAACCGCTTCTGTGGTAGTTCACGTTACAGTTGGTGTCTCCAGGACCACATTTTGCCACGAGGACACACACACACACACACACACACACACACACACACACACACACACACACGTTTATAATCTCACGGTTCAGACACAATTTAAAGCTGATCTTTATCACAAACTGTTCCAAAGTTTCTTAATGTTTTATTGAAACATGTCAATCTTTGAAACTCCTAAGGGCCAGAGTTTGTATTGAGATAAGTCTCTTTATTTATTCACTGTAATCTATTACTTATTAGTCAGATTCATTTCCTCCGGATCAGTTTGAGATTGACGAGCACTCTCAAACGCGTCACGCCAATCAGCCGCTGTGACGGCGGGGTGAAGACGAGAAGAGGCTTCATCTGAAGGACTCTCTCCATTTGATGTCTTTATCTGAGATGTCCCGCTGAGCTTTGAAGTTTCCCCTCCGACGGCAGCCATGTTTGCTTTACAAAACGAGCCAGCTGAACCTCCTCACCCTGCAGCGACGGACCTCTTCTTCTTCTCCTCTTCCTCTCCATGTTTAGTCACGTTTTCTACCCAAAGGAAGCGTATCGTGCAGCTCACCCTGTCATCCTGAGACCTATTTCTGGTATTTAATCCGCCACCTTCTTATCAAAGAGGGCAGACACAATATTAAAACACATTACCATTCAACAGAACCACAAACTACAGCCTCCGTAATGATCATACAGAAGAATCAACACAAACTGGACATTACAACCTGCATGAAGGAGGATTTTTGTGTTAGACTGTTGTTTTAGCTCGGTATAATAAAGTCTACTTCAGACTTTAATTCATTATGCATTTATGAATTGGTGGTGGTGACGAAACAAGAGGGTCAGAAGGAAGCTGAGGGCTGCAAATGCTGAGGGTGATAATTGGCAAATGGGAAACAGGTGAGACAGACAGGTGAGTGATCAGGCAGGTGATCCCCTGAACTCCCTGAGGACAACCGGAGGACAGACAATGAGCTGATGTTCAGATGTCAGCAGAGTTTAAACTGCAGCATGTGGCCAACAGCTGTCCCTGGTACAGTTTGTTATGATCTGTTTGGGGAAAGAAACTCACCCGCTGGTCCTTGAATGCATCATTCCAATAGTTTCTGATGTTTGATCCTCTGTAGCTGATGTAACCCACACACAGACCTCCACCCTGACCTCCTCCTCCACCCTGACCGCCTCCTCAACTAGGCTGGACCTCCTCCTCCACTCTGCTGCTGGACCTCCTCCTCTGTTTGTCCCCACAGTTTGATGTGTTGTTAGGTGGAACCTCAGACTTCAGTTTGATTTATCAGGAGCGATGATTAACCACAGTTTTTTTTTTATTATTTTGTTATTGGACTGGAAGGACAAACTCACAGGAACATCTGAAGGAACAAATCCTGTCTTCATTATAATGTTCTGTTGCTGTTTTATTTTATTGTTTTGTTGTTTTGTGTTGCATCATAATGCTCAGATGTTACTGTTCTATTTTGAAGGTAATAAAAATCTGGTTAAAATGCACGATGGAGTACTACAGTATATTCAAAAGAATATTCAAAATATGTATTTTTTATTTATATGTAATATCCAAACAATATACAGAATACACTATAAATATACTAAACTACTACTAACAATAATAACATATACACAATAGACAAGTGTGGACATTTGTTTGATGAAAGACGAAACATGATTTTCATAAAATAACTGAAAGTTGCTCCAGGACTCCCTCTAATCTCAAAACAATAGAAAACGCCTCTCACACATGGAGGCCACACGCATCCTCGTTAACATGGCAACACGCTGCCCCGTGTCAAATCTGGGTTGCCAGGTAACAGACGGGATGAGAGCGTGAGTGCGTGAAGGTCGCCTGATGAGAGGAAGAGGAGGAGGAGGTGACATGACAGCTGGAGAAACTGTTTCAGTCAGAATAATAATGATGAAAATAACACGAAAGGTTTGGAAATTACAATTTTGTATGCTTGCCATATTTTTCTTAATGTCAACAAATTCAATGAAAATACCCAAATTGCACAACATGTGTGTCTCACAATACTGTCTGACTTCCTGTCTGGCTCTCAGCTACAAGCCCATTGGTTCCTACTGAAGACGGGAATCTTTAAAAACACAAATATGTAGTTTAATTTATTTTTCTTGCAGCTTCTCGACATTGCTTTTTTAAAATCAAACAAACAGGAGGAAATAGTGCATTTGTTGGGGACTATTTTCAGCGGCGGATTAATCCACATTTGGGGCTCTATTGCATTCATTCCCAAAGACTGGCTCGGAGCCTCCAGGTGGGTCGCAGGAGATTTTTATTGAGGCCACCAAATAAATTTGCTAAATTTCTTCCATAGTCGTTTATTTCTGCAGTATCCGATATATAAAGCTATAGCGTTCATTCTGTTTGTTTTGCTGATGAGAGGAAAGAAAACTGCCCGTTAAGTCGGCTTAAATATACGTTTGGTCTCATTTAGAAAGTGTTTAACATGCGTGTATGTTTTCAGTAACACATGCATAAAGCAAAGGTGTGATTTATCAAACATGTATCTCTTCTTAATGTTTCGTTTACCTTTTCAAGATAACATGATGTGGTCAGGAACAATCATTTACGCAATAATTTGCTCTTCTCACAATTTAGAGACGAGGCCTGTTGTGAATTGGATCGAGAAAGTTTGTCACTTTTAAAAAGTGGGTCACGGGAAATAAAGTTTGGTAAACTCTGCTCTAGTGACAACACATGTCATGAAAGCTTAATTATTGACATTTTCATTATTTAGAAATGAAGAAACTGGCTGAAAATCATCAAAATACTGTTAAATTATTTTTTATGTATTTAAAAAAACGTTTTACCACACGGGTGTGTGTCATGATATTGCGGTATTGACAATAGCGGTGATATTTAATAAAAATTAAAGATTGATATCATGCTAATGAAGCACTTTTCAGACTCACTCCACCTCCCTACACTCGTATTTTTATGTAATTAATTTGCCAAAACAGACAAAACATACAATCATAAAGATAAAGTCAGTCAATATTTCCTTTTTTTTATAAATATAGCGATAATATCGTTACAATCATACTCGTGTGGTGAAAAGCTGATATCGTGACAGCACTAATCTGGGGTGAGGATGCTGGAATGTCAGCTGGTTGGTTGCAGCCTAGAGGGGACATTTAGCTCCGTTGTCACGAGTAGACTGATCGCAGCTTGAAAGAGAAACTTTAAGAACCAGGCGTTGGTGAAACTGAGCCCTGCGAGGAATCCAGGCTCTGCTGGTTTGATGGGTTTCACAGTGAGAAACCAGTTCAGTGTGACAGAAACTCTGCAGGTCATTCGAGCCGAGCACACCTGATTAGTTTCAGTGTCCCACTGTGTTCACATCGTGTCAGACATAACACACATAACATCCTGCTCCCTGGCAACATTGCTGAGAGTGTGAAGTGGTAATTACATGCAGGAGGAGCGATCCTTTTGAAGTGTCACGTAGATGAAGAGCTAAATAAAGAACAGCGGAAGAAGTATTCAGATCCTTTAATTCAGTAAAAGTACTTATACCACCATCTACTTGAAGTAACTGTCCTGCAATCAAAACCTTGATTAAGTAAAAGTATGGAAATATTATCAGCAAAATGTACTTAAAGTATAAAAGTAAAAGTATTTACTATGCAGTAAAATGTTCCCTGTCAGTGTTTTACTATTATATCTGATGTTTCTGGATTAATATTCCTGCTGCATTAACATTCCCCTTTAGGTCGAACTGCTTTGACCTGCAGCCTCCGGCTGACACAACTAGCAGCGACTCACACGACTCAATATGACTGTAACGCCTACAACCAGGCTTCTCTGACAGACGACACCCACGGTGATCTCACCGTTTACACACTGCAGCATGTGGGACGGACAGTTTGGGTTTTTGTGTCGAGGAGAAGCTGCTGAGTCACCGCTGCTTCAGCCACGTTTCACCGTTGTTGGCAAACAAAGCTCAGGCATGATGTCGCAACACTAGAACGCTTCCTGTCAGCAGCTTTTCACATACAGGCATGTACGGTATGCAAACAATGTTCAATGGCAGAAACCTCACGATGTACTCTATATGATCTACATAAGCAAACGGGACCATCAGCAAGAAGACTCACTATTTCTATATAGTTATTCTTAATACTTGTCATCGATGCAACCGGGTCGGTTTCTAATGCGAAATCATGCAGGTTCACCAGAAACTCCTTCAGCTTGGACTCCAGCGAGGCCTCCAGCAGAGACCAGCCCGCCGCGGACCGACCCAGATCTGGCTTTACTGCCGCCTTAGACCTGCAGTCAGTAGCTCCGGCGGGAGGAGGAGAGCTCAGCCCCCGGCAGCAGCGTCTCCTCCTCCGGCCAGGAGAGGAGCCAACACCAACACCACGCTGCTGGAGGCCCAGGCCGTATTGCTGGGCCCGCTGGAGGGAAGGGAGGCACGGGAGAACCAGAACCAGGACTGAGCCGGGCAGACTTTCAGACCCTGCTGCAGTCAAATTAGAGGTTTTCTGAAGGGATTCTGGTGCTCTGAAACACTACCACTTACGTCCACAGGGTCCGCCAAAATCAACACAGAATGAAAGTTAATCGTAGTAACTTTAACTATCATCAGTTACATAACAATTTACTTTACAAAAGTACTTATTTTATGTAACAAACATACTTATTTAACCCAAACCACGATGAAAGGAAACTGGGACGCCGTCCCTGACCCCAAAACTGACAAACCTAGAGCGTCATAGTTTAAGTTTAAGTGTAGAGCCGCTGACCCAACAGTGGTGTTTGACAAGTTGGGAGTGAGAATGTAATTTCATGTTTCCAGCTCCACAAATGTGACGATTTGCTGCTTTTTCTTTTAAAGATTGTAATAATTGTAATATGTAACAATGTTGAGGTTTGGACAATCCGCTAACCATCAATTCATACAAAAACAACTCGTAAAAACTCTCTAGGTGACCCCAAACAGACACATACTAGATATTAAGAATGCTGCTGCCATGACTTCTGAGCAAGGCACTGAGGTCATGAGTCACACGTCCACACTGCAGCTCTGAGTCCGCTGTTAAACTCACCTGTCGAACCAAACCACACCTGCCTGTCCTTTTCCTCCGTCTACCCTTTCACTGGTTCACAAAACGTAATGCTCCTCTATTAGCATTCAGGTGTGAGCATGTCACACACACACACACACACACACACACACACACACACACACACACACACACACACACACACACACAGGACACTCTGGTCATTGTGCTGCTCGCTCGGCGGCTTTAAGAAGACAGTGATCTGATTCCCGGCACGTCGGCTTGCGTGGCAGATGAATGGCTGGCCTTGTTGGAGAGAGCTGCAGGAGAGGGATAATGGAGTTATTTGATGTGTGTGTGTGTGTGTACATGTGTGTGTGTGTGTGGATATGAAAGTTGTAGGATAAAATAGTAAAATGTGCTTTGGCTTTTTCTTATGAGTGACGACTCAGGAGGGAGGATGTGGAAGCTGCATGTCCTCTCTCTTCCCTAACATGGACTGTTGGTACACCAAGGACGAGTGTGTGTGTGTGTGTGTGTGTGTGAACAGTATCTTTGTGTGGACGCGTGTGACTTGCATGTAATTACAAGTTTGAGTGTGTGTTTATTGTGAGTATGCCTGTGTGTGTGTTTGTATTGTTTTTCCTATATCTCTGAGAGATATCGGTTGGGGAATTTCGAGAGGGTTATTGCACAAAAAAACTAAAATCCGAGAGCAGACATTTCACAAGCGAACAGAAGCAGGCTGAGTGTGAGGAGAAGGGCTGAAGCTGGAGCGCAGGAAATCTGTGCAAGCGAAAGTATATCCTGAGTGCGATCACACGGTTCGAGCAGAAGCAGAGCGAATCCAAGCGCAAGCAGAGGCTTTTTAAGTGCAAGGGCAGCGTTTTTAAAAATCTGAACGTGAAGTCAACAAGTCAGGCTCTCAAGTTGAAAGACCACGCTCTTGAACGAAGATACGATGAAGCTCCATTCTGTTCTGTCTTTATTCTGCTTTAGTGTGCTACAGTAGAAACCATCAGTCACTGCTCCCTCGGCGTCATCACTGTGAGGACGTGTGTTGCTTTGTCTTATGTCACTGAAGCCCCTCAGGACTCAGGACTGCCTGTCCTCACCGATCCTCATCCATCAACAGCTGGTTACTGGGGCAACAGCTGCGAGCGTCATCCTCTCCGGCCTGAATCATCTCTGTATGACGTTTGATTTGTATTCTACATGTTATGGGTTCATGCACAGGACCATTAAGGGAACTGACAGTTTGTTCGACAAACACAGAGAATCAGCAGCAGCTCTTCGGCTCTTTTTTTAGCCTCTTTTAGCTCCTGTGTGGTTCAATCCCAGTGTTTCCAACAGCAGCTGATAGATGCACTGTGCTCTGCCTGCTCAGCAGCAAACAGCAGACAGACACAGGTAGAGACTAGCTGGTGGACATAGTGCAGCATTTAGCAGCTGAAGAGACATTTCCCTCAGGAGTTGGTGGAGACCAAAAACAGCTAAAAGTGGAATATTGGACTTACATTCATCAGGTGGACACAAACACAGAGACCTTTTATAAATCATCATGTTGCTCTCTAACTGCTGGATGTGGAAGTAGCAGCTTTTTTCTCTGTCTTAAGGTGATAATAATCATGTCAGTGTTGTGTTTGCTGCTCGGCTCGTTAATGCCATTTTGTGCCACCGCAGAACATTTATTTCTTAGCACAGATTTGTATTATTGTTTTGTCTCGGTGCATCTTAGAATAGTGTTGAATAGAAGACGACTGTATTGTGAGAGGAAAATTGTCCTTGACCCATCTGGCATTCATTATTAAAACATCAAGACACACACACACACACACACACACACACACACACACACACACACACACACACACACACAATAATAAGAATGCTGACAGTGTAAATATTCCAAATAATAAAATACAAAAGACAAAATTTAAGAAAAGCAGCTGAAGATAAATTTAGTTTCTATACTGCTCCACACTTTTACATCACCCCCTCTTCATTACTTCATTACTTCATTACTTTGTGTGACTTATTTACCTGCTTGTCAGACCGCTCAGTGTTTTGACCCTTTTTTGTGCAGTGAGATAAAGTTCCTCTGTGTTGCTTCAAAGTTTTAGGACTCCCATTTATAAACAAGTTGAATGAAAGTCAGACATGGTCAGTGAGGGTCCTCTCAAGTAGAGTAATACATCTGTGTGTGTGTGTGTGTGTGTGTGTGTGTGTGTGTGTGTGTGTGTGTGCGTGTTGAAGATTAAGATGAGACGTGTAGAAAGGACAGCTCTTTGGCTTGCAAAGCCACGCTCTCATTGGAATGCAAGTGCATATCTCGCTCTGCAGCTCGCCCTGCATTAAACACACACACACACACACACACACACACACACACACACACACACACACACACACACACACACACACATTCATGCACGTCCTCACTCATCTGGGAGGGTGACAGAAATAGCTCTGCGGCTACAAGTTGTTCTCAGGCCTCTCAGGAACATCTCCCCCCTCTCCCCCTCTCTCCCCCTCTCCCCCTCTCCCTCTCTCTCTCTCTCTCTCTCGTTGATGATGTAACGTCCTCGCCACCGGCCCGTCAGCTTGGTCGCTGAGATTTGTTGGTCTTTGTTAAGCAGGAAAGGAAAACGCAGCTTTCCAGATGAACAAAACGATTCCTCAGTGGTGGAGGAAGTATTCAGAACCTTTACTTCAGTTAAAGTACGAATACTGTAACACGGTAAAAAGACTCTTAGTAAAAGTCTTGTTCAGTCGTCGATATGTTGACAGCCACGTGGATGCAAAAGATGTGATCAAAATTTTGAGTTTAGCACCATTAAGTAGGCCTATGAAGTATGTGTTTTTTTTTTCTTACTGTTATGTCGTATATTTTGTTCTTATTATAAATGCTTCTATTGTTTCTGTTTTTAACATGTAAAGTGTCTTTGAGTGCCTTTTAAAGCGCTATATAAATAAAATGTATTATTATTATTATTATTATTATGTATGAGTAGGAAAATGTACATAAAGTATTAATAGTATAAAAATGTCCCCCGTCACTATACATACTATATATTATGTCATTAGATCTTATTAATCATGCATTCATTGTAGTTGGTTGAGCTGGAGCTCATTTTGAAATAATAACTTTTTATTATGGATTCATCTGCAGATTATTTTTAACATTAATCGATTGATTGTTTGGTTTGTAAAAATAGTGAAAATAGTGAGAAATGCCGTCACAATTGCTCAGAGCCCAAAGTGACAGCGTCAGAATGTTTGTTTTGTTCCAAACCTCAACATTGTTACTAAAGCATTACAACATTAGTAACAATATTAAAAGGAAAAGCAGCAAATCATCACATTTGTGAAGCTGGAAACATGAAAACAACGTAAACCATCAGAATACTTGCTGATTCATTTTCTGTCAATCGACAAATTGATTAATGGACTAATCGGGTTGGTAGTTTATTTTATAACAAAACATCATATTCCATAAACTCTTCATGTACTTTCTCTGCACAAATCGCTCTGAAATGTGGTGGAGTAGAAATTACAATGCCTCAAGTTTAGTAAATGCTAAATGGAGTTGTAGTCTTCCAACCACTCAAAAGTGCTTTTAAACTACATGTCATCATTCACCCATTCACACCTTATTCGCACATTATTTTGGCGTGCATGACACCGCTTCCCTGTTTGGTCTTAAAACAAAAATAATTCCATCTGGGGTTCAGATGTAAAACTTGTTCTTCAAGTTAAGGGAGGGTATTCCCTCACTGAACAGGCTCCAGGATCAAAGTGTTTCTCTTCACTTCATGGCAGATTCAAAACTTTGTGGTCTGGTTCAGCTTCTTCTTCATGTGTATTTCCAACATGGCTGCCACAGAGTTAATGGTTCATGTAAACACGCAGCCTCCTCTCTCAGTTTCACGCTCTCTGCTCTATATTTAGGGCGGTCAAGCCGCGCCCGTGGTTTCTCTGCTGTTCCCATCATGCCTCAGTCACGGGCTGCCCTGCGGTAGCTTTGGTGGGCGCGCCCAGCGGACACGCACTTCTGTTACGGCCTGTTTTATGAACCGAGGCCACGAGTTTCACGGACATAAGTAGGTCAGAACTGTGCGGGACGAACACAAGACGTCAGCAGCAAACACATGGTTGTGTGTGTGTGTGTGTGTGTGGTCTGCATACATGTGTACGTGTATACAAACACTGTGTCTGCAGGCTCAGAGCCTGAAGCTTTTGGTCTTTGAAGTCTTTGAAGGTCGACTCCATCCCGGGTTTTTTAAATGGAAGCGCCCGCTCAGTTTTTACCAAAACGCTGTGACGTAGGTTAGCAAAGTAAGCTAATCCATAAGTTATGAACAATGTGAACGCTAGGACTAGCTCAGTCAACGTTAGCTGTGCTTAAGAAATAAGGTTGTATGTATACTCCCTTGTTCTGCAAGATGAAATTAAAGTTTTTTTTCAATTACTTTGATGTGACGACATACGTACTTCGACCAAAATTTGAATGTTTGGATTTGAATACATTAGGAACACCGCTGGGAAGCTAATGATACAAAAACCTAAAAATAAATAACTAATGCACCCGCCGTTTAAGTAATTACTTCACCAAATACATCACTCACAATCAGGATAACGCTTCATCTTAAAAACAGACTTCTACCTCAAATATTGAGGGTTTGTTTTTACTGACGTGATTATTTTCACATGATATTCTTTAGTGGTGGAAAGTGTACTGATAATTATCAGATATTTGCGTACTCAAAATGTCTTTCATTACTTTTGCATTTCCACAAGACGAAGCGTAATATTAAATATAATGAGTCGTAACTAATGACTAAATAATGACTGTGATGGACGCTCTACTAGTTGATTTCCATTGAAGTTAATAGAAGACAACGGCTGCTGGAGAGGAGACAGCACATCTTGTAAAAAGTTCTGCATATAATTTATGTAAAATATACCGAAGTCAATCAGCTAAAACATGCAAAACTGTCTGTATGGATCTTTAAATCTCTCCATTCGGCTCAGCGGCTGACTGGTTGAATAATGCATTGTGGGTAATAGGAGCGCTGTGGTATTTCCATTCAAGCAGAAAGTTCCCCGTATTCCCCACGCAGAGCTAACAACTCTCCTGGCGGATAATCAGCGGAGAAGCAGCGGCGGCCGACTGCGTGAGGTTCACTGACATCAGGGGATGAATTTTAAAAGTCTGGATCTGTTATCGTTGAGAGGAAAGCTTTCGTCTGGATGGAGCGTGTTAAATAAAAGAGTTTCAAGAGCAAAGGAACCAAGTGTCTCAAACAGAACAAAGAAAGATGTCTGATAACGATGCCTTCACTTACATATTATTGCTGTCAGGTTGTTCACAATATAGATCTTCAGAAATGAAAAGAGTAGAAGGCTTCCCAGGTCAAATTTGGGACACGGAAAAAAAAGATCTCATTTGTTTTATTGACATGCGATGGGTTGCAGCTGTACGAACAAGCCGTCTCTCCGTGGATGGTGGTGATGGTTGGCTCTCCATGATTTGATTTGTACATTCAAGTCCACGGTCTGCTTTCAGTCAACGTTAGGGGCTGTGACGGTTCGTGAATTCGGACTGAACCAAAGTTCAGAAGTGCGAGTTCTGCCCCCGAAATATATTTAGCCGTATGCTGTTAGCAACGTGTGCTGCGGTCGGCCCGACAAATGGATTTGTAGCCTGTTAGGAAAGTGTTTGTTCAGTGTAATACAAGAAGACAAAGAGGCCTAACGTACTTAAAACTTGGCCTTTTCTTACCTAAGCACCTTTCATGTACACACCTGTTCCTAGTTCCTCATCTGTCTCATCTCCAAGATCCTAAAATCCTATTATATTACCCCCCCGACACACTGTACCAAAACCGCTCCAAACCGGTACTTCTGCTCCACTGACAAGCACTGACAAACTATTTGATATGATTGCCGTTGTTTCAATTGGAGACAGAAGTTTGAGCTGTTCGGTTCCAGGGGAAAAATTACGATCGCAGGAAAGAATGAAGTGATTCACATATTTTCCTCCGTTTAACCAAACATGAGGTTCAACCAGTCAGCAGGACTCAGTGGAAACTGCAGCTTTGTTCCTCCTCGCCGGCCAAGTGGGTCACACGTGGAGCGTTTATAGGACAGTTTACTTTCCATCCCTTTCATTTTTTTTTTTTTCATTCACATTCATTCACCCACAGTCTAACACCAAAGAAAATATCTTTGAATAAAGTTTCGTTACGATAAGCAGAAAGACACACATTTACATATTTGTGCATTCTGCATTTAAAAACGTCCATTTCACTTCGTTCCTTTGCAATTTTGCAAGAACTGAGCAGATAGCCCTTACCATTCTCTTCCAATGTCAGGCTGTAGGACTAATACAGGGGTGACCCCACTCCAGCCAGATTGACAGTGTTTTACTTTAAGGCAACGGAGAGCAAGAGAGTCCAAGAGGGATGATCTGAACCTGCAGGAAACCGAGTGTTGAAGAGTGCTGACTCAGCACGTTTTAGGACCATTAACTGTAGACAAACGCTCTCCTGCATTATTAATTCTGCTTATACCGAGGCAGGAACTGTTGCAGATGACTGATTACAGTGTTTTCTGCACTGTTTGAGGAATGGAAGTGATGGCCCCCGGGAGGCTTGAAAGAACTATTTAAAAGTACTTCTTGAGTCATCTTCAGCACTACAGGGGGAGAAATGAGTTGTAGAACTCTTTCAGAATCGTCGGGTTTGCTATGCTTCCTCTATCTCACATAATTGTCTTCCTCCCCTCTTCTCTCACCCCTTCCTCTCCTTCAACCCTGCTGAAAATGTTCCCTCTCTGTGACGCTGAAGTATTTTTTATTTTATTTTTGACCCAGCAACCAGATCCCTCTGAGAGAAGCCGAGCCGTCGCTTCACATGGTGTCGGGTCTCGGCCATATTGAATCCGAATGGGAACGGCAGTGTTGGTTTACGCTCCTTCCCTCTATAGCGGAGGGACAATGGGAGCGGGACAGGCGAGAGGCCCGGTCCTCCCTGGACACACAGAGGCGAGACACACAGAGCATTGAAGAGGATGAGGATCCGTCAGAAACCAGCGCCGGCTAATGTAGAAGTCTCAGGTTCTGTGTCTGGAGAAAGGGCTCCTGGTTGGTAACAGTAGCCTGGACGCTTTGTGGATCCAGCGGCGTCTTTATGCAGCAGAACAAACTGCTGCAGTGTGGACCTCCGCTCACATCACAGCGGACTAAAGGAAGGCTGACGGCATCGTGGGACGTCAAGACGACTGACCGACCTGATTCTGACTGTTACAAATGATACGACTTCTTAATGTCATGATGTTTGACCCAATCAATATGTGCTGTGATGACGTCTTGATGTCCAATGCCATTCTATATGGCATATTTTATTTTGTTGGACAGCAACAGTAGCGAGATGACAGGAAATGAAGGAAGAATGAGCGACCTGTCAATCACAGTAGCCCCGCCCTAAAGCATCCCCTGCTTTATGGTCCGTTTGACTCTAAATGGACCATAATGTACTAAATGATCATCATGCTGTGTTGAAGAAGACTTGAAACTAGAGATTGAGACCATAAACTCATGTTTACAATGTTTACTGAGGTAATAAATCAAGAGAGAAGTAGAGTCATTTTCTCATAGACTTCTATACAACCAGAGGAGTCGCCCCCTGATGTAGAGAGAATGCAAGTTTAAGGCACTTTGGCTTCACTTTTCAGAATTGGAGGTTGCCGCCTGTTCAAAACGGTAGTCCAAACCAAGGAGTGATGTCACGGTTGCTGCTTCCATTTCTTTTGTACAGTCTACGGTAAAAAAAAAGCAGTTTGGTTGCACACGAGTCTGAACATGTGCGCCTAATGTTTTTTCTGTGTTTGCTGTGAACACAGAGGGTCTGAACTCAAATAAACATCGGTATTGGGAAGGCGGAAACGAGCAGAGAGGTAGTGACGACCTTTGCTTCTGCTGCCTTTTCCTGTAATTGTTCCTCCATTGTTTAAAGACAGAAACTTCTGAGTGAACAAATGAAGGTTTGGAGGAGCAGCTGGTCACCTGCTGTCAGGGTGGCAATGGCAGGAAATCCACCATAAACACTCGCTCTGTGGTCAGCGGCAGCTCCGCTTAGTGTTTCTCATCCCAGAGGACTTCTGACTGATTGGGAAAGCTTTTTTCCAGATGCTTTTCTTTGTTTTGTTTTGTTTCAAACAAACCATTCATCCAGACAACAATGAGGTCATCCACGATTCTGGCTCCCCAAACAGGAATCCCATAACAAAGTTCAGCCCGTTCATGTTTGGCTGCGGTTTTGTGTGTGTTCACTGGTGTGTGAACTATTATGGACGGACATGAATGGGAGTTTGTATATTGGTCGATTGCAGCCAAGTGACATCAGCTGAGAGCAGGAAGGCCTTGAAACAAGTGGCACCGCCTGGAAACTCCTATAGGGGGATGTTTCGCTGAGTATCAACCAGAACAACAGAACGTTACTGCAGTTTGGGTATTTTCTCTTTTTCACCTAAATGTAAATGTCTCGTGACCATTAGGCCTTCGAAACATATTCACGAATTGTTCCACGTCTTCTTGAAAGAAAAACTCTTGATGCAACTAAACACAATCAGACGTCTTTTACGGGCTACAAACAAAAACATCGTTTTTACTTTGAATCTGTCGTATTTGTTTTTTGTCTGTTATCTGGTGAAATATGCAAATCATTTGTCAGGCCTTGGGTCAAAGAACAAAAGTCTACAGTCATAGTAGTGGCACAGCGATGCTGTTAGTTAAATGCTAACTTCACAATGCCAATACTAACATGCTGAAGTTAATTGGTGATGGTCCAAAAGGCAAAGTTTAACTTTAATGAAGGCCTGAGAACTGAAAAACGTGGTGAGAGGGATTCTTTGTGTTCTTTCCAAGTCAAGAGTTTTCTCTCCTATGCACCCGTCACTAAGACTTTTGCTGTGCAACAACTTTTTTGGCAGCGTAGGTTGATCACTCAAGTTATTGCAATTCATCCTCTGGGGACCATGAATGTATGAAACCAAATTGTGTGTTAATCCATCAAATAGCTGCTGAGACGCTCCAGTCGGGACAACCTCCCCACTGGCCGCTGGATTAAAACCTGATGAGATTTTAGTATTAAAAAATGTCAAGACGATTCCTCAAACAGGATTGAGTATTTCTGAAATATACATGAACTGTTTGTTTTAGGTCTCAGCTGATGTAATTGGTGTCATTGTAAACAGGTGGTTGAGATGATCGGTTGCCTCTTTGACCCGCCAGTTTAAGTGTTTCTCCGATTTAAGACACAGTTTCCCATCAGCTCTTTTGTTGTCAGTCCCCGTCTGGTGAACATTTAGTAAGTTTCCGCCTTTCACTTCCTTTAGCATCATCTATCAGCAGAAAATCTGAACGCTTTTCCTCAGTTGCAGTGAAATGAAAAGCACCCTTTGTGCTGTAACGTGATATAATCAGATTTCCCTCCCTGACCTGCCAGATTGCTACTTTATCTTTTATCATGGATTCATTCAAACTTGACTTGTAATCATTTATTGCTGTTGAAACACTTCTCACTAAATGCGCCCTCAGTTTCCTCATCGTCTCACCACCTCTGTCCTATTAATAGCTCACTGCCGAGTCCAGTTCAACAGCTAAAGTTTAACTCCAGCAGGAAAAACAGTGACTAACATGTAGTAGCCCCGCCCAGCTCTCTGAAAATCTGGTGACAAATTACAACCTTTCCTGGAGCGGGTATTTACCCATAACCCCATGCTGTTGGCCTCGGGATCGGTGTGATAACAGTGTTTACCGCTGATGTCATGCAATGGGGAGACTCATCGTTCATCACTGTGGTTGGTGGCCTGAGAGTCAGATCATGTCAAGAGTTCATTAACCAAACATCTAGTATCACAAGGACGAAAATGTGATTTAAGTGTTAAGTGTTAAGTCTTAATTCTCTGAACTTCGAGGTTCGGTGTTATGAATGCTGTCGTGTAACTATATGGGCTTTACACTGACTTTTATTTCAGTTTGTATATTTCTTTTGTCTGCTATTTTCCTTGCCAGGTCCCCGTAGAAATATTTAGACTGTATGAGTTATGATGTTGCCATGCTACATTTGAGCAGGTTGCCACAACATATGGCATCCTGCAGGGTTTGGTTCTGGAGCCTCTGAGGGTGCTTTTACATCAAGCACTGATGGGGCCGTTTTGAGTTGTACGTGCTGAACATCACTGTGAGCATGTACATATCAGTATCTCAATCAGGAGAGACAAGTGAATCATTAGTTAACATTTATTATGACAGATGCTGCGTTAATGAGTTACACAGAAATTCTTTGGCGCTTGAACTCCACGAGGAGAGTTGTGATGGAGTTGCGATTGCCCTGTGCGGCAACGATATAAATCCCCCCCGTGGAGTCCAGTACTGAAGGTAGAGAGACGATCATATTTAAGAGAGACGGCAGCAAGATGATAGGCTAACGATGTCCTTGTGTCGTTGTGCTATTGGCTAGAGAGACCAGCTGATCAAGACAGCTGATATCATGATTGACAGCCCCGAACAATAACAGCAAGGACATAATGAGTGTGCCCGCATGAGGAGCGATGGCCGATGTATGTTAAATAAGCTATGGGCTTAGGCATGCGAGAGTATAGTCTTCCTGTCTGAAGAACATTAGTACAGCCTAACGGAGCTGCTAGCTAGATGGCTGGTTTCCAACTCGGTGAGCCATTAGTTTAAGTTTCAGCCCTGATCCGCTGTATTCCTCGCTTTGTTGTTCTCTGCTGCCCTTCAAGGAACAGATCACTCACATTTGTTCTTGGCTCTGTGCCATCATTGTAGTGTAGGCGGGGGGGGGGGGGGGGGTGTCTTGGCACAGTGAGCTGCAGGCAAAGCAGCTCTCCAATCACATTGCTCTGTGCTGAAGGAAACGGAAAGTCAGACGGAGACCGGGACCAAAGTCGCCCCACAACTGCCACCTTCAAGCCTTCCTCTGTTGACAAAGTACTGTGTTCCCAAATGACACATGTTTCTTTTCATTTTAAACACACAGCAGACTTGCAGTGGGACCGTCAGAGTGGTGTGTAGCGGTCGAAATCAGCAAGTACGGGAGAGATAAGGCAAATTTATTCGAAGGGGATCAGACTAAAGCAGGTTAAGTGGGAACAGGTGTGCAGGGCAGGTCAGGTGATGGGGAATTAGTGGGAACACGGAGGTTACTGCAGGGCAGCTGGAAGTGGCAAGGTCTGAAAGAACAACAGAGTTCATGGCAGCAAAAGAGCAGGCAAACAAAATGTTAGATTGGCTGACATTGTGACATCTGAGTACAGGCCTGCCCTCACCAGGACCAGCGTTTTTTATTTCATCATCAATGACCTATCTTAACCTTTAACTTATTTGTCATAAACCACTTTTTATTCTTGCTTTTAGCATCGTTTATCTTTCTTATATGCAGATATGTTTTGGACTAAGTCACTGAAACTGCAGTTAGAGCATCTTTAGCTTCTGTAATGTGATTGAAATGTGATTTAAAAAAAATGTTTTACAGGAAGATAGAAGATTACACATTTTTAGCACGTATTTAGCAAAAAGAGTTCAATTGACATTGAACAGGGGGACACAGGATGTTGTGAACCTGCAAACAGTCATAACAACCATCTACCAACCATTTAGGAAACAGTAGTAACATCTTAGCAACTTTTTAGCCACAATCTGCGACAAACCAACAGCCAATAGCAGCACATTTGTGACCCCAAAAGTGAAGCGGAAACGTTTCGTTCGCCCCCTGGTGGCTGGCTGCATTATAGGCCGTGTATCGGACATTTTGGTTTCACTTTTGTACAATGGGAGGAAGTGGGGACGAATCTATACGGTCTATGTTTATCATCAAGTTAAACTGATTATTTGGGGATTTTAGAGGCTAGAAGAGGTAAAGTTCCAGGCGAAGAAATCGAGTTACTGACAAGACAAGAGCAAACATTAGAGGGAAAGAAATGACTATACCTTTGTGTTGCAAATATTTACTAGTCATTGTCAGATTTATGTTTCAACTCCTTGTTTGGGGAACAGTGGCGAACACACAACCACCAACATATCAACAAGACATAAACACAAACCAAGCAGCAGAAACTGTCACCGGGAATGTTCTAGTTTTGAATATAAGATAATAAATAGTGTTTTCTTTACTTTAGGCCCATTCAGCAACATTACAGAGTGGATGAGTGGGACACTTCCTGGTTTAAAGTCGGGTCTCGCTGGAGGTTTGAGAACAGGTTTCATGTCTGGATGTGTCAGCTGCTGATGAACTCGCACCATGTTTTGGAAAGTAACTCTTGCGTGTGCAGTGAGGTCATGTGGCTCCTCTGCCAAGTCAGCAGTCGGACGGGTGTTCCTGCCTCGCCCTCGCCGTGAAACGTGGCTCAGCGATGAGATCAGAGGTTACATAACCTGCTCATCACTTCATCTCATCTGTGAGGTGAGATGACACGGCGGCTCGTCGCCAGCGCTGTGACAATATAAAGTAGCGTGTGCTGACAGGGAGAGGACAACCTCCGTCCTGTTCATCTGAAGCTGTGAACACTAATCCTCTCCGTCTCTCCATTCAGCTCCTTCTATTTTTATAACCAGGATTCAACCAGTGCTGTTTAATGAAGGGCCAACACCCTGCTGACAAACCCAGTGTTCCCTTTTGTTATTTAATCGTTAAGGCCATGTTGTCTTATTCCTATAACATGTTAACAAACACTTCCACATCCAGCTATTACAGAGCAACATGATTATTACCGGATGAACTTAAGTCCAATATTCTCTCCTCTTTTAGCTCTGTTTTTGGTCTCCTCCAACTCCTGAGGGAAAGATCTGTCTCTTTAGCAGCTAAATGCTGCCCTATGTTCACCAGCTAGTCTCTAACTGTGTCTGTCTGCTGCTCAGCAGGTAGAGGACAGTCACAATCAGACAGGAAATCTCATAAAACGAGACGCTGAAAGAGGCTAAAAATCTCCGTTGAGCTGCAATGATGGTTTTCATCACCCTTGAAAGATTACTTTGACATTACACAATGTTACTGGAGAGTTAATATACAAAATACTGATAAGTGGGGCCTTGAGTTTCTGGTGCTGATTTCACATAGTGTGACCTTTGTTTGAGTAGTACTGCCAGCTGAGAGTGTAAACAGCAACATAGATGATAAAAGGCTTGTGTCATGGACCACAAAGCTCGAGTCGATTTAAAGGGCAGTCTGACATTTTACAGTCAACAATCCTCTTGCTAGTTGGTCTTAATCAGAATCACAGATACTGTAGGTCCATGACGTTGTTAGCTTAGCTTAGCACAACAACGACTTGAGGAAACTCTTAGATTAGCTTGCACAAATGAGAAAAAAAATATCCACAAAGCCATACTGTATAGTAGAGGAGGTGGATGGGTAACACAATCACAGAGCGAGACCGAGACCTGTGAAGACGGAAGTTTATTTTGAAAAGACGCACGCTAGAGTGGTAGGTGGAGCGTCGTAGTGTGAAGCGTAGGGCCACTGACCAAGCTGCGTTATTTGACACATTGCTGTGTTAAATATTCATATTCAATTTTGGAGTGTTTGTTTTGCACCTGTCATTTCCTCAGAGCTCTGACTGGGCTTCTGTTGATCTCCATGGAGCTCTGGTATCTCTGAGTAAGTGGAGGTACAGTACTTCCACCTTATACTCCAGCTCTCTACAGGTCTGAGTTTTATTTTGGTAACGTTTTTCTGTCAGCTCTCTCTCTCTCTCTCTCTCTCTCTCTCTGCCATCTCCAATTAGAGCACTGAGTCATGGGGTTGCACAATAGCCGAGCTGCGTAATCACATAAAGCCGGCTTATCTGTCTCGCCAAGGGCACCCAGTGTACTCTGACCCACTCTGTGTGTGTGTGTGTGTGTGTGCAGATCTAAGCAGTCTGAGTGCAGATCCATTTGGAGGAAGTGAAATTGAGCGAAAAACAGGTTTTCGAAGAGCAACAGAGCAGGTACACGATCAAACCAAATCACATCCAGAGATACAAACAGCAGACAGGGACACGCGAAGATTTACAGCAGAATAACCAGCGGTGGAGGAAGTATTTAGATCGTTTACTTCAGTAAAAGTATACATACCTCGGTGTAGAAATACAAGTAAAAGTCCTACATTCAATATTTTACTTAAATAAACGATCTGAGTACTTAGCACCAAAATATACTTAAAGTACCAAAAGTAAAAAATACTCATGATGCAAAAAATGGCCCATTACTGTATATCAGTACACTTACTCAAGTGCTGTGCGTGTGGGCGCGTGAGGATGCGGCTGCCGGTAGCTCCCATGAACTTTTTTTTTATTTGGCGGGTTTCTTTGTGTGTTTTTTTCGTGAAGGGCGGCGGACCTTGAGACGATCACCGCTCACGGCATCGTCTGGAGAATGTTGGGTTTCTGTAAATGATAGAATATGGTCTACACCGGCTCTCTATGAAAAGTGTCACGAGATAATTGCTGCTGTGATTTGGTGCTGAATGGAAAAACGTACTTGATGTATTGCTACGCTTTACACACACAAACACACACACACACACACACACACACACACACACACACACACACACACACACACACACACACACACACACACACAGATCTCAGTTACATAAACTGTTGTGATCTAACTGTACAGTTTATGTTGGACGCTGAGTCAAACCCTCAGAGTGTGATGACTTGGAGCTGCAGGCTGGAAAACAGTCATCAGGTCAGTAAGAGGACGCTCAATAAAAGACATTATCAACTCCCCAAACAACCAGGCTTTTCACTATCAGCGTGTGTTTTGTTTGTTTGTGTTCGAGCAAAGTCTGACATCCGACAATCCTCCAAACCTGTGTTGCGTTTATGTGTTGTTTCTTCAGAAAATTCTGAAGAAAATCTGCTGCTTTTCAAATCTCATCTTTGATATCGTTTGGTCTGCATTTTTCCAACAACATTCAGTGTCTTTCGGTGCTCAGACTTTACAGCGTCGCCGACTGTCTCCGCCAAGTGCTCTTCTCACTTGAATATCCGTGGTCCCCAGAAGATGAACCCTCATAACTTTCATCAGGAATAATTTTGTCCCCAGAGGATGAACTATTTTGGATTTTCAAGTTTAACTCTGTGTTGATTTGGGCGGGCCCTGTTGACAAAAGTCAAAGTGTTTCTGAGCACCGGAGTCCTTTTAGAAAACCTCCCATTTTTCTGCAGCAGGATCTGACAGTCTGCTACACTCAGTCCTGGTCCTGGTTCTCCCGTGCCTCCCTGCCCTCCAGTGGGTCCAGCAGTATGGTGTCGGTGTTGGCTGATTTCTGTCCGATTTTGCACAAAATCCGATTTGGTGCCATCGATGACACGCATTGACGATAACTACATAGAAATAGACAATGTTCTCTCTGATGGGCTTGTTTACTTAAGAAGGTCATATAGAGGCGTCAGTATTAAAGTTCCTCACAGTAGCTTTAATGGCCCCCATGACGTTTCCTCTACAGCGCCACCTTCACAACAAACTTAACATTTTTAGCTCCTCTACTGGTAAATCTCTGAATCATCAGAAATGTGGAGTCATTTAAGGACTCGGTGATGTATGAGAATTTTATTGTTCATAAAACTTGTAGTGTTTTATGTTCGCTCTGATAATTTGGTTATATGGACGCTCAGCGGTACTTAAGTGAGTTCAAAGGTTTATAGGACCGAGAATAGAAAAAGGAACAGGAACAATGCTACAAACACACACACACACACACACACACACACACACACACACACACACACACCATGAAGATAACCATATGCAAATAAACACACGAAGACGGATGATGCTGTTTCCATCCTGTCTGATTGTTTTGAAAAGAATCAAACGCACGCCGCATTCATAAGAAAGGCACGCACACACACACACACACACACACACACACACACACACACACACACACACACACACACATCTGCCTCCAATGACTGTAATCAGACAAATGTCTGCAGCGGTGGTGTTTCAACCACGCAGGGAGGCCTGGGGAGGGAACCCAGCAGCAGCAGCGTCTCAGCAGCCGCCCGGAGGATTAAAAACAGAAGTGGGGTGGAGGTGGAGGGGTGGGGGTCCTGGAAAATGTCTGAAAACTGTAAAAGTGGAGGGGGGGGGGGGGTGCGGATTCATGTGCTAGACATCGTAAAACTGTTTCCTGCGGCTCAAGGACTCAGGGAGGGACTGGGGTTGTCATTTCTTTACAAGCTTCTCCTCCCAAAAATAAAAAGAGCTCGTAAGAACACGACCAGACAGGAGAGCTTTTCTCTATTATTTCTTTCCCATCTTTTTATCCTTCTTGGAGGTTCCTAGTAGTTTAAAAATAACAATTTAGCAGCTTTGTGCGCCCAGTGGTATACGACAAATGAATACATATAGAAACTATATTTAAAGGGTACTCAAAAAACAACAAACTAAAATATTTTTTGAGCTGTTTATATTACATTACATTACATTACAGTCATTTAGCAGACGCTTTTATCCAAAGCGACTTACAATAAGTGTATTCAACATCGGTTTTCGAGAGAACAACTAGTCACCAGAAGTAATAAGTGCATGTCCCTACCTCAAACAAGCATCTAAGAGCATAAACCAATATAAACTGTATATGGACATCTCTATGAGTTGTCGGCAACACAGAGAAATCGAGGGTACATGCTCGTACGTGGTGCTCCGGGGTCTGCTCCCCGATTTTTAAAAACCGTACCAACATGTCGGCTCGTTTGGAAACTTTTTTCTTATGTTACGAAAAAAGTTCTTTAGAAATGTGTTTTTCGGGAGTTTTCAGAGGCGGCGAGTCGCCATTCACGATGTTTTCAAATCATTTTGAACCTTTGCCTTTTTTTCGGTTTTCCAATTATACGTATATATATATTTTTATATTTTTTTGCCATAAACAAGTGTTTTACGGCCCTGATTCATCTCGTCGTCGGTTGGCTTAGTTCCATGCTTACATCTATTTAAATAAAAAGGATTTTCTGAAACGTCGATGGATGAATGAACGAATGGGAAATTCACTTCCTGAACCAGGAGCCGCTCAAAACGTGGGCAGTGACTGTTGAGCTCTACAGCCCACAAACCCACATTCCTCCCGACGGTTTCACACTATTCCAATTACAGTAAATGTACCAAGAGACGGAGCAATGAGCCATTTCATGAGGACGGATTAAGGCACTCGACATGTTTGTGAGGCGGACACACACCTACACAGAACTTTGTTTCCCTTCCTTTAATTCAAGGGGACATGTTTGTACCATCGCCTCCTGCCTCATGACGGACATCCTGACCTTTCTGCGTCTATTCGTGCAGCAGTTTATACTCCAGCAGAGCAGATTCATTTAAAAGAAATTGGATAGTGCAACAAAGCTAATAGGACAAGTTCCTCGATTTCAGGCGCCCTGCGTTCCATCAAAGGTCGACACTGTCGTGACGGTTTGCTATTGATCAGCAGTGCATTCTGTGTGGATCTGAAGATAAATCCACTGATCGCTTCGGTTCAAAAAGTCACTGTTTACTTTTGGGCTCAAGCTAACTGGAGTTACTTGGAAACTAGCATACTCCTGATCTGAACGCCGTGACAATTTGGGAAATTCACTTGTTTGACATCTTTGACTCAGTGAGGAAACAGATATCTCCCAGTTTTGTTGGTACATTGGGTCTTTGTCTAAAGATATATGCACATTGTTTTGCAACTTTGGGTTCAGTGAGACTTTTAATTATGAAAAGCTCATGCTGTGACAAAGGCCTCTGACTAAAACATGAATCACAACGCCGCTCGGATACTGTTTTGGTTTTTGATGAAGAGACAACTCTTTCTGCTTTAAGACCGAGCAGTTTCTGGACTGCACACTTGTATTTTTCTGGGGGCCATTTACTTTTAATGGTTGAACCGCATTATCAACAAATATGAGACGTATGAGTCAGATAAAATGCACTGAAGGCCTTCCCGAGCCTCTTGGATCAGATGAATCTTCAAAAGCAACAAACGCCCTCTTCCTTCTGCTGCCATGGAGTGTGTTTACTGTCTGTAAACCGTCGAGGAGAAACTCTCTCTAATATTATACCATCCGCTTTTCAGGCGGCGGCTTTGAACTCGTGGCGAGCTCAGTGTTTGAAGTCAGCAGTCTGGAAGAAGCCCGAAACCCGTGGTTTGGTTGTGGTTTGTCGGGACGTTACGTAAGCCGTCATTAGTTGCAGCTTTCTTGCTCCGGGGCCCTCGGTTACATCACGGTTGAACTTTGCCGTGTGGCGCTGATGTTATTTTTGGCAAAGCAGCGTTATGCACCTGAACTGAGAAAGGCTGGCGCCGCACTCAGGAAGAAGAGGAAGGAGGAGGAGGAGGAGGAGGAGGGGGGTGGGGGGGGGGGGGTGAGGTGACAGGAACGTTTGCTTCAACCAGCGAGGCTGTTAAAGTCTCCTTGAAAGTCAAACGCTCCCCTGCTGATGAGTTTAGCAGTGAGTCTCTGTAGACGCTGTCGGAAAGAGTGAAGAGCGACGGGGAAGGAAAAAGGAAACGTCGACCAGTTTTTGAACGAGTCTCCTTCAGTGACTGCTTTTACAGATCATGATTTTCTTTCTGAGCTGAAAAAAAAGAAAGAACGGTCTGTGTCGCGTCTCCTGCCTCTTAAATCGTCTGAGGTCTGGAAATGTTTTCCTGACGAGAGGAGCTGGAGAGGCTGCGAGCTGCTGGACGACTCCACTCTGCCATCATCATCATCATCATGTCAACTCGGTAACGAGGCCGAATCTCAGGAACGGCTCTCCTCCCATCTGCTTTTTAAGCTTTCGTTCTCTTTTAGAAAAAAAACAAAAAAAAACATTTCTTTCTTCCAGGGAAATTCCGATCATTTCCCCTCCCGAGGCCCGAGCTGCTCCCTCCTCTCGACAGTTTATTTGGAAATGTAGGCTGTTAGACTCAAAGCCCTGTCCTCCCTGTGTGACCACCACCCCCCTTCCAAAACTGGCAACCCCCCGCCCCCACACACACACACTCAGAATCCCCACCATGGCTGCAGATGTGGCACATCTGGCTTCAGGAATGAGTCATTATTCTTGGCTCTCTCTGATGCTCCGCTCCCCTCTCTCTCTCTCTCTCTCTCTCTCTCTCTCTCGCGCTCCCTCTCTTTCCCTCTCCATGGCAACTGACGGATGTTTGGCAGGAAGTCCTTGGCACCGAGCCGGGCCTGAACGAGTACGAGAGCTGTGGAGCTCAGGGAATGAGAGAGAGAGAGAGAGAGGTTTTTGTGTGTGTGTATGTCAGAGAAACAGAAGGCAACAAAGTGTATATGCCTGTGTGACAGAATGAGAGAGTTAAAGTGTGTAAACAAAAGAGAAGGGGGGGTCCGAGGTGGGCGGGGCTTTGGTCTGGCGACGGTCCAGTCCCACCATAAAGCTCTGACTCTCAATCGAGGCCTCTGGCAGAACAAAGCTGCGTGCCACACTGCCGCCGCCACCGCTTGGCAGCGGCCACGTTTTCCCAGCAGCCCTTGCCTTGGCAGCTGGCCGACCTTTCCCTGCAGGCCTGCAAAGAGGATTAGGACAGGGGGGGGGGGGGGGAGATACGAGGGGGAAAAGAGAGCCTTGTTGTTTTTCTCTTGTCCTTTCACTTCGCCCCCGGTGACATCACCACCGCTCCGATTCCAGATGCGAGGCGTCCAAAAGTGTTTCTCCCCGGGTTTATTGCACTTGGCCGACCATTTTATGAAGGTTGCGACTGGTGCTGTATCTCGGGGTGATTCGAGAGGGGAGGGGGGGGTGTGTGCAGGATTTTATCTGGAAATTCGTGTGCCCGACAAATTATCCTAATTAACTTTCCATTGGCATTGTTTCCATGGTGCCGGCACGTTAGAGGTCATTTCCCATATTTCTGTGAGATCAGGCTGGAAATATCACAACAACTCCTGTATGGAAGCGTTAAAGTGTTTTATATACTAAATGCTAACAGCTCACACTGACACATGCTAGTGTTTAGCAGATATCATATTTACCATGTTCACAGTCATATTTTAGCACATTAGCTTGCTACGGTATGCTAATTAGCAGTAAACACAAAGTACAGCTGAGGCTAATGCGAATGTCCTTAGCTCTGCAGGTATTTGGGCAGAACCAAAGTATTGGACACATTCAAATGTTGATATGTGTACCAAGTTTCATGATTTTCCTTAAAAGACAGTCGTGGCTAGCCTGTTATTCTGCTAGCGAGCTACAGGAAGACGACGTGGCCAATCTAAATCCCGACAGCAGAGCGCTTTTAAAACACTAAAAGACATTTAGAGGTCTGGAACCAAGTTGGAAGCTTTCATCCTTTCTTTGTCCAATCCCCTTCTGTTCCCAGCACTTATTGATTTAAACCTGTGTGGAAGTCTATCAATAGATCAGTGAGTCATTTCCTGAGACTGTGTCTTTGTAGGAAGGTAGATGCATCTGTCTGATGGGGATGTTTCCAGGCAGGAGGGTTTACTGCACAGAGACGCCCCGGATGACTCTGTGCATGTAAATGAGATGGAGATGTGTTTGTTGAAATGGTAAACAGACTGTTGTTGGTCCTGCGCCAATAGTCCTGCAGCTGGAAGAGAAGAAGAAGGCAACGGTGGCATCCCAGTAAACAGGAAGCAGTTCATTACTGGTAATAACCTGACAATGAGGTTATGTGCTGATAAGTGAGGAGATTGAAGTGCATTGCCGAGGTTCTGTTTACCCTCCGCAGACAGCAGGAGACACATCACATCTGCTGGGTGTGTGTGGGGGGTTACCCAAAAAAATCCCTGCAGGGACAGACCTGTAATACGGCCTGCAGGGAAGTTTGGTGCTAACTTCCAAAGCTTCAACCTGCCGAACAACTCAGGAAAACTACAAGATTGGAAAAATACATTATGTTAATTTAGGAAATAAATTGCCTAACGGACCAAAAGCTGCCATATAAAAGCCACAGAGTTCGTTATGGACTCAATATGCAAAGCATCCTCAATCAAAATACGGCTGTAGGCGGCGATTACAAATGCAATCAGTAATTCTGATGGTTGCAAAAGAGGAAATCAGGTGTCGCTTCACAGAGATCGCAAAGTCCGCGTACGGGTGGAGGTCTAAGTGGATGGTTGATTCAAACAAACAGAACTTTCACCCAGGAGACCGCTGTTCATGTCCCATGTGAAACTAAGAGTCATCGCGTTGACTTAGTTTAAGTTATGTATCTAACTACGTTAATGTAGTTAACGTAGTAACTACATTAACGTCATTATAGATGCTTTTGAAAGGGTAAAGCAGTGGTATCGCAACTGCATAATTGCAACCATCCCAAAGTCAACGTAAACCCTCAAACAATCAAAATGTTATCTTTTGACTTTATTGTTGTCATAGTGGTTATTTGCAGAAAACAAAATGAATAGGAAATAAATGATTGTATTTTTATTTCAATATTTGCTTTAATTTATAGTATTAGTAATTCTAATTTCATAGTATATTCCCTCTCCATCATCTATTTTACATCGCCTTTTATATCGCCAAAAACTTCATATTATAAGATTACATTTGAACACAATACGCCTTTTTTACTGAGTAGAGCTCGAACGCGCCATGCAAGTCAACGTAACCTTTGCGTAACCATCTTTAGCTGTGTAGAGCAGAGCAGCATGAAGGCAATTAACAATAATATAATGAATGTCTGATTAAATTAGCTGTTCTAACTGTTTTTAAGTTTGGTCCTTCGGCTTATTTTGGACTTGAAGTCATGACAAATTGTGAGCTCCATGTTTTGTTCACTCACCGACATACGTTGTGTGTGTCTGACTGTGACGTTGCTGTCTGTGCCGCTGTGTGCGATCATAAACTATCATGCGGCACACGTGTGTAAATCTGACTTGAAAAAAATCGGAAATAAAAATCTGATTGCCGGTTATGAACAGCTGAAAACCGGCCAGTTTCAATTGGCACCAGATCAATTGGTGCATCTCTAAGCTTTACCGGGTCAGCGCAAGATTCATAACGGCGTATGTTCTATACCTTTAATACCTTCCACCCCTACGTTATTACGTATGCAAGAACCATGTCACGTACTACGTTATGTAACAAAAGCTATTTTAACTCAAACCATTATCTTTTCCTAAATCCATAAAAAATGTTTAACGCTACAGTCAACAAGTTGAAACAGAAACAAGGGAGGTAGTTTCCCTTGATAAAAGCAGTAAACTCGTGTTAAACCTCCCTATGAGTCAGTGGTCGTTTGTTCGGCTGAAACAGCCATGGAGGCATCGGTGCAGGAGGGGGGGGGGGGGGCTCTTAATAATTGAGCAAATAGCTTTGTAGCATTAGCTTTAATGTGTTAAAACGGGTTTAATTTTTAAACAGAGTGTTTGGTAAATTAAGCATTGCTGCACACAGAGAAAAGGCTTTGATGGTGTGGAACAGATGATGCATTCAGGGCAAAAACACATTTCTGTTTTATCTCGCCTCAATCGGAGGCAACTGTCGGCGCTCCAAATAATTAAGAATTGGCCTCGAATTCAAACAGAGATACAGATTAGCCTTCGCAGTCCCAGTGGGATCTACTCTAAACACGTTGTTTAGTGAAAAGCCGTTTGAAATGGTATTTACAAGCTTTTTGCAATTAATGTCTGTCAGCACAGACTGAGAGAGATCTGCCAAACTGCTCTTTTTAAATCTCAGAGTGCCTGAAGGAGATCTGAGCTTCACCTCCTTATTGAACAGAAATCAGCCAACAGCTGGTCAAAATGAAAACAAATACATGTGGACATATACCCTTTCGATTTTGGACATACCATGAGCTTCTTGGAGCGGCAAATGGACTTGCATTCATGTAGCACCCATTCACACACTGATGGCACAGCTTTCGGGAGCAATTCTGGATTCAGTATCTTGCCCAAGGATCCTTCGTCATGCGGACTGGAGGAGCCGAGAATCGAATCACCGGTCTTCCAATCAGAGATCAACCTCTACCTCTGAGCCACAGCCACTTTCGGAACAAAATGTCAAAGAATATGGCCAAAGATATATGGATACACCAAATATTATGCCCATACGTGATAGATGTGATTGTGACACCATTTCAGGGGAAACCGTTTCTTTATGTAGCTTGCTTTGTGCACGGAGACATTATCCTGTTGAAACAGGAAAGAGACAAAGACAATCCACAGCTAGAAGAACACTGTTGTCTAAGATATCATTTCATGCTGTAGCTGTCAGATTTCCCTTCATAAGAGGACCAAATCAGGAAACACACCCAGACCAAAAGTAAGCCGAAGTATGTTGTGACCACATATTTTTGGTCGTTTGATGGTGTATCTCTGAACACAAAAATGAATCCTATGCGTCAGTGCTAACATGATTATCTCACCAGCAGATATAAAGGGATATGGACACTTGAACTTCCTGGAAAACCGCAAATCTGAAAATGTATCACATGACAATGTGAAAGCGATCCCTCTCAGCTTTATGGGGCTTTATAGTGAGTTTGAGCTCATTGTTTATCTGGCCGGCCCACAGCTTTACTGTTCTGGCTCACTCTCACCACCCTCATGGTGACTTTTTCAGAGAAAAAGTTGTAAAAACTCACTGTGCGCTATACCTGCTCAGCAGCAAACAGCAGACAGAAACATTTAGAGACTAGCTGGTGAACATAGTGGAGCATTTAGCAGCTAAAGAGACAGACGTTTCCTTATAGATGGTGGAGACCAAAAACAGAGCTAAACGAGAGTGAATCAGTGAGTCTGACAATGTGACAGTACTTGTTTATCTACAGTATTGCAGTTACCGTGGATCAAGGCTTGAGACTATGCGTCCCGTCATCCCAGGGACTATAGAACATGTCCCTGATAATGCTACATTGTGAACAACAAATCTGCGTTGAGAGGAGGAGCTAACACACGGAGGTTGCACTGAGTTACATGATGATGCGTTCATGCTCTATTCTCTAAAAATGAGTATTGTGTGAAGGTAAATTTTAACGTTATTGTGATGTGTTCAAATGTAATATTGTAAAATTTACTTCAGGGATTAATAATACATTTGCAAAAAACTGTATGCAAACGGTAATAAAGTAGTGTATGTACATGTGATTTATTGTTTTGTATTTGTTTTTCACCATGACATCAAATTGGGTATCGCTAATCATGGAATTTCACTGGTATTAGCATTGAATGCTAAATTTCTGGTAGTGTGACATCCCTCGTATTGACAGCATTTCATAGGAGTTTAAATTGTATCTGTGTAACTCTGCTGAGGCGATTAGATACTAAATCCGATGTTTGCGGAGCTGATCGGATCTCCGGCATGACAGACAGACGGGGTGTCGAGTCACAAGAAGCCCTCTTAGTAAAGTTGCCGATGCAGGAAGTGAAGGCTATTTTCTGTGACTGTAAACGGTTAATCATTCCTGGAGCTCCAGCTTGACCTCGGCGTCACCTCAAAGCTCTGCCTTTTCCCGGGGCTGATTTCCCATCGTGGAGACTTCCTCCCCCAATGTGAAACTGCTAAGCTGAATAAACTGACTGGGTCGACCCCTGCAGACACGAGGCCAAGTCTGCAAATCTCCCATCCGAGTGGCCCACGGGGAGGCTATTTAAAGACCCCGCTGATCAGGCAAATCACGGCTGACAGAGCTTCATTAGCTTGTAGTGTCCCACATCCTGCAACTGGTTCAAAGTCTGATACAGTCGCAGGAATGTTTTGTTATGTAGGCTTTATAATCAGAAGGGGATGCCGCTGTGAGAAGGGGTGTCTTCCTTATTGCACTCCTTGTAAAGGCCTCAGGAAGCTTCAAACATAATAGTTCGCCACGTCAAGTCTTCTTCAATAAAGCATGATGTTCATTTAGTAAATTATGGTCCATTTAGAGTCAAATAGACCATAAAAAGGAGTATGCTTTAGGGCGGGGCTTACTGTGATTGACAGGTTGCTGCCGCAACCAGAGCCATAAACGGCGTCTCTAAGTCACTCCTCCACATTCCAAATATGGTAACTTCTGTTCATTAGTTATAAGGGAAACAACATGGCGACGGCCATATTCCAAGATGGCGACGGTGAAATCGCAGAACTCGAGGCTTCAAAACAACGGTCCACAAACCAACGGGTGACGTCACGATGACTACGTCCACTTATTATATACAGTCTATGGTCCTGACAATAAGCAAAACAGAATTTTAGAAAGTCAGTGGAAAGATGCAACTATTCGACACGACACGGCACCAATCGAGGCGAAGAGTCAACCTGCGCAAGTTTAAAATGTTTCACCTCAATAAATGAAGCGCATATGAATTCGCTTTACAAACGTACAAATAAGATCAAATAAGATCATTCCAGTTAGGCTTTCTTTAAATGTCTGTCCTGGTATTGGTACTGGCATTGTCATTTTTTAAACGATACCTAGCCCTAAATATGTGAATGTAAATAACTTTTTTACCAAAGGAAAGAATTTGAAATATTGCCTGTAACTCACATTTGTCATTAATATTTGTCTCCTACAAAATTACGTTCTCATACAACCAAACTCTATTCTCAATTATATTTCGGAAACGAATTTTCTCCTAGATTACGGTCAAAGTTTATACATGTGATTAATATTTAAAAAATGTTTTTAAAAAAACGCATGATGACGACTTTGTTAGGTTTAGTACAAACATCATGGTTTAGCTTCAAATAGCTACGTTTGTTACGTTATTTAAGTTACAGACGTTAATCAAAATACGTCAAAGTTTGCAGACTTCCGCAGATTAAAATAAGAAATATTTTGACTATACTGCAAAAATAAACATAAAAACTGAGAAAATATGTTTCCCACGAAGCATAATTGACAATGCAGATTCATTGTATAGAAACAGAGTTTATAGTTTATAGTTCTAGTTCAGTGCAGTAAAAAAACATTTAAAACTAGGTATACGCATATTGTATATCCCATATAAGTATGTACTGTGTCTCTGCAGCAGTGTGTCAGACCCTCTATGTTTTCTGTACCTGTTGATCAGTAAGTTTAGTTCGGATGTAACACAGAGATCCCCAGCCCAAAATGTTAAAATAACATCTCCCCGTCTGTGTTTAGGTGCTGAGTGAGTGATGTGGGAAATGTCGTCCATGCTGTCAGTTCATGTTTGTGTTTCCATTTGAGAAGGGAAATCACATGAAGGACCCCCCCCCCCCCCCCACGCTGTGGGAGGCAGTGACTGGATGACCAGTCAGCTGACTGAGAGGATTTATGGGGGGGGGAGGCGAGCTCCCACAGAGGGTTTAAGAATGTCCCACTGTCAAATCGTCAAGTGTTTGAGAGCTCCTTTGCAGACATTATGCACACTTTTTACAAGTCTGCATTTCTGCAGATTTTGACTTAGAGAATTACCCACAATTCATAGCGTGTGAAGCCCGGCGGTGTTCAGAAGCAAAAAAGATAAACGATGAGGACGGCACAAGGGTGTTTATCCTGAAGTATTGAATTTACACCGAAATATAAACATTCACAATTTAAGATGCTGGTAAATAAAACACATACAAATCTAAGGATGTCAAGGCTATATCACACATCTGGTTTATTCACAACCCTTTCTTCTAATTATGCTTAATGATGCGATTTTGACAAATATAGTAAATTGAATATCTGACAATTACCTCTCCTCCCGTCAAGCAAGAAACCTGGAAGACGTTCAAATCAGGAAGTACAAAATGTAAGAAGAAAACTTGCAATTGTACCAAACATATTTTAGCAATGTAAACAAGTCTAAGTTGTGTTCAAATAACACAAAACAGACCGATTTTACTTGATATGATTCGATGGAAACTAGTTAAACTCTTTGAGTGTCTATGTTTGAGGTGAAGACGTTATGTGACCTGCTGTGTTTCACCTCTTCTCCTCGCTGTAGATAAAACTCAGCTCATGTGTGAACGCCGTCCATCGATGCAAACGGCTCGCTGCTCTCGCACATTTGCCTGCAGCAGGCAGAGGCGTCGCCGGAGAAAACACAACAGGAGGCATTGTTCCCTTCTCTCTCTTCCTCTCTTTCCATCAGCTGACTCTGGTGGGGGGGGGGGGGGGGGGGGGGGGGATTTTTCATCTAAAAATATTGAACTATTTACAAAAGTGACTAAAAGAAGAGATTTGCAAAAGATTTTCTTATAATTGCATATTCAAAAACAGTACTTTTCTTTATTCAGTAATCCTAAATTTATAGATTGAGAGAAAAATAAAATAGTTGTGGTGATAAACAAGTGTAAATAAAAGACTCAGTCACACTATACAATAAAAGATCTAAGTAAGTATTAATAGTTTTAACTTTGCAGACCAAACTGACAAATTAACATCTCGTTCACTTCTATATTTTGGCATTGTTAGGACTCCATAGAAGTTATTGCTGATGTGTTATTATCTCAGAGATGTATCTCAGGGTGAACTCATTCAAAGTCCGACTTCAGATCAAAGTGTGTCGTGTCAGCAGGATGTTTGTTTGTCAAAAAAAAAAAAAACAGGAACTGGAACCGGTTTTACATTTCGTGTGCAGCTCCCATGTTTGTCCTCGGTGAGTACAGTCTGAACGGAGAGAATGGGATTCACACTTTGCTTGGCAACAACAGCTGAATTCTGTGATTGGCTGCTGGCCCTGTGACGTCACGGGCGCCTGGCACCGGGACTGGAATGCAACAGAGAGAGAGAGAGAGAGAAAGACAGAGAGAGAGAGAGAGAGAGAGAGAGAGAGAGAGAGAGAGAGAGAGAGAGAGAGAGAGAGAGAGAGAGCCTGCGGGCAAAGCGTCGCCGACAACACTTGTTGCTTTCTGCACACACGTTGTTCTTGTTTTACAACCCTAGACATGACAATCTCACACGCTGTGTTGAAGTGTTTTATTTTGATGCTACCATGTGCTCTTAATAGAGAGCAAGCGAAGATTAGTAAATAATAATAATAATATATATATATATATATATATATATATATATATATATTTAACTTAAAATAAAGTCTGTGGATTCAGCACTTGTTGAACAGTAACAGCAGTGTGTGTGCAGGCTGTCAGCTGAACTCCATGCTCAGGGTTTTGGTATTTATAAAACCTCTTTGGCTCCCCGTGAGCAGAGAGGAGGAAAGGGCGGAGCGAGCTCTCACTCTGCCTCCAATTCCAGGGATACAATTTAAACCACAAAGTAGCTTATGGAGCTCAGGCATCGGCTTTACATTTTGGCAATGAATGTTTTGTGGGAATACAACTTTCTCCAATACCAGTGTTTCAATGCCAATGTTTACTTTTCAGCTTCATGCTTTTGTTTTAAGTTTCATTTTCGATGCCAAAGTTTAAAGTCGCTGTAACAAAGCAGGCCAACATTATGTGGACTCAAATAAAAATAACACCTGAAGGCGACAATTTTATACTTAACAACTTCAGGATAAAATGTTTGTTTTTGCTTCAGCTAGTTAAGAAGAACTTATTCTGTATATTTGGTTTCACTGCCACATATTGTTGAATTTGACTTCATTCTAATGTGTATTACTGGAGGGCTACAAATACAGTGAACCATCTTGAATGAATTATTTCCCAGTCTGTTGACATGGAGTGAATATAACATAAATAGCAGAACCCAGAAAAAAACCCATATCAAATACACATGGTTAAAGCTTGTATTGTTTTTGGTTTGGGATTTATGATTATATACTTTATACTTCTACTCCACAACAATCCAGAGGTAAATTATATGTCTCGATTCAGATTATTAATACAGAATAACGTATTATTATAGAATACAACACCCAGCAGTATAAAGTACTTAAATTTAGCCGCACCTTTACCAGCTGCAACATTAAAGCGATGAGCAAATTAATGCAGAAACGGCTATGATCTAAGAATATAATATGTTGTTCTGAAATGGGTCATTCTTCATAATGAGCAGCCTACTTTTACTTTGGGTACTTCAAGTATGCTTTGATGCTAATAGGCCTGCTCTTAGGTACAGTCTTCAGTGCTTTTACTTGTGACAAAGTACTTCTTTGCTGTGGTATTATTAGGGTGAGTAAGATCTGAGTACTTGACAGCAGGCGTAGCTGCGCGTTTATACTTCGGTCACTCCAAAAACCGACCCTGAGTGATGCCTCCTCTCGGACACAGACGATCCCCGCGCGTAAAGCTCTCCGGATAAAGATAGAGAAACGGTGAGCATGCGCCCGAGGGGTTGTCGAAGAATCCAGTAAATAGAACCCCGGAGCACGAGCCGAGTGTCGGCGCTGACGTCACGGCCCTACATTGAGAGATCGAGCTGAATTGTAAGCGCGAGCAATCAGACGGAGGCGCGCCGAGGCAACGGACACAACTACGATGAACTCCAGTCGGTGTGACTCTACCGTTTTCTGAGGGGAAAATACAACGTTTTTTTTTTTTTTTTTTAATGATAATTGTTGGTTCATTTGTTTTCCTTCCAGCGACGTAAACAAACTACCGGGACATTTTTGGAGAGAGTTTTGCATTCGCTTCGGGGTTACAACATGTCCTCCGCGGCGGTCGCTGCCTCCAGAAGGCAGTCCTGCTATTTGTGCGACTTGCCCCGCATGCCGTGGGCGATGATCTGGGATTTTACTGAGCCCATTTGCCGTGGATGTGTCAACTACGAGGGTGCAGACCGGATTGAATTTGTTATCGAGACGGCTCGGCAGCTGAAGAGAGCGCACGGCTTCCAGGAGGGTCGCTCTCCGGGCCCGGGGAAGCCCCACCACGCCGGGAAGGAAATGCACCACTCGGCTGGAGACCCGGGCTCCCGTGCGCCGCAGCCGCTGGACCGCTACCCGCTCTCTGACCGGCCTCCTCGGCTGGGACCGGAGTACCAGACGGGGAGGCAGGCGAACGGCCTCCCGCTGCCGAACGGATATCCAAAACCCGACGAGCCCCCGGAGCTGAACCGCCAAAGCCCAAACCCCCGCAGGACTAGTACGGTTCCTCCCAACCTGGTGCCTTTGGTGAACGGCGGCATACCGACCATACATCCGCTCAACGGTCGCCCGAATCAGATGGGTCTGCCCGGGGTTCTGGCCGCGCCTGGCCCCGGGGAGCACGGCAAGCGTCCGGAGGAGCTGAAAGACAAACACAGGCCGGACAGCCTGTCGGACATGTCGGACAGCCACAAGGAGTGGATAGGCAAAGGCAAAACAGTCAGGGACCTGATGGCGCTGCACACTTTCGACAGCAGGTTTAAAAAGGAACACGCCGCCATGCAGAGGGTGATGGGATATGAAACGAGTGCCACTTCCTCAAAAACAGGTATTTATGTGTTTTTCTCCCCTTCTTCTTCCCAGCGGTGGAACATTGTTAATTGGCATGCGCCATGAAAACAGGAACTTAACAGCACTAAGAATTATGTGTCAGCACATTTTACGCACGGTGCTGACGTGCGTTTTAAACCCGACATGCTCGGTAACGCCACGCTGCTGAAGCGGCCCCGTTCACCTCTGTGTGCGTGCGCGCGCAGAGCTGTGGCAAACAACAGCAGCGACATAAACAAAGCCTTAATTCACTGCGTGTTGAGAAATCGCCTGTGTTTCATTATTCACTTGAGCAGCACGCTGGATGTGTTTGTGTGTAGTGTGGTTGTGTTAACCCTCCCTCTTCCTCTTCCTCTGCCACAGACAGGGGGAAGCACCCCAGGAGCATGAAGAGGAAGGCCTCCCCAGAGCCAGACGGTGAGGGCAGCGCCCCCAAGATGAACGGCGGTGAGGGCCAACCTTGGCTCCCGTCGCCCTCTGAGATCCTGAAAATGCCCCCAGTCGCCCTGCAAGGCTTCTCAGCCGCTCCCTCCTCCACCATCTCTCCCCACTCCCGCACCACGCCCCCCGAGGCGGCCACGCCGCAGAACGGCCAGTCCCCCATGGCGGCGCTCATCCTCGCCACCGACAACGCCGGCAGCACGGGCTCACCGAAGGACGGCAACCAGGTACACTCCACCACGGCGGGCGCGCGGCGGAACAGCGGCAGCCCCCTGTCGCCGTCCTCGGCCTCGCAGAGGAGGCTGGCCCAGAGGGAGGGCCCCGTGAGCGCCAACCCCTCTGCCCCACACATGCCCGGGGGCATGGACCCCCACGTGCCGCCACTGCAGAGCATCCCGGACTCTTCCGTGCCGCCCGGCAGCGTGCCGCTGTGCTGCACTCTGTGCCACGAGCGGCTGGAGGACACTCACTTCGTCCAGTGCCCGTCGGTGGCGTCACATAAGTTCTGCTTCCCTTGCTCCCGGGAGAGCATCAAGCAGCAGGGTGCCACCGGCGAGGTGTACTGCCCCAGCGGCGAGCGGTGCCCGCTGGTCGGCTCCAACGTGCCCTGGGCCTTCATGCAGGGGGAAATAGCCACCATCTTGGCCGGGGACATAAAGGTAAAAAAGGAGCGGGACCCTTGAAATGCTCACCAGCTGTTCTTGAACTCTTTTCCTTTTGTAATCCGACTACGGCAACAGCAGCAAGTAACACCCCCCCCCCCCCCCCCCCCCCCCCCCAACCCCCAATATCAATCATCCAGCAAGCCCCCAGAGAGACTGATGGACATGTACATATTGGACACAAGGGAAGTATATACTTCGTAAACATGGCTGTATAATTTTTTTTGATGATTCTTTTTCAATACATTGTGTTTCTATATTTTTGAAGATAAAAGGTATGTACTCTTCATAACAGGCCCCCCCCCCCCCCCCCTCATCACACTTGTTTCTTTTCAATCTGTTGGTGTATTTTAGTTCTGGAGACAGTCCTGTCAAACATAGAATGTGACTAATCTGAGCACTTGGCAAAAAAATAATAAAAAAAACTAAGAAAAAATGCTTCTAGCTGTACATGTATGCACTTGTTTAAGAAAAAAAACAACTTGCCAAATACAGTTTCAGACCTTGTAATAATACCTCTAGTGTCTCTGTGGTTTGCTTATTTTCCACAATCGGCGAGCCAGGAGTTGGTTGGAGAGTCACGGCCTGATTGTGATTCAGCCATGATGCAATACCTTCCAACAGGCACAAACCGGCTCCCAGGGAGGAGTGGGTGGAAGAAAAGTCGAGGAGAGATGGAGGGAGGAGGAGGGGTGGTGAAGGCCGGTGGTAGAAGTGTGTTGCATAAACGTTTTGTACAGTAAGTCACACGTAGGCGGGCTGAGGTCGCTCGCTGCCGGGCCTCGTGTCCTGCGAGTGTTGGGAGATAACGAGGGCCTAAAAATAGCCTGCCGTGGAAACGCGACGCTTCAAAGCGACGCCCCCCAGAGATGCGTTTGTTGATGCATCCGTGGTGTCAAAATGACGCTTCGCATGCCCTGACAATATGTCTCTACAATGTTGACATGTTTGGATCTAGATGTTTTTTTTACCTCGTGTTGCTGACTAACGCTCCCTCGTGGCGCAGAATCAAGCTCGTCTTTTAGTTTTGAAAAGAACAAATCGGAGGGCCGTTGTTGACGGATCCCACGCCCTGATTTCGGTGAAAGTGTACGTGAGACGTGAGGTCATGAGTGGCGGGCCCCGCCGGGACTGTTAACGATGGGAGCCGAGCGAGCGGCTCGTCGCCGGTTTTTCCACATAACTCGCTCTGTCGGGATGACGGAGGCGCCTCTGGGCTCTATTTTTGGCCCCCGGGGAACGAAATCCAAACGGGCTTCATGTGACAAAATGGCTCCTGGCCGATGGGATTTGGACGAGGCTTGAATCTTGTTTATTTTGTAATTTTGTCTCTCCAACAACAAATGTTTATTTTTGTTTCTTCGGTTATTTTTCAGTGAATATTCTACATAATGTGATTCGCTCACTTGTGGATATTCTCTCTGCATCACGTTTGGCCGGTTTTGACTTCAGGGAGAAAAATAACACGAGGAGGGAGGAGGGGCATGGAGGGGCCCCTGCCTCAAGAGTAGAGGGAGGACATAAATGCCTTGCTCAGAGGTCACGTGCTCCGCGGTGGAATTCCTGAGTCACCGTCCCCCAGTCCTCCCCCCTTCTTCTTCTTCTTCTTCTTCGGTCTCCTCCCCCTCGCTGCTGCAATAACACGCCTTCCACTGTTCAAGGTTGATCACACAGCGAGCGGATGAATGGGGGCCTGTGTGTGTTTATGCCGGGGCCCCGTCGCTTTCAGCCGCCATTCAGAGCAGCGAGGAGAAAACGTTAACCCTTTCCTGGCTCTCCGGCTGCTTCCCCTCCACAGACTTGCTTTACTGGCAGGTTCAGGTTTTAAACCTGAGGCTGACACATTTTCTCAAACTTTTCTCAAACTTGACACATTTGCATGCGCAGCACAATCTGACGCTGGAGTATTTTTATACTCCTATCTATACTCATGTTTTATTGGCTCATTAGAGACAGTGAAGGCAACAGACTGGGTGTTTTTGAGAATGGTTGAAACCTTTAGCCATGGAAATATAAACATATTTTAGCCATTTCTCGTCAGATTTTAAGAAAAAAACATCTATTCTTCGGCTTCAGCTGCTAAATTGTGAGGATTTCTTGCTTTCCTCTGTTTTATATCGTTACAAATTAAATATATTCAGGGTTTGGACTGTTGGTTGGAAAAACAAGAACTTTGAAGATGTCACATTGGAAGTTTTCACCATTTTCTAACATTTTACAGATCAAACAATCACTTTTATTCAATTACAGGCTGATACATCAAAATAATCAATTTAAGTTGCAGCCTTAAAGAAGATATGTCAAACTGCTGTTTGTGTGTATAAATATTAAAAGCAGCCCGTAAACGTCTAAAATAACATTTTGTATCCCGTGTTTTGGTCTCTTGAGATTAAATCAGTCCAGGTCAACAGACTAACAGATCAGCAGTTATAATCTATTAGAGTTGGATTATGTAATGTAGGTTAAGTTATTTCAATAAAAGGGATTTGCCAGAGTAAAAGGTGCTTTGAGTATCAAAACTTTAAATACTTTTCAAGAATGCACGCTTGCGTTTTTATTGCAACAGGTGCACAAATGTCTCCTGGCATGTTTTCTGCACAGTCACTAAACTACAGTTGATAGATAAAGTACACTACTTCTCTCTGAGATCTGATCAAATAAAAGTATGAAATGTAACAAAGGAGGTACACGAGCAGGGCAAACCCTCAAACATGCATTTGGGCACACTATTCGTATGTATACACTTCGTCTAATGAGCCTCTAGTGAATTTAAACTGTTCCTACTTCCTGTTCTCTGATCAACTGAAAGACCACGTCGAGCTCCAGCCTCTGACTGAACTGCTGCTGCAGATCTGAGGCGGCAACTGAATGAAGCAGAATATAATTACAGTTTGGTACTTTTTCATGGAGCGAGAGCAAACAAAAATACATTCATTTGGAACGATTTGGGATTTTAGGGCCAAATGACACCACATGTTTATACCTTTTTGGTACCGATACTAAAACAATACGTTTATCAATAATTGTCTAAACACAAACTGCTGTACAAGAACTTAAATAAGCTAAATATGATTTTAAAAAATGAGGAACTAGCTAAAATAAAAAAACAAGATTCTAATTCTAATTCTAATGTTCTCCAATCAGACTCACCTTGCACGGCAGCGGGATTCTCGCAATGTCACGCTAAGAATCCCGGGATCACGTATTGCACGTAAAATCCATCTCGTCGGGCTTCAAGTGATGCGTTAGAGTTCAATAAGCCAGAGCACGGACCAATCGGCGTCCTGTGAGGAGCTACTGGCATCTATGGGGGCGTGGCTTAGGTCTGGGTGTGCGGCGCTACACGACTGTGTGTTGTAAACAACAATGGCAGCCCCTGAAGAGGTTAGGGTAGATGCTGCAACAGTATCAGTTATATCAGAACTGGAGAGTATTTCTTCATTGAAAGAAGAGCAACGAACGTCACTGAGGGCTTTTCTCGCTCTTTTCTCAACTCGCTTCGGTAAAAGTTTGATTTTACAGATGCTTCATCCAATCACCTGCAAAGTATTTTTTTTTTTCGACCTTTTTCCAGACGGTTTCTAATGATGACTTCTCAGATGGTTCTGTGTTACAGACCATCTGGCGGGTCAGGTTAGCAACAGGTTTTTTTCTTCTTTTAGTCACTTTATCGCTGACGAGAGTACATTTTCGACCTTGGAAATCCACTTTTTTTGTGGAGCATGATGAAGACCATGAGATGCAGTTGAAATCTCAGGAAAAAAGTCAAACTTGTAGCTTGAGGTGTAGTTAAATCTGTTTCATAAACTCAGATTCAGGAACAACGAGGGGCCCTTGAAGGGGTCCATGAGGTTGCCCAAAATGTCCTCGGGGTTCAGAGGATTAATTTGAGTGTTATTGTTCTTTATTGAAAAGAGAAAGAAGACTGACTTCCACTCACAGTTTTCGCCATCACATTCCTTTGAACAAAACCTCTCAGATGGGGTTAAAACTTCGGTCTGCTGCTCCTTTTGATGTCTGCCAGCCAATCGGACGACCAATCTAAACCAGATCCAGACCTCCGCCCTCTCCCTCCCTCTCGGGCCGGTTCATCTTCGGCGTGAGGTCGGCCTCAGATTCCAGCCGAGCCAGCTCATTTCTTTTCATCTGTCACCGAAACTCAACACCCACGAGGCCCGAAGAGCCGGTGGCCCGAGATTAATGGGTTTGCTCAAATTACGTGGCGCACTTGGGGAAAAACTCAGGGTTTTCTCCCCCCTCCTGTTCCTCTCTCTCTCTCTCTCTGTTCCCTCTGTTTGTTCAGCTGTCCCTCTCCCAAAGTGCACCCCCCCCCCCCCCCCTCCTCCTCGTCTTCCTCCTCTTTCCTGACTCTTAAATGCAGGATGGGGCTGGAGGAAACACGTCCTGAACTCATCGGCTGGAGAACAGCAAACGCACAGCGAGCAGGAACAACAAACCTCAGCTGTTCTCACCTCGGAGAACGCTGCCAACAGCAACATGGTGAAAACAGAAAATACCTTGTGATTTCATAACAGCTGGCTGCAGCTTTACACTGATATAAGGAGCCCGAACAAAACCAAAGTAAGTGGTTTTGTTGCGAACCTAACGAACTTATTTTGTCGTGTAAAGACTTTGTGACGAGCAACACGAAAAAAACAGCCAGTCTCTACACAAAATCCAACAGATAGCATTTTGTGACTATTTCTCCAACTTCCGCAAGACTATGTTGGATATTTAACAAGGAATGATTCATTTTAAATTGACCTTATTCCAATTATGTCTGTTTAATTTATTGCACACTTAAAAGGTGGGAAACTACCTAGAGGGCTTATCCAGATTTTTATAAAGTAACGAGAGTTTCTGCAAGAAACAAAACAGAAGTAAGAAAGTGATTGTTACGGCTATGTCGGGTAGACGACACTAAAGAGGTTCTCGCTGAGCAGAAATTAATAGAAAGTAAATGGGAAGACGCGTCCACTTTGGGACAAAATTTTATTTTGACAAAATTCTGTGCCGCAACTTTTTAAAACTCATGGTCAAGTTTTTTAAAAATGATATCGCACAGCATTTTCTCTGTACACCAGCAGAATAACAGATTTGTCTGTAAAACTTATGACTTGAACTGCAAAAAAGGTCAATTAATACTTTGTAAACCATGAGGATTTTATATTGCAAAAACTGATCTGAACGTATTAGTGCGTTCAGCTCATCATCGGGTTGTTGGGAGTATAAACCTGTGCATGTAAACATCCTGGATGAATTGTTACACCGGGATTAACATGCACACCAGTATCCAGGTTAATATTACCGGTGTGCATGCAAACGCACTCTCTATAACATGTATCATTAGTCACATATTAAGGAAAATTATATCTTAGTTGTTAGCATTCTACGGCTAACGTCTGTACAGTCACATCAGCTGTTTGGTGGCTTATGAACATCGAATGTGAAAGCATCCCATTGATTTCCATGTGAAGAAGGTGAGAGGGAGATTGACTTTGCACTCGGTACATTTTCACGATGTGTGAAGAACTTCTCCCGGTGACTGTTCTTACCTCACTGCTGAAAAGCTAATGGCAGCCATGCTAACGGTGTAGCTCCGGCGACGGCAGTGTTGGATGGTCAGTCCAGACAAAAAAATAAATAGGAACAAATACGGCAATGAAATTTGTCACGGACATGTACTCTGCTGGATGGATCACAAAAACTATTTTGTTTCATTATTGCACTGCTACTTCTACTATGGTAAAGGATCTGAATACGTCTTCCCCCACTGTCTGTATCACACCTCACTGCCAGCTGTACAGCTCTCTGTCATCACATGACCGCGATGCTGCTGAGCCTGAGCAACAAGTGCTCACAATCCCCCCCCTCTCTCCACACTGCTCTGCTGAGCTGGCTTCGGGGTTTTAGGGTTTAGGGTGGGGTGAGCCTATGTTTACCCTGTGCCCCCCGGGTCATTGTGTCCAAACGAGCAGCTCGTTCAGGCAGGGCCCCGAGCCTCACTTCATCTGGAGTGTGTCCAAATTCAAACGCTGTTCAAAAGGTCAGTCGGCCCCCCGCATGAAAGACGACCCCAGCTCAGGCAGAACATGCTGTAGTCACACAATGGTCGGCCTGGCCCCTGCCACGTCAGCACTTTTTTTACAAATCAGCCCCACACACACACACAGACCCAGTGTGTGCTCTGTCAATATAAATGCCTATACTGATACTTGGGCATACTACTTCTACTTAATCTGTATACAACTTTACTTTTAAATCCACAAATTTCCTAAAAATCTATATTTAGGAGAAGGGACACTACAGCTCTCCACCAAGACCAGTGGCGGAAGAAGTACTCAAATATTTTACTTTGGTAAAAGCAGTAATACCACAGTGTAGAAATACTCTGTTACAAGTCAAATTCCTGCATTAGCATCAAAATATACTTCAAGTACATAAAGTAAATGTACTCATATTGCAGAATGAGCCATTTTAGAACAATATTTCCCCTGAATTGTAGTGAATTAGAAGTATAGAGTACGATGGAAATACTCAAGTTAAGTACCTCAAACTTGTACTTAAGCGCAGTACTTGAGTATATATATTTAGTTACTTCCCACCATGGACTAAAACCCAAAATGACCTAATGACAGTAACAAAATAATATTTTCCTGTAGAGAAACTTGGGTCATTGCAACAATCAAAGCGAATACATGATATGCATTAAAAAAAATGCAAATTGAATAAATCAGAAAGAAGGAACTAAAATAAATAAATAATAATTGCAAAGATGAAACAGCGAGGAAAGTTTTAGGGGGAATGAGACTCCTGAATTAATCTCCTGGATCTATGCTGCGTAAAACTGAGTGACTGAAGACCTGTCGTATGCTGTCGAGCTGGCTGACGAAACATCAAGCCTTTCACAAAGTCTGCAGGACAGGAGGGAGACAGAGTGGACACGTTCAGAGACCTAAAGATGAGGTTCAGCTGGCAGTCACCATCGAGACATTTCATGCTTTGTATTTGAGTTTCACTGATCCATCGTGGGAAGTGACTGGCAGGGTGGAAAAAAAGATTTTCAAATATTTTTTTATCGAGTAAATGTGCAGGTTTGGACATTTCATCAGAATGTTTCCATCACGCCAACATTAAAACTCGATAATCCTGCAGAAGCTTGGCATGAAAAGGCTGCTTCCCTCCTTGTTGGGATGAAGATCACCTGCTCAATCAGTGAGAGTGGAAGCAGGTGTGCATCATTAAGTCCTCCAGGCAGCGAGAGACGTTTAGTTAAACTGGTTCTATGAGAGTTTTTTTTTGTACTTCAGCTCTTTGATGATATTTCTTTTATTTAGGTTCGGGGGTGCCTTTTCTTTACCATTTTTTGAATATTGTTTTGCCTTTCTTCGACGTCCCATTAACGGTTTATATGCGGTGGTGACATTAAACCAAAATGATGCGCAATGGTAATGTTTTTCATTTATATCTGCACAGGACAACGACAGTTTAAAGGTTAAGGTAAAGATCCGGGTAACGCCAACATGATATGGATGTTAGCTTTGATCTACACTACCACAACCTGTGCAGACTTCAGGTCGAGATGAAATGAAACCTTTTGAACTCTTTTTCGATCACATCTCTGGTCATATTGTGCATTTAACAATATATGCAACCAAAAATTTATTTTTTTAATTTCTTCATATTTTTATATCAAAATCCAATCATAAATATGACGTGTGCTTACGTAAGCTGGTACCAACCAATTTTAACAAATAATATCAAACCTAGTTTGTTCAACTAGCATGACACGGATGGGTTTACATCTGAGTTACCTGAAAGTCATGGTCTCATACAGACTTCAAAGGGTGCCTTGTGCGTCAGTATCAACGTGAGTGTTTGGAGACCAGGGATTGATTGGCTGGGTATTCCCCTGGGTTCACCTCCCCACTGCTTTGTACAGCGAATTGTCCAAATTCAAATCATCTGATGTCAGAATCAGAGAAGAGATGAGGAGTTTTGTTCTGATCCAAAATTTTGAACTGAGCCATGTTGGGGTTTCCTATTAATTATCATTTCTATCCCTAACATATGAACCCTCCGAAATCCCCCTGACAGTCCATGTTGCCCTGAGAGAAACATGTGAAAGGTGTGCGGTGGTGTGTTGGCTGGTGGAGGAGGAGGTGGCGTGGACGGCGGCGGGTCAAACCCAGCAGCTGCGCTCTCTATAATTAGCCGTAGAGGCGGGCAGAGGCTCCTGTGCCATTAATCAGTGAACTCCCAGCAGCGAGCACCAAGAAAGGAATGCCGTGCTGTGTTGACTCTTTATCTGGAAAAGAGGTTTACGGAGCGAAAGGCCCAAATATAGCAGCCAGCGCCGTCAGCCGCGGCCCTGTTGCCTGGATATCCCTGCTGGAAGGTAAACAGAGGGGGACGCTGGATTTGCCACGTCAATGAGCTGGCAGGAAGTAAAGGCCACAGCGGGAGGAGGGGGGGGGAGGTGATCCCTTTTATCCAGGCTGATACTTTATAACCTGAGAGCAGCAGGCCGGACTGTTTGCTGGCTGGGGAGGCAGTTTTACAGTAGAGCTGAGGGTTTAGAGACAGCGTGCACCTTATCTGGCCCGACAGTTTTATTACGCAGCAGACGGAGCCGAGCAAATCTGATATTGATCACGTCAGACCTGCAGAGTTGAAAACCGACAGGAAGCTCTCTGCTGCAGCATCTGGTGGCTGGAAATAAGGTCCAAAGTGAAAGCACACAGGAGAGACTTGTCAGGCAAAGATGTCTGAACAAAACACCTAGAATGACAAACCAAAGAATATATCTTCTGATTAACACAGATTACATGCACTGAAAACATTCTTTTTAAAGTGAAAACTGAAGATGTTAATGATCTATGTTTTGAGGTGCCAACAAAGATGTTTTTTGCACTGAGTCAGCCCTGAAGACTAGACACCAACCAAGTGTGTCTGAGCACACTGACACTGATAAGATATGGCAAGAAAGGTCCCTGTTAATGTGTCCTGGTAAGAGGTGTAGAGAGTACAACTCAAGGACAGTAACATAATAAATAAATATATTTTATAAAGGATAAGGCTAGTTTTCTATATTTTTCTGTACTGTCAACAAATCCTAAACCAGCTATGTGTTAGTATATCTCTCAATGCTTTCCGACTTTCCCACCACTGAAATGACTAGTTTAATTTAAAAAATATATAAATAAAGGCTTAGTTATTTCCTAAAACATCTGGTCACTGGAGTTTTTATCAAACAAACAGGAGGAACGAGTGCGATTGTTGGGGACTGTTTGTTGGTGTGTATGTGGGGTTGAAACAAAATAAACTACATAATTGTGTAATTTCTGGACAGCTCGGAAGAATCAGCCAAGTGGAAGCATGTAAACAGTAAATAGAGGAGGAGCTAGGACAGAGCCTTGAGGTACTCCTCAGTTCAGTTGTGAAATAAGTGACATCAGGCTCTTGTGCTCCAGAGGTAATGCATGGTAGCAGAATCAGTTCTGTTTGGTTTCATTTGTTAATGTTGATTTTACAGGGGTACATTCTGTACATACAAGAAACCAAAAGTACACAGAGGCGGCGCTACTGGTAAATGTTAACTGTGAACAAACATCAACCTTTTCCCCTCAGACAAACTAATTTGGAAATAATGAATACAAGATGTCAACTCTGAGAACAATGTTTATCTTCCAGAGGTCTCTTCCAGTGGAGGTAGTTACATGAGGCATTTTTATTGTGATTGGGTTATTATTATCCGGGAACATGTAAATGCACCTATGTGCTTTGTTTCCAAACCTTAAGCAAGTGTTTTTATTTTAACCATAGTGACGAAGGTCCGCTAACTTTAAAGTAATTTTAACCAAAACGATGATCTTTCCATTATTCTAAAATGGTATTTTTTTGCCCAAACCAGACCAACCCTTAACCATGGCAGTCTCAGGACACACAATGGTTGATTTTTGTTGTTGTTGTTGTTGTCACGGTTTTGGGAGGCAAAGATAAACACTGACGCTGAGTCTCATTTCAGAGAAGATCAGCGTAAGTCTTAAAGTAGGTATTATCTCATGAATCCTGGCTACTGCCCTGTTTATTGCACTTCATGTTTAAGCTTTTCTTCATACTCACTTTGATTTTGATTAAAGATTCATTCATACACTCATCCGGTCTGCAGAGTATCAAGTTTTGGCAGAGTTTTTTGTTCTTCTTCTTCCTCTTCCCTTAAGCCTCGTTGTTTCATCTGCTTTTTGGCAAACATCTCAGAGGTCTGCTCTTTAAAAAGGAGCTCCCATCCTTCCGGCCCCTCTGTTTAGCCTCAGCTTTGAGCGTTAGCTTTTAAATACAGTGTGGTCTGTGCTGAGCAGGGCGGAGCTGGTCTCTCGGCCGTGTTGGGGGGCCCCCGGATCATCTTCTTCAGATCTGCTTTGTAATTAAATATCCCCCGCAGCAGCACAGGGCCGCTTACAGAAGGGAAGAACTGCTTCCCTGCCAACCGTCTTCTGGTAAATGTGTTACAGCTGCTCAGCACTTTCAACCAGGCTTGCCCAATATTTGGGTTGTTTCCCGAATCAAAGTCCAACGTCCCCCCCACCTCGGCCTCCTGCCCCGCCTCCCTGCAGGAGGCAGCTATATTTGATATGTGTGTGCGTCAGCACGCCTCCTCTTTATCTCCGGTAACATCAGTTTATGTCATGTGTCACAGAGACAGTGTTGTCCTGAGGCTTCTGTTGCAGCGCTTCAAATCCTGTCTCAACTGTAAACTTTTAGCTCGACACAGAAAAAATAGACATTTAGAAAAAAAAAATTATATCTTGGCAATACTGTAGACTGTATTAAATATACACGCAGTCTCCCCAACGTCACCTATAGGTGTCTGAAGAGTCGAGCAGCTCAAAGTGGGTGGCTCTGTCAGTGATGACACAGCCTGGCTCGTGGCTAAAAATGGACAAAAGGGGAGATAGTGTTTGGATCTGAAGTGGGCCCTGGTGACAAGTGGCGAGCGACGGCACCCACCTGCAATGCGGCCTCATTATGCCTGGCTTTAAGCCTTAATATGATTTAGTGCGCCTGAGGATGAGGCGTCACCTTATATGGTAGCCTCTGCCACCAGTGTAGGAATGAATGAATGAATAGGTGAATGCTGACTTGTGTTGTAAAGCAGTTTGAGTGGTCGCTAAGACTAGAAGTAGTCCATGTGGATTTCGTAAAGCGACAAAAGTGAAAAATATTTGAAGGAACATACAAGTATTTAATTTGAGCGTTTGGTGTGTTGTAATTGTGTTAGACGGGTTCAACTCCCGGAGTGTCTTGATACTTTTGGCCATATGCTGTCATTTTTTTGCTTAACTTTAATGTTACACATTTAGGGTTTTAAAAGAACGTTTCCTCATTCGATAAAAAAAGTGTGTTACCCTCTAATTTCTGCAGCTTTTTTTCTTTGACCAGTTGACCTTTAAGCCGTGAAATAAATACAAATCTTATCTTGAAATTACAACATTCGCCATGTGGCAATACCGAGAATTGAGTGTGTATTGTGTGTATGTGTGTGTGTGTGGGGCTATTGTTGAAAGACAAAGTCCAGAGGGAATGTGCATGCAGCTTTGGGCTTTGGTTAGTTGTACAACAGCAAACACGTGGTGGGAGACGGTCTGCTGCTCTTTTTACAGACAATTTAGCTCTGTGTTGACCTGCTAACGCTGCGTTGAGCGCATTTAACCAAATGTCAAGCTGTTTCCACCATGTGATATACATCACCGTGTGTGTGTGTGTGACGAAAGCCCGCATCAAAGCAGGCCTTTACAAATGTCCCAGAACGCTTCCCTGTGGACCGCCAGAGCACAAAACAAGCCGGTTTTAACCCTGCAAGCCTAAAACTGTTGATTTCTGCCCCCCCCCCCCCCCCCCCCCCCCCCCAGAGAGGAGGATCCACCGGATTAACATCCAGATGAGGAGGCCCGTGTCGCTGCCGGGGATGAGGAAGAGATTCCCCATCTGAATGGCAGTCAGCTGATAGCGGGCGGATAAATGCAGGCAGTGTGGAGGCAGGGAAAATCAGGTCACTGCTGCTGAAACAAGGACACACATTTTTATTTCCTCCCTGCTGCTGTTCCAAAGAGGGGAGGGAAAACGACTGGAAAACAGGATTTATAGTCTGGGTTATTTTCATTGGAGTCATGAGGTTTCCAGACTGCTGTTCTTCCTCGGAGCGCTCCAGCAGTATGTCACCTCGCTGACATTAAAGTCCACAAACCCAGAGGGACTTTTAGAGGACTCTAAAGCACTGCAGCCTGCTGGAGGAAAACACCTCCGCTTTAAAAGTCTCACCTTTCCTTTTAATTCTTTTTGGCGAACTCTTAACGACGGCATGTCATTAGTCAACTTATCTTTGTGCCCAGTTTCCGACAGCACAAATCAGCAGTAACGTACGTCAGTGTCAGCACCGACTGCACTGCAGGGAAAAGTGACAGACTTTTGGAGCCTTCAAAGGAAGAACAGATGTGCTTGAAGTCACACCGGCGTCTTCTGAATTCAGTGCGTTTATAGGCACATCACAGACCAGTGTTTTAATATGTAATGTGGATACATCTGCTAGTTTTCTTCTGATTTCTAATGAGCTGCATGTAAATGAGGTGAATTACTGTTGACTGTTAAGGTGAACACACGTTTTTTGATTTCCTTCCCTTCAACCTGCTTGTGTGTCAACCCTGTCGGTGATAAAACTGGCAGGAATGAAAATAAATGTGCAATAAAACACAAACAAAACATGTAAAATTAATATAAGTCAAACTATATGCAGAAGAAAAGGGCGGCAGCAGCAACGCTGTCCGTGTGGACATTACTCGCGTGAGAGACGTAGTGTTTGATCCCCGTCATCGCCGAACTCCGAGACAGGAAGTCAGAGTCTTTGTTATTGTTTTGAAATCTGCTCTCACTCAACGTCCTCTCTCCCTCCTCCTCCTCCTGCTCCTCCTCCTCCTCCTCCTCACTCAAAATCAAGTTTGTGAAGTTGAGATATGTAAAAGCACACTGAGGCGGTTTTATGGGGGTTTCTGTTTTTTTTCTTCTCCCCCTTGATGAAGAAAAGAAGCTTTCTGTGCACCAGTGTGTGGTGACATCAGAGCCCAGCGGGGGAGGAAGAAAAGCGAAAGAGAGAGCGTGTGAGAAGACGGAGGGAGGAGGAGGATTTTGAGATGATTTCATCCATCATGTGAATGGCGGCCAACGGAGGATGCTGGCACTCCCTGACATGGTTGTCTAAAAATAGACGGCAATGGGGCGTAGTGGCGGAGCACGACTTTATTCATGCAGAAGAAGAAGAAGCAGCAGAAGAAGGAGAAGAAGAAAGGCCTCCTTCAATCCTCCACAAGAAAGAAAGATGGATAAGAGAGACGGATATCGGATCTGTGTGTATTCTGACCAGGTGTCATGATGGGCGGGGATCAGCAGCCTCACCTGCCTCAATCAGGCAGCTCCAGCTCCAGCTGAGTTCATCAACTCACAGCTCATTTTCAAAAGAATTGACGGCCAAAGTGACGTCACACCGTCTGAAACGACCGTTCTAGTATTCGTGCACATACAACATTTTGTAACTACGCGGATTCGGATGGGCAAAAAAAGGCCGGAGAATTTGTGTTTGTCGCAAGGAGAAATCCACAAAGAGTATAAAAGATCGAGACGTTTCCGCGTCACGTTTCCGCGTCAGCTCTCATCCGAGCGATCGCCTCTGCAGAGAGTAAAACGGAGGTTTTTTTCAGTTTTTTTTTCATACTGAATGACTTATTTCCCAAAAAATATCTGGTGAACACAAGATTTAAAGTGATGCTTTTTCTGTGGACAAAATCAGTTTTACAGATTTGTCGATTCAATCGACTAAAAGATTAGTCGACAAAATCGAATGAGTGTTTATCGACTAAGAATTTCTTTGTTCGAGGACGGCCCTAAAATATATCTTACCTTACTTACTGTAAGAACATAACTTCGTATGGTAAACTCAAGCAATTCAAATAATCACAAAATGTAACGTGTGCGGTAAGTTTACAAGCGCTTTAAACCTCAGTAGAGCTGCAGAAATGATGATAGGTCTCCATGGTTTCATTACACAGAATCATTTTATCAATTGTTTTTATAAAAGTATGGATTAGTGCATCTTTAACGCGACAGCTAGGCTACATGCTAACACACATGATGGACAAAACGCTGGTGAGAATACAGCAGCTGCTGACCTTTAACCCTGTAACCTCCACCAGCACCTCACTGTATCATGAGGGTGTCATCACACTGCAGACCACTTTATCTCTGTGTGTGTGTGTGTGTGTGTGACTCACACTGTTATTAAGACCTGTATGAGTGTGTTATGCAAGCCACACACACACATAATCACTCATAATTGTATGTGTGTGTAAAATGTACTGACACATATCACATGTGGTGTGATGAAATGTGTGTAGCTGCTGCGTGTAAACAACCTCTCTCTCTCTCTCTCTCTCTCTCTCTCTTCGTCTTGTTTCTCTTCTGCCTCGTCAGCGTTTCATCTGGAGGCGGGGCGGAAGTGCCGACATGTGTTTCTAATCCCGCCGCAGGTCAGAGCCAATCATCCGACTCTGATTATTTCAAAGGCTCTGACGCAGTAAACACACACGCACACACACACATGCACACACAGCAAGATGAAGCGAGTGTGTCGCCCTGCAGCTTGTATCACTTCTCTTCTGTGTGGAGGGTGGAGCTGCGTCGTGTCAATCAGACATCAAAGAGCGGCGGCTGCTCGTTTTTGTTATTTTTCACCTCCACCACCTTTTCTTTGTGACGTGGACAGACGGATCGGCAGCCGGGTCGACGGCCTTTGACCCTGTGTTTCCTGCCCACTCCGACCGCCGCGGTCTGCGTCTGCTCTAGAGATTTAGTCCTGTTGAAAGATGTGATATTTATTGTAAGTAAAGCGGACGGGTTAATTAGTATTATTCTCTTCTCTCTTCTATTCTCCGTTGACAAAAACAATCATTTCACTTCCCAGGACACGGGGGTGTACATACAACCCCACTTTAAAAACATCTGAACCAACTCTTTCAGTTGTTTCCAAACTAGTTGACACTAACTTCTAGCGTTCACGTCATTGATAAGCTTTTCGGTTAACTTACTTTGGTAACCTACCTAACCTACCTACCCTAATTAAGAATTGAGAGCAGCTTGACTTAATGCAGTGGGACCTAGTTAAAAAAAAAAAAAAAGGTTTTAATTAAACAAGAAAAATTTGAAATAAACTTTTGCGGTCCTGTCAGAATATTTAACCCATACAATTATTTTAATTTTCTCAATTATTCCCAGCTTCATCTATATTGTGGAGTAGTTTGTATGAGTCAACTATAGCGAAGAAGAGTTAGTCATGGACAGGCGTGGTCTGGTGCTCCTGCTGTTATGAAACAGCTGCCTGTGAACAATACTTCCACTGAATTTCCACCGTCTTCACACATCAAAGGCTCGTCCCTGTTTGCTGCTGCAGGCTGTGAAATATGACTTTATTTCCCCTCCCACACTCCATCCATGCATACCAATCTGACAGCTCCGACTATTAACCGCAGTGCGTGTGTGTGCGTGTGTGCACACGTGTGATTGTGTGTTGCATAGCCCCTGGCTGTGACTGCATATACAATCCAGTTCTCGGCTCGGAGCGCTGGGTTTTCTTAACGTTGGTTGCTCTTTCCGTCTCGTGTTGTGTAAGAGCCGCAGCCCACACAGACGAGCCGAGAGCCCGGAAAAACAAGCCCCGCGGCTCCCCATGGGGCCGTGAGCCCGAAGGCACAGGGCCACTTTTATCACACTTAAAAGGAGAAATCCACAAAACCCACTTTTTTTTTTCTCACTCCACTTTTCCCAAAAATATCAGATTTTTTAAGGTGAGGATGTCAAATTCGGGACAATGAAATTGGGGGTGGGCGTGGTCATGTTGCCGTGATGGGCGTGGCCTCCAGTACATTTAGTGCATAGACTGTATACAAGATGTGGACATTTTGTTTATTTTTTTGGGAACCAGAAGTGACACGAGAGGGTGGAGCTAAGTGCAACCAAACGCTGAATAAGACCAGTTTTTAGGCGACCAAAAAAGTTACATTTGACTTTCATGAAGTGAAAACACAATGTGAAAGGACTAAAGTTGTAAGATGAACACACGGACAACGCCGTGGTGGCGACCTGTCAATCCCAAAGGAAAGAAGACAAGAACATTTTGAATGACAGATAATGATGCAACAGGTGCAGCAGCCTCTCACAAAATGATTTTAAATGAACCATCAATTCATCCCTGAATTCTATCAAATTATATTGTTGAAATAAAATCAACATTTACAATATTTTCCATCATTGTTTATTTATGATTAATAAAAGCTTCTACGTTTCCTCTGCTGTCCTAATTCTACTTTAAAATTCCATGTTTGTTTCCCTGTAGTTTGGTTTGTCGTTGGGTGAAATGAGATGTGAGTGGTTGTGGTTGTTGGTGTTGTTGATGAGCCTTTTAGCCTCCACCTGATCCTGTCCTTTCATTCGCTCATTCATTGAGTCGTCCCACAGGCGGAGCAGGATTTCCACCACCACCCTGACAGCTTCACATGTTCTCATCTTTTTCCCAAGCTAAAAAAACAACAAAACAGACCCAACCCTACTCTAATAACAGCCTGCGCATCGTAGCTGAACTCCAGGCAGAGGCAGAGATTTCTCCCCCTCTGTCATTGTTAGCCGTGAACATCTGGTTCCCAGCCATGATTCATGGAGGAGCGTCTCCCTCCTCCTCCTCCCCCTCGGCCGTGGTTGGAGATGGGATCGAGTTTTGTGGGAAGGGGGGGCTCTTTGGTGTCAGTCACAGCCTCATGGAAAGTTATCCAGCGGGCCAGGGGTAGGATATGTTTAGATGGTGGCGGTGGTGGTTGAGGGGGATGAAGAAGGGGGGGGGTGCATATTTGTGAGAGGGGATGTTTGAGTCCGGGCCCTTTGCCAAGAGAGAGAGAGAGAGCTGGAGGGAGGATGAGGAGGAGGGAAAACATCCTATTTAAGGATGATTTTGTTTTCTTGTTCAAGATAAGTCATTTTATCAAGCAACAGTTGCATTTGTTTCCTTATAAGAAGGAATCTTTGAAAGATATTGATTTTATTTTATTTTTCTTCAAGCTGGCAAGAAACACTGTGGTGCATTTTAAGGATGCACTAATTTGTATTTATATATCGACAATAGATCAACGTGGAATGTGTATTTTTTGGACTCTTCCACCTCCTAGCTCTGGTTTTGTGTCACATTCCCTGTCTGGTTCAGTGTCAGTTCTGCCGGTGAATAGACCCAAAATGAAAAAAGACATCCAATGACTTTTGAAAACCACTTTTCCTCGACCTCAATGGAAAACATCGTGAGGTCAAGAAAAGATGAGAAGGAGAATTCTTAAGGACTTAGGAAAAGACAACCGTGGTGCTAAGAGAATCCAACTGCACTTACATAATGCAGCAGATGTTATTTTTAAAGCAACATTATTAATAAAAAATGGGTTTGTTTATGTCTGCAAACAGCAGACAGACAGTTTGAGACTAGCTGGTGAACATAGTGGAGCGTTTAGCAGCTAAACAGACAAAAAATGGAGCTAAAAGAAAATATTAGACTCGCATTCATCAGGAGGACCGGTAGTAGGGGATGGACCCAAACGCAGAGAGACACAGGAGCAGAAGGATGTTTAACGGTGATTTAATAAGTATTCTGCAAGTTCTGCATTCTTCTCAGCAGCTTCACGGTCCTTGCTCGTCAGCGGCTGCAGCCGCTCGCGTTTCTCAGCTGCTAGGGAGTCATTGCAGTTGTACAGCTGGATTTCTTTCTCTTTCGGTCCTTTGAGCCTTTAATTTATTGTCTTCTAGGGCCGCCCTGCATGCCTCCTCGTTCTGAGCCTGATGCATCATATGTACAGAATCTTCGAGAACATGCTTACGTGTCATCCGCTCTCACACACTTATGTTAAATTGGCTTGAATATAATTAGTATCTTTCCAAACCCTTTACTTACTGCTGGCTGGCTAATACTCTAACTTAAAACCTGTTACCACTCTGACGGCCCGCCCGCTTACGCTGACGGGACAAACAGCCTCCAGTGGCCGTGTGGAGTACGACTGTCAGGTGCACATTTTTTCTTAGTACTTTTTTCTTGCTTATGTTTATTTCCAGTTTATTCCGTATTGACAAATATTGCTACTGAAAGAGTATTTTTAAAATCCGTTTTGAATAAAAAATAGTGTTGAGACAGTAACTGTTTCTGTTACTGCATAATAAACAAAGATAATGTTGACTGTGGTTATCTGTCTGCAGCAAGTTTCAAGTCTCTGCATGTGGATTTTCACAGAAATAAATTGAAACCAAAGTCGGTCTGAAATGAAGCATTCATCAGTACACAAACACATGATGACGCTCGGTGTTTTTAGTTTTTTCCCCCTCCTGCGTATCGTCAAAGAGCCTGCATTCAGACTGAGGAAGCTTTTTCCTCCTGCAGAGAAAACCCAAAGTGAGGAATCGTCTACGAAGAGGAAAGCCAAGCTTCCACTGTGGTTGACCTACTTTCACCGAGAGCCAACCTCCATCAAGGGGAAAATGGCAAAAAGAAAAAATATGGAAACCAATCCTCAAACGCTGCACTCAGTCTGGGTTCAGAATAACTAGAAAATGGGATTTAAATTGCTCTAAATATGGATGTTTGGGAGCTCTGAAATCTTTTGGGGTTTGTGTTTGTGCATATTTTTCCTTACACAGAAACATATTTTATATATTTATAAAATATATATATCCCAGCCCGTTTCCAATCTCTATGCTAAGCTACGCTAACTAAGTCCTCCACACTAAACAAGATAGTGGTATCGATCTCTACTAACTCGTCTGAGGAAGAAAAGCATGTTTGCCAAAATGTCAAAATATTTTTTTTTAGGATCGGGACTCTAAGGACCTGAACGTTCACATGAGGATCTGTCAGGACATGTTGGTGTGACGGAGGGACAAATGGACGCTCCTACATCACCAAAAGGGAGTAAAAATAGATTCACTACACCAACGCTCACTTACCTCGCTTCCTGAGAGCGCAGAGGGGGTTGCTGGGTAGACTTGGTGGCTATACTTATCCAAAGGCACAGTGGGAGTGTTATATATATATAGATATATAGATATATCTATATATATATATAGAGAGATAAATGTATACACACACACGTAGATAAAACCACCATCCTAACGGTGGAAACCCCCCTCCTTTGACTATGTGTGTGTGTGTCTTTTTCTGGATACATCAAGTTATATTTAAAACAAACATCTGAACCCCGACCCAGTGAAACCTAAAACCGCTTTTACCCTTTCCACACACACACACACACACACACACACACACACACACACACACACACACACACACACACACACACACGTTTGAACCCCTGTACTTGTGAGAACCCTCACTGACTTGAGACATTTCCTAGCCCTACACCTAATTATGACCTTCATCCTTAACCCAAGTCTTATTCATCAAATACAGGCATGAAATGTTTTCTTACACAAAATGTCCTCTCAACTCACTTTCCCAAACTCTTGTCACTGTTCAAATCTTTCATTTTCCATAAATGTCTTCACCGTCCACATTGACCACGCTTTTGAAATGATATCCTTACTTTCCAAAATGTCCAGAAAATATGTAATGTATTTTGAAAATTGACTTTGTTTTAAAGTAATTCCCCCACTTGCCAAAAATGTTGTCACTTTTTGAAAAAGGTGCTCACTTTCTCAAAAAAATCTAGACTTTCTAAAACTTTGTGGACTTTTTCAAAACTTTCCAAAACTCATCAAAGATGTTCCCACTTTCCAAACTTTGCAAAAATGCAATTGCTTACCAAAGGTCTCTCTTTCAAAAAAATGTCCTCGTACGCCATAGCGTCCCGTGAATTTAAAAAATCTTCTCATTTACCAAAAATATGCTCACAAAAAAGTATACAAAAGTCCTTACTTGCCAAAACTGTTCTTCCTTTCCAAGATGTCTTAAGTTTTCCTAAAAACTTTCCAAAAACGTCCTCAAAAGTGTCCTCTATTTTGAAAACTGTCCACACTGGTCGTAACTTTCCAGAAGCTCACATACCCTCTGGTATGCACGACAAAACAACAACAATATGTGAATTAAACTTTCATGTTCGGATTTCTTTGCTGCTGAATTATTTTTAAAAGTAATTTTAAATTCTGTGTTCTCTAAAGTTTCCTTGAGTAAACAGAGCCTGTTTACTTGCTTTGCTCTCTGCCCTACTTTTATGTTACAGAGGAGAAGCCCATTTATTTTTCTTCTTTTCAGAATCAGGCCTGTGTCAAACGCTCTCGGCCTCATTTTTTTGTCCTCATCTTTTAAAGATCGGCTGCTAAAAAAGTAAACACATATTAATGAATAAATAAATATAGATGCACAATGCAAACATGAAAGGCTCGATCCAAAATAAGCTCCGAGGGAAATTACACTAGCTGTTAACAGCAGCAAAGCGGGCTTCTGGTGTTGTGTTGAATGTGGTCGGCATCAGAACTTAACACCTTTGACCTTTGGGCTCCTGTGATACTCCAGCTGCTCTCTTATGAAGGCTCCAGCTGATGTTCCTAAAAGGATGCTGGTTATTTCTGGCTCTGTCAAAGTGTCTAATGGGAGTTTTTACATCTTGATTTTAGACTTGATTGATTTTTCTAATGGAGGAGCTACAATCTGCTGCTTCATCTCACACCACAACAACTATATGTCTTTTTACCTTTTGCCTGTTTTCTGCTATTTTATTGCTGAACTTCTCTTTTGTTTTCGATTGTTTGTCTTTATTGTATTTGTTGTTTGTGATAATTGAATTATCAGAAACTATAACCACAATTGTTTTCACTGAGTCACTCGGCATAACGCATGTGGCTTAAATTCCTTGAATGTAAAATGAGGTTTGGCGTGGTGTGGTGTCTCGTAGTTATTCAGACATGTCTGGACTTGTTTTTCCACCAGCGTCACATCAGCATATGGATTTTTAAAGATTTAAAATCAGGTCTCACACTAATATGCATGCTGGTGTGTAAATCTGTAGCTGACACAAACAAAGCAGCCAAACTCAAATGTCCACGTGTTTTCCTGCAGCTCGGAGCACATGGCCCGGTGTGCGTCCCCTGTATCGGGTGTCGAGGTAACCAAAGACACCTGACCAGTGCTCATGTAAGTAAGCCAGCCGTGGGTCAGTTATATTTAGACCGGGGGCTACAAAAACATTCTCCCAGCTCCGCCTCGGGTTACGAGCCGCTCAGGTTTGCACAAGCGATGTCGGGGAACTGGACGGAGAACAGTCGAGGATTTATGGCCGACAGATAAAAACGTATCGGGTAGCGCTCAAGGACACCTCACTCTGCCCTACGTGACACTACGACGACCCGAAAAAAGATCCAGGGAGAGTCGAGGCACGAAACCCAATCAGGAGCGCGAGACTGACGCCAACACGTGGACTAAGTAGAGGGCTGGCATCCTGTCGCTGCTCGTCTCGACTGAAAGAACTTACCACAGTCAGATTTCAGAGAAGTATGCTTTGTTTAGGAAAGTTGTATTTTCGATTTTCTTTGTATGAATATCAATCAGCAGACTTTAAAGGGCAGTAGATGTTGGTTAATCACAGTTCATCAATGGACACACACACCTGTTGAACCAACATTAACGGTCTGTCAGTTCTAGAGGAAGGAAAGCTGTCACTCACTGCTCAGATGAGCTGATGATGCACACCTGCAGACAATCTGCACCTGAATGAAGATCACATTTACACTTTACACTGTGAAACTAACCTGCATGCTGGCTCATGTTCACCAACAAGGGTTGAGTCACACTGCATCAATCATGTTTTTCAAGGTCAGTTCACAATGAACAGCACCCTGTTGGGTTTTCAGTGTCAGTCCCTCAGACTCAAAGAGCGAGGGCTTCATTAAAAACTTCTAGAGCTGCAATGTCGAGGTTCATTAATCATCCCCCACAGCTGCTTGAGACCAGAACGTAGACACAATGCGATGCGATCATAACTGCTAATTAAAGAAGATGTTCGGAGGCGTTCTGGGAAGTTTACAAACCAATAACTGTAGAGGAAATATATATAAGACACAGGCTGACAGAGCGTGGTGGTTACAAACCTCAGTTACAGAGTGTTTCCTGGGAGGTGTCGACAATCTGAGGAGGATCAGAGGAGGATGTCTCCTTTAAGGTCTGATCCATCTCTTTAATCTGATTCCATGAAAACTGCTGCTCACAGCGGTACAGATAAACCAGACTCCTCTTCAACTGCTGCAGCAACAAGGCTGCGGGACGTCCACACACACTGGTGATAACAGGTCTGACTGTGTGTGTGTGTGTGTGTGTGTTTCTGGGTTTCCTGGAAACATCCTGCTGTGCCCGATCAGGAGCCGCGGGGCAGCCAGCTCAGCAGATTGAGCTGAGTTTGTATCCGTTCGTCCTCTCAGAGTTCAGTGTTATTCTACACCGACGCTGGCAAAGAGCTCTTCTGGACCTGAAGCCTCATATCAACTCACAGAGGAGGAAGAGTCCTCAACAATAATAAGTCTCACTCGTATACTTCATATAAGAAGTGGACCTGTCACCGAGACGTCTCCCATTGGTTTGTGATACGGCTTTTCGCCATCTTGGTTCTTGGCCGTCGCCATCTTGTTTTACGCCGAATAAGACGTCTTTAGGTGACCAAAAATGTTACGGTTAACTTTCGTGAACAGAATGTGAAAGGATTAAACCTGGGCCCCTAGTTTTGTGCATGCTGGCTCACTGGACTGGCTGTGACGGTGTGTCGGCGTGGAATGGAAACATATTCTAACACACATTCGACGGCATCCCCCCAGATGTGCCGATCACTGGGACGAGGAAAACGCAAACCCATATTTTCAGTTTCATAACATAAGAGATGCTTTCCAGTTCTATTTGTGACCTTTAGGGAAAGTGTTCAGTGTTCAAAAGTGTTTGAAATGTGGGCAAGATGTCTGCCTTTGAAACTTTGCACTTCTGTCTGACCATGTCTCCTAAACCCGGTATGAAACACCCCATAGCTCCCCGTTTTGGTTTTCCTGTTCATGTCACGTCTGGAGCTAACTTAAAATTGGTAAATGTATAGGTATTTGAATTGGGCGTGTGGTTGATATGTGACCCTCTGATAGATCGAAGCACCTCCACACTGTTGCTGTCCCCTTCAGTTGTTGCTCCGGCAAGCGGGCCGGCCTGCAGCCGGTCCTGTCACTGTGACACCATCATTGATCTCCAGAAATATCAGTGTTTGATTAGTGACAT